>NW_006799607.1:200310-237384 GCF_000442215.2 Lipotes vexillifer
AAGAGTGTGTTTAGCTGCTGAAGAAAACCCAAGGGGTCGTGGCTATCTGGGGACAGATTCTTACTGCTTGACTTTGTTTCCTGTGGCGCACAATATAGACAATATGTGAGGGACAACTAGTGTGAGATCAAATTAGATCCTGCCCAAAATGGTACTTGGAGGAGCAAGCCACTTCAGTAGGAAGAATCTGAACGTATCATTGCATTCCTGGGAGTGCATTACTAACATCAACAAGTGAAAGATTTCTAATGACAAGATGTCTCCAAAGAAGACATACAGATGTTGCCTCAAAACAATAAGAAATAAGTTTTATATGTCATCTGGACGAAATATTGAGAAGCCAGTTTTAAAACTGCTTTAGTCAAGTGAGAATTTACTGCTATTCCTCCTTCTTCCTCCCTCTCTATTTCTACTACCCTGACCTGTTAGAAATAGGAGCTCGTTAGTTAAAACAAAGTAGGTAGTTGAAAATTGGGGTTGGGGGGAAAGGATTTTTTACTCCCTTCCTATGTTTTAGGACTACCACACTTTGCCAGCCGTTGTTTATGAAAAAGACAATATTAAACTAAAAATTCAGAATGCTAATGAACTAGACATTTTATATTACTGAAATGAGACGGTTTGGCAAATTTAACCTGATCTAAGGAACAAAGAATAATCAGAAAAGTTATCTGTGGCAGGTTAAAATTAACCCACTGAATAAAGTTAGAGCAACAGTAGAAGAAATATCTTTGCACTATCATTTAAGCCTACCACTTATGCTTCTGCAATATACTTATTTTATTGCAATAGAATTATGTTTTTAAAAGAAAATTTTTGTCCCTCCATTTTAAATCATTCACTTGGACACTGAAAATTTTGTCCCCCAAATATTTTGATCCTGCTATTTTAGTTTTCCTCACTGGAAAGAATGGCAGTTACTGATAAATGATATAATTAGGATTATACATTTTGATAATTAAAAAAAACCTAGTTATCTCTCAAGATTCTCACAATTTTCTCATAGATTAATTTAAATCAGCAGCATATTGATAATAAATATTACAAGTGTAAATTCCAAAAACGTAAATTTTAGTGACTAAAATGGCATCAATAATATTTGTTATTTATTAAAAATTGAGGAAAGAATCAAATCAGCACTTTAAAATTTAGATTAGCTAATTTGATCCGGGAAAATTGAATCTGAAACACAATTAAGAAAAATATTATTGTAGTATTTATTGTAACATTTTGTAAAAAATAAGTATAATGTTTATGTTGAAAATAATTAAAACAGACTAATTTAAATTAACATTAAATAATAACATGTGAGAAGTATGTTTATCCATATAGAAGTATGTTTATCCATATAAATACTAATACAATCTTGGTAGTGAAAGTTTCATCATGGAAAGTAATTTTTTAATAAAAATTAATCCATAATATTGGGGAGGTTTTTTGTTTTTTACTTAATTTTTATTCATAAATATAAAAGCATGTTTTGTGATCAAAATATTGCATCCCAAATCCTGGCATCCAAATAGCACTATATTAAAACATTGCAGGGAAAACAGCATGATCAAAACATTTACTCCCCTCTGTACATATATCTAAATCACTATCTAGGCAATAGTAAACACTTAACATTGTTGCTTCCCTTAACACATCCCTTTAGAATAGCATCTACATCATGTGCAGTGACATATTTTCTATATATATCCAAATCTGACTTAACAATCATAAATAATTCCTAAAGAATAAACAAAACTATCTCATTCTGCTTGATAATGAGTGGAAATTTTTAAGCAAGTAGATGAATGTAAAAAGAAATGAAAGGTAGGTCAAGGGTTGCATTAAGATATGTGTCATAATAAAAAGCAATGTAATTCACATGAATTAAGAAGCCCAAAGTTGATATTATTTTTGTTTAATAAATGATGTTCAGTCAGATGTTTTATTTGTACACAGAGTGTGAGATTCAGGGGAGTGTTCTCAACATATAAGTATTGTTTGAAACTATGTAACTAGATAAGAGCACCAAAAAAATAAATTCATAAAAATAAGAGGTGGAAGGAATGATCACTGGTCACTCCAATAGTAAGAGATGAGTGGAAGTCAGTAAAGAAGATTTAGAACATGTTGCATACCAGATAGAAGGAAAGGAAGAAGAGTGTGTTAAGTGAAATGTAAGGCAAAAAGATGCTATTTAAGGGTACAAACTTGCAACTAGCAGATAAATAAGTCCTAATGCACAGTATAGGGAATATAAACAGCAATATTGTACTATAATCATCAAACCTGCCAAGAGACTAGATCTTAATTTTCTCATCACAAAAAAGAGAGAATAATTATACGAAGTGATATAGGGACTATTGCTACAATGGCAATCATACTACAACATATAAATGTATCAAATCAACGTGTTGTACACCTTATATATATACACACAATATTATACGTCAAATATATTTCAATTAAAAAAGGCAAAATAAGAATTTCTAAGAGAATGGATTGTGTCAGTTATCTGCTATTTATCAGTCAGGTCAAATAAAGTGAACATTGATAGCTGACCATTGGTTTTAGCCAATTTGAGGTCATTGGTGATTTTTGTCAAGGGGAGATTTTAGTAGTGTAGTGGGGTCAACTACAGCTGAAGAGAGAATGGGAAAGGATTTAGTGACAGACAATTAATTCTTCAAAGGAGTTTGGTTGTGACGGGGAGCAGTAATATGGGTAGTAGCTGATGGAAGATGTGGAACAAAGAAAAGTTTTTTTTTTTTTTTTCAGAAGGCAAATTAATAGCTTAATGTTGTTTGGCATTTTTTGCTTCTTTATATTATATAATACATATTTCCCTGTATTAGTATATACTGTATCTACTTCATGTTTTTCAATGGTGTAAAAGAATCATGATAGAAAGGCCCACTTTATTTATTTTAACAAGTTTCCCGTGGATGGACACAAGTTGTTTTAAACTTTTTGCTATTAAAATCAATGAAACACATAGCCATGGCTATATTTTTAAATACATGCACATATTTACCTATAGGATGAATTTCTGAAAGTGAAAATACCATGGCCAAGATTATATATAGATAAAAAAGAGATATTACCAAATTGTTTCCCAAAACATCTGCACCTATTTATTTATTTATTTATTTTTAAGTAATCCAATTTTACTGCAGCAGTATAAAAGTCATCCATTCATCACAGTGTAAGATTTAAATGCATCTGCACAAGGGTACACATTATATAAAATGTAGTAAGATTGCTGCTGCCCTGCCAAGTACTTCCAGTCACTACCCAGGTCCTACTGCTTCCCAATAGCTACTGGTTTCCCAATAGCTTTATGGAAGCAAATCATTAAAAAAAAAAATAATAAAGCAATTAAAAAGACAAATCAAAATGCCTCAGTGACCATATATCCAACTCAAACCTTATCTATTTAAATGTTACAGCTATACAGACTAAATGACACAAAGAAGCATACACATACACACTCACAGAAAAAGAAAAAGGAAACAACATATATATTTATATATATTTTAAAAGAAAGGAAGACAGGAACCAAATCAATAAACAAATCTACCAGTGACAATAATCACTAAATACTAAACTAAGATAAACGTAAAGCCAGAAACAAATTAGATGCAGAAAGCAAACCCCATTTCTACAGTTGCTCCCAAAGTCTACTGCCTCTATTTTGGGATGATTCGTTGTCTATTCAGGTATTCCAGAGATGCAGAGTACAAGTTCATTGTGGAGCTTTAATCCATTGCTTCTGAGGCTGCTGGGAGAGATTTCCCTTTCTCTTTGTTTGCTTAGCTCCTGGGGCTCAGCTTTGGATTTGACCTTTCTCTGCATGTAGGTTACCTGAGGGCATCTGTTTTTAGCTCAGACAGGATGGGGTTAAAGTAGCAGCTGATGAGGGGGCTCTGGCTCACTCAGGCTGGTGGGGGAGGGAGGGGTATGGAATGCAGGGTGAGGCTGCGGCAGAAGAGGCCGGCGTGATGTTGCAACAGCCTGAGGCGTGCAGTGTGTTCTTCTGGAGAAGTTGTCCCTGGATCATGGAATCCTAGCAGTGGTGGGCTGCACAGGCTCCTGGGAGGAGAGGTGTAGATAGTGACCTGTGCTTGCACACAGGTTTCTTGGTGGCTGCAGCAACAGCCTTAGCATTTCATGCCCATCTCTGGTGTCCATGCTGGTAGCCACAGGTTGCGCCCGTCTCTGGAGCTCATTTAGGCAGTGCTCTGAATCCCCTCTCCTTGCGCACCCTGAAACTATGGTCTCTTGCCTCTTAGGCAGTTCCAGACTTTTTCCTGGACTCACTCCCTCCTGTGGTGCACTAGCCCCCTTCAGGCTGTGTTCACACAGCCAACCCCAGTCCTCTCCCTGGGATCTCCAAAGCTGGCGCTTCAGCTCCCAGCCCCACCCGCCCCAGTGGGTGAGCAGACAAGCCTCTCAGCCTGGTGGGTGCTGGTCAGTAACGGTCCTCTATGCGGGAATCTCTCTGCTTTGCCCTCTGCACACCTATTGCTGCACTCTCCTCTGTAGCTCCGAAGCTTCCTCCCTGCTTGCCTGCCATTTCTACCAGTTAAGCGGCTTCCTAGTGTGTGGAAACTCTTCCTCCTTCACAGCTCCCTCCCAGAGGTGCAGGTCCTATTCCTATTGCTTTGTCTCTGTTTTTTCTTTTTTCTTTTGCCCTACCCGGGTACCTGGGGAGTTTCTTGCCTTTTGGGAAGTCTGAGGTCTTCTGCCAGTGTCCAGTAGGTGTTCTGTACGAGTTATTCCACGTGTAGATGTATTTCTGACATATTTGTGGGGGGGAAGGTGATCTCCACCTCTTACTCCTCCACTATCTTGAAGGTCTCTCCATTATTTGATTTTTCATATAGTAGTTTCACTAATTTATTTCTGATAAAATATAAATTGACGCATATTAAAAAATTTAAGTTTATTTGAGCAAAAATCAATTCAAATTGGGCAGCACCAAACTCGAAGTGGCTAAGAGTGCTTCTCCCACAGAATCTCAGGGAGAAAGGCTCAAGCAAAACAAGA
This sequence comes from Lipotes vexillifer, assembly GCF_000442215.2. Classification (NCBI taxonomy): domain Eukaryota; kingdom Metazoa; phylum Chordata; class Mammalia; order Artiodactyla; family Lipotidae; genus Lipotes; species Lipotes vexillifer. Next base: position 205,348 of record NW_006799607.1, read on the forward strand.
AAACTATTGATTATCTATAACTTAAAGCCTAGTTGACTGTGATTGGTTATCCTCAGGTTTTGACTTGTAAGTTTGAGACATTTACAAGCTTAGGTTTTGGTTTGCTTTTTTTTTTTTTTATTGGTGTGTAATTGATTAACGATGTTGTGTTAGTTTCAGGAGTACAGCAAAGTGATTCAGTTATACATATATGTATATTCATTCTTTTTTAGATTCTTTTCTCATATATGTTATCACAGAATACTGGGTAGATTTCCCTGTGCTATATAGTAGATCCTTGTTGGTTCTCTATCTTATATAGTGGTATGTGTATGTTCATCCCAAGCTCCTGATTTATCCCTCCTTCTCACATTTCCTCTTTGTTTTCATAAGTTTCATAAGTTTGTTTTCAATATCTGTAAGTGTTTTTTCTGTTTCGTAAGTTCATTTGTATCATTTTTTTGTTAGATTCCACATATGAGTGATATCATATGATATTTGTCTTCGTCTGACTTACTTCATCCAGTATGACAATCTCTAGGTCCATCCATGTTGCTGCAAATGGCATTATTTCATTCTTTTCAATGGCTGAGTAATATTCCATTGTATATATATGCCACATCATCTTTATCCATTCCTTCACTGATAGATATTTAGATTGCTTCCATGTCTTGGCTATTTTTGATGCTGCCAGAGCATTAGCATTACCTCAGTCTAGTGGCCTCCTATTTAATTAATCTAACATTCCTTTCAGAAGGAATGCCTCCTTTGGAGAGTCTAAAGTGAAAGACCTTACGAGATTTTCAGAAAATAAATGTCTTTGAATTCTTTCCCTGGAATGACAAATCTTCAAATCGGGCTGTTTTAACTTTTGAGGTATAATGAATTCACAATTCACAAGGAGTGTATTGGTATCAATAATTTTTAAGAATTTAATTCCTTCCTAGAATTGATTTGTTTGAGGATATACCTATGTCATTGATATCCTATATTCCAGTCTCTTTTTTTTTCCCATAATCACTGTTTTTTCACTTTATGGAAATAAGTCATAGTTTTCACTCATTGTAAAATGTTAAAAAAGGCAGTGGTAAAATATTTGCGGGTGTCCTAGACATGGACAGTTCAAAAGATCTTTGTACAAAGAGGTTTACATTAACAAGGCAGCACTCCGTCCAATTGAAAAAAAAGAAAAAATACTTCTCTATAAAATATTCATTGCAATTATAATGTGTTTTTCAAAATTGAGAGAGGCTGTAATTATTATTATTTTTTTTTGCTAATAATAGTTGTAAGGATTACTAATTCCAGAAAAAAAATTTTATAATCAGGCAAAATAAATTGCTTTTAAATAATAAATTTATGCTTACAATTTTTAAGGATAATATGGTGGGGGTGATCAGAAACACACTTCTTAAAATATACCTTGTATTAAGGTGAAATATTGTAGGAAAGAGAATGCAAATACAAGTTAAATGAGAAAACAAATTATACACACTCTGTTAAAAATAATACATGATGAAACTTTTGTATTACAAGGGATAACTTTAAAATAGTGATGGAATAATTTTATTTTTTAAATGACATTTAAAAAAATAGGACAGAAATTGTATTTATTGCAACACTTTGTACTCTAGTTGAAAAAATCTAGAGGTCAATTTAAAAAATGGGGAGAAGTGCACAATTGTAGTGTTAAAATAATTTTAGAGAAATGGAAGTAAAAAAAATAAGTTAGTAAGCTACTGTTTTGGAGTAAACAATTTTCATTTGAATTAAACCATTTTGATAATAAATGTGAACAACCAGAATTTGGTTGATCTTAATTTTTAATTTGCCAGAGAAAATATTTCAGTAAAAGTATGAACAAATATATCTTAGATCCAAGTACTCCGTGTTAAAGATAAAGTGACAGGAATGCTTTGCTAGTATCCACTAATGTTTTCAAAAATAAAACTATAACAACAGTGCACATATACCAACATACAAAGCACCTCAATAAGTTACTATGCTATAAAAAAGCAATAACTCATAGTTCAATACCTCACGATTGCTGTTCTTTCATCTAGAACTAAAATAAGTATACAACTACTTGCCTAATTACAGATCAGTTTAACTAAAGAAATGAATATCTAGGTCTTTTATGAAAAGCTGATTAGATAGTTTACGTCTACATAATCTACTGGGTTTTAATGACAATCTTACTGTGTAACAAGGCTGCTATTGCTGTAAAGTGTTTCAGTCAGTTGGATCATGTATATTTTCCTTATATTATCCTCACCAAAAGATGTCGGCCCCAGTGATTTAAAGAAAGGCCTGACAACTTGAAAGAACCAAAGAGATAATAAATCATTCAAAGATTATCATGAAATGATCACTAATATAAAGATAAAGTACTATGTAATAACTATTGTTTAAAGAATTTTCAATATTAAAAAAAGAAGGAAGATTAAAAAAAAAGAAAAGGAGAAGGAGAGAAAGAGACAGAGGGAGGGTGGGAGAAAGGGAAGAAGGGAAAAAGGAAAGGAGGAAAGAAGGAAAGAGTAAGAAAGAAAGGAAGAGAGAGATTGGGAGGGAGGGAGGGAAGGAAGGAAGGTAGGAAAGAAAAGATGAGGGAGAGATGTACTTCTTGCTATGGACTGAATTATGTGTTTCTCAAATTTCTATCTTGAAGTGCTCACCCCAAAGTGATGGTATTTGGAGAAAGAGCCTTGGGGATTTAGTGAGGTTTAGATGAGGTCATAATTTTGGGTCCCACATGATGGGATTAGTGCCTTTATAAAATGAGAGATGAGAGAACTTACTTTCTTTCTCTCTCTGCCATGTGGGGACAAAGCCAGAAGGCAGCCAGAAACAGATCTCTCACCAGAACCTGACCATCTGCCCTTGTCTTGGATTTATAGTCCCTAAACTGTGAGAAAATAAATTTCTGTAGTTTGAACTCCCAGTCTATCTGATTTTGTTATGGCAGTCCAAGCTGACTAAGGCACTTCTTAAACAGTGATTTAAGTATCTAAAATATTAACTGAATATTGAGACATTGGATTTCAAAAAAGACTTCTTTTTTCATTTCATTTCTTAAATAATGAACATAATATTAAGATGTAATTAAAAAAAGCCCTCAAAGCATCCCTCCAAACTCACTTTAAAGTGCTTAATATAGAAAAATAATAATGAATTCCAATGAAAATGGAGTAATTAAATTTAATAGGCATAAAGAAAATGCATAATATCTGCAGGTAGAACTGAGATGAGGATTTGATGTAGAGAAAGCAAAAATATATTCTTCATGGTGCTTGAATTGCAAATACATTCATCTCATGTAAAAATGTTTACTTGTTCTTACCACTTCTTATCATAATTGAACTAAAAATATTTGTATACTTAAGAAGAAAAAAATAAAATTAAGGGAAAAAATTCTCATTATATACAGATAATTTTAAATATAAAAAATTTATAACAAATTTATAGATAAGTTTCACAGAATTGTTAAATGACAGATACAGAATTACATAATGATAAAATCCACATTCTCATGAAGTGAATATGGAACACTTACTAAAATTAACAACATAGTGCTAAAATGCTTATTATCTTTTATTATTTTTAATTTGAGCACATGCCCTATGATCTAGAAATCATTCTACTCTGAGATTATATATACATTTTGGGTATGTGTATAATGTGTTTATGTGCATTGGAACCTGGAAATATATATATAGTTACAATGAGTTATAAATAATGTATGTTTATAACAAATTTATAGCAGTATTATTCATAACAAAATATAATAAGTCTAAACTAGAAACTGAAATGCCTTGCAGCCATAGAATGAACAAAGAAAATGTGGTGTAGTGATAAAACTAAATAGAATACAGTCATTAAATCAACAGTGTGCAGCTCCATGTAGCAACCAGCATGACTCTGGAATATATACTCTTCTGCAGAAATCAGATAGAAAATAATATGTAGTATACTATATTCTTATGAAGTTCAAAAATAGGATAAAAATTGTTCAAGGGGGCTCTTAAAAGAAGCAAGTGAGTGATTACCACAGTGTCAAGAAAGCACATACTTGTGATATAAGAAATTGTGATTCAAAAGAAGTATTCAGGGGGATTCTGGGATGTTGACAAAATTCTACTTCTTATCCTGAAGAGATTTTATCACCCTAACCCTAACCATTGTAACCAAAATTTGCAGTCACTTCTCATTTATTAAGCTTAATAGTTGTGTTTTATATACTTTTGTAAATAAGTTACATTTCAGAAGAAAAACAATTTTGAAAAAGCTAAAATCAGAATTTGTATTTAGTAATTAGCCCTGTCCAAATTTTAGTAGTGAAATACATTACACTGGGTGCGACAGATTGCTACATTCATGGTCTCTAATTAATCACACGTCTCAGTATTCAAGCTTTTGTGTACTGTCTGTATTGACTGGACTTGGCCATGTGATTTTGACAAATGGCATATCAATAAATGTTACAGAAAAAGAGGTTTGATAAACACTTGTACATTGGGTCTTGACTTCTTGGAACGCTGTTGCTACCATGTAAGAAACATAGGCTGATATGCTGGAGAGGCCAAAGGGACAAGAACGAAGCTCCCCAGACAACAGCTCCAGCTCACTGCCAGACAAAGAAACGAGGCCATCTTGGCCCATTCAGCCCCAGTTGATTTGCTAGATGATGCAACCACATGAGTGGTCTCAGCTGAAACCAGCAGAAGAACCACCAATTGAGCTCAGCATAAATTGTAAAGTCATGAGCAAATAAATTGATATTTTAATTTTACCAAATTTTAGGATGGTTGTTTACACAGTGATAAATAACTAATTCACCATGCAGGTAGTTTTCAATACTTTATCATCCATTGAGTAGAAATGGACTTTTAAAGTAATATTTAATTCAAACTATTTTAGAATATAAATTTTATGTACAGTAGAAAAAAGTGTAAGCTTTTTTCAGAATTATTTTCAATTTTTTTTTTCAGAATTATTACTTGTATAAGTAGTACTCAAACTTGGCAGCAGATTTGAATCATCAAGGGACATTTTAAGGCTTTTAACATCCCTTCTCAACTAGATTCTGATTTAAATGTCTGGAGTGTGGAGGAGGGGCTAGCTTATGTACCTATGTATGTGTGTATCTATCTATCTTGAACTTCTAAGGCAATTCTAATGTAAGGTTGAACATTGAGATATAATAACAGAAAGAATCTATTTAAATTCTAATGTATCTAAAAATAGAACATTGTTACAATGAAGTAAATATAACCACAAGCAATGGAACAGCATAAAGAGAGGCTACAGTGATTAAAATATCATACCTAATCATCCTGAAATTCTGAAACTCTACTTGTAATTTTCATTTGCCTAGAATTATGTGACATTTCTTTCCTCAAACAGGGTGTGTTTTAAGCAAGGGGCTATGGAGACTTTTAAATAACATATTTTTTACTCTAATTAATAAAATGGTTTTTATATCTCCTAAATGTTGGAGCGGTGACAACTATTCTATTCAAAAAGTTGGTCATAAAAGTGAATATTGTTGAGTCAGGCATGCTGGGATCAATCATGTTAATATGCAAAACAGTTAATAGTGAAACAGTTCAATTATGTGGAGAAACAAGCTTAACAAAGTCAGGCAGCTGAATTAGGAAAATTATTTTGAAAATGAGCATTGCTTACACAATCAGTAAAGGGGATCTAGGGTCAGAAACTGAACATAGTGTGAACCAAAATAGAAATAGGAAGAAAACAACAGTAAACAGTACAAGATAACTTTCTTAGGCAAAATTAAAATGTTTACAAGTCACATTTTTTGTCATAAGGTTCATGTGTGGGTCAGACTGATATAAGGCCACAGATCTACGCACACGCTAGGGGTAATTGTCAACCAGCGTATAGTCCAGCATCAGCAGTGCTGGCATAACCTGGTAACTTATTAGGAATGCAGAATCCTGGGAACTAACCAAGATCTACTGGGCCAAGATCTACTTTTTTAAGTAGGCAATTCATATTTCTGTTAAGCTTGACAAACAATACTTCAGGTGATGTATTAATTTCCTATTGCAGCTGTAAAATATTACCACCAACTTAAAGGCTTGAAAACAACACACATTTATTATCTTACAGTTGTATAGGTTAGAATTTAGGCATGGATTTCACTGGGCTAAAATCAAGGTATTGGCAGGACCATGTTCTTTTCTGGAGGCTTTATGGGAAAAGCAGTGTCTTTGCCTCAGCATCTAGAGGTCACACACACTCTTCTGCTCATGGCCCTTTCTTCCATCTTCAAAGCCAGCACTGATGAATTTGTCTGATCTTTCTTCCATCAACACGTATCTTTCTCACCACAGTTGGCAAAGGATTTCTGATTGTTAAAACTCACCATAATTAGATTATCACTGGGATAATCTACCTCTTGAGACCTCTAACCATAATCACATCTGCAACGTCCAATGTCCCCTTTTCCATGTAAGGAAGCATGTTAATAGGTTTCTTGGATCAGGATGTGGACCTTTTCAGAGGCCATCATTCTGTCTACCATGGAGGATTTAAAAGGGAAAAGGGGGAGCTTCTGGAGCTTCTTCACCTATACTCTAAGAAAAGTGGCTGTGGGTTTCCTAGATTGGCAAGTTAATTCCCACTATTTGTTTGCTCTTATTGTTGTTGCTTTTTGTTTGTTTTTGTTCACTGTGAGGTATTTGGGAATAATCTGGTGCATTGTGGCCTCTAGCACCATATGCTTCACCTCTGAGGACTGAGGATAAACTATAGTGATTATAATATGTGTTAATTGCATCCAAAAGAGCTCTTACTTTATCAGAATGGAATTTAGCTTTTAGTTTGAATTATTCCCTATCAGCCTTCTCAAAACATCCTGCATTTTTTAAAGGTAGTTTTCTAAGACTATATATAACGCCTTAGTAGTAACCTTTTCTTGAGAAATAAATATGGGCAACATTGAAGTTGCCTACCTATCATTTCTCTTCAATAGTATACAGTAACCTCTTAGGTTTTAGGGATGATTGCTTCAAAATAGATAAGGAAGCTATTTCTTATTAAATTTTTGGATGATCCAAACTATGTCCATTATAGACAAAGCCATTCAACGTAGGGTAATGGAGAAATTAGAATATTGAGATATTATTCATATTTAGAAATTGGCAAATTTAGGAATATCTGGTGATCTCTGATAACATTTAATGGTTTTCTACTCCAAGGAAGCAATCAAGTATACATTTTATTAAATATAACTTGGCTAAAAATCTGCATTATGTGGCTCTCAAAAATGCAGTCTTTCATATTGACCCATCTGAGTTATTGTGCATCAGTAATTAATAATGGATAACTTCTTGGAAGGCTTAGAGTAAGAATACTTGTGTAGGTTGGTTTGTAGAGTACAGTAGTATTATGAATGGCATTTATATTCTATGGGATTATCAAGACATGTTAAAAATGAATACAAAATAAACTGTGAACAGACTTAATATTTTATTATCTCAGCTATCACACAGAGTAAAATCCTTGAAATAACTCATGGGAATTTTTTCTGAACTCTCCTTAGTAAATGATCACCCCAAATTCTTCACAGCTGCTCTATTGTCCTTGTTCTCCCTCTCCTCCCTCAAATTCTCCTAGCCTGACTTCCTGTTACCCTATCCCTCCTGGTTATATCCAGTCTGACTTCCTCCAGACTTCTGGATGCATCAGTACTTTTCATCCTGTAGTAGTGCTCTACCCTTTGTATAGTAAATCAGTTTAGTTTAGCCCGGATTCTTATAATTTTCCAATGAATCCTTTATCTCATTCAACCTAGCAATGCCCTGGAACAAGAGAGCAAACACAAATCATTTTTTCTCATGTCATCTTTTTTTTTTTTAACATCTTTATTGGAGTATAATTGCTTCACAATGGTGTGTTAGTTTCTGCTTTATAGCAAAGACAAATCATTTTTAATAAATGAGTTGTGGAAAAGGCTGGTATTGCTAACACATTGATATGTATATCCTGCAATTGCTCTCATATAGGTAATTACTAGCTTATTCACAGTAACTCTATCCCTTCCTCTCCTTCTTTAAGTTCCTATAAAGAAAGGGAGTGGCAGTGACATGAATGTTCTCTATTTTATTTTAACATTGTAAACCTGTCACATTTTTGCTCATTGCTAATAAATTATTGTCAATACACATTAATTTTGGTCTAACTGCACTGGAAAGTTATTACTATTATACTGCAGATTAAAATTACAAAATAATTAATCAATAGTTGAAACTCATAAATAAGTATACATCTGGAGAGGGTGTGGAGAAAAGGGAACACTCTAGCACTGCTGGTGGGAATGTGAATTGGTACAGCCACTATGGAGAACAGTATGTAGGTTCCTTAAAAAACTACAAATAGAACTACCATATGACCCAGCAATCCCACTACTGGGCATATACCCTGAGAAAACCATAATTCAAAAAGAGTCATGTACCAAAATGTTCATTGTAGCTCTACTTACAATAGCCAGGAGATGGAAACAACCTAAGTGTCCATCATCGGATGAATGGTTTAAGAAGATGTGGCACATATATACAATGGAATATTAGCCATAAAAAGAAATGAAATTGAGCTATTTGTAATGAGGTGGATGGACCTAGAGTCTGTCATACAGAGTGAAAGAGAAAGACAAATACTGTATGCTAACACATATATATGGAATTTAAGAAAAAAAATGTCATGAAGAACCTAGGGGTAAGACAGGAATAAAGACACAGACCTACTAGAGAATGGACTTGAGGATATGGGGAGGGGGAAGGGTAAGCTGTGACAAAGCGAGAGAGTGGCATGGACATATATACACTACCAAACGTAAAATATATAGCTAGTGGGAAGCAGCTGCATAGCCCAGGGAGATCAGCTAGGTGCTTTGTGACCACCTAGGGGGGTGGGATAGGGAGGGAGGGAGGGAGGGAGATGCAAGAGGGAAGAGATATGGGAACATATGTATATGTATAACTGATTCACTTTGTTATAAAGCAGAAACTAACACACCATTGTAAAGCAATTATACTCCAATAAAGAAAAAAAATTGAAAAAAAAAGAAAAAAAATAAGTATACATACTAAAGGGTAATATGAATAGTCAAATTGTCCTCAAGTGATCCTGGAACGCTGATTTTCTATTATTCCCATAACTATGTTAATGTAGTTGACACAATTTTTCATTTCCATGGATATGTAAATACTTATAAGTTTATTCAAAGATTAAGACTAAATATTAGGATGAACAGTTACTAAAGTCTATCATATTCTCTGTGAGAAGAGACCTACTAGTAAGTCTGACCAGCAATATCTCTTTACAAATGCTTATCTTACACATGAGATTTTTCTATGTTTCCACCATATTATCCAGTCCCTTGGTTGTAACTGATGCAAAAGGAAGGATGATCGCTCCACACTGGGCTAATCAGATCTGTTGGAAATTTAGAAATGGGATCCAGAAAAAGATCAGTATGTAGCTGAAACTATGGAAGGTATAGGAGGAGCTTATTTGATTGCCGATAAGAGGCATCCTGACAACATTTTAAATCCTTACGCAGTGTCTCTACTTAAAGCAGAGCATTATCCCCAGTGTTGGAATTGGACACAAATTCCCTACCTTGAGTTTGTTTCTGTTCCTTATAATCAAGTGTTTTAACTGATTTAGGAGGCCAGACCAACAATCTTTCTTCTTTCTAATTATGAGTGTTGATGTTTTAGTTAGCAATTTGAAGATACTAATGGATCCTTGCCATAAGATAGAATCTATACATTCACAGAAGGCCTAGCATTTGCTTTATCAGCCAGAACACTCACTTGGGAGGCCTATGTTTTCTCTATACCCAGCCTGTTGTGCAACTGCAATATTAATATAGAAGCAATGTTTCTGTTTTTGCAACCCAAAAGACCTCCCTATATGTGGAAGGCTAGATGGTATGTTTTCTTAGTATTAAAACAGTGCATAAAAAGTAGTGTTCTCAATGATAGTCTCAATAAACATTGTTTAAATGTGTAATTGAAGAAATGAGTGAATAAAAGAAGTTATGGAGAGCTGTGGAAAGATGGCGGAGGAGTAAGACGCGGAGATCACCTTCCTCCCCACAAATACACCAGAAATACATCTACATGTGGAACAACTCCTACAGAACACCTACTGAATGCTGGCAGAAGACCTCAGACCTCCCAAAAGGCAAGAAACTCCCCACGTACCTGGGTAGGGCAAAAGAAAAAATTAATTAAAAACAGAGACAAAAGAATAGGGACGGCACCTGCACCAGTGGGAGGGAGCTGTGAAGGAGGAAATGTCTCCACACACTAGGAAGCCCCTTCGCGGGCAGAGATTGCGGGAGGCGGAGCGGGGAGCTTCGGGGCCGCAGAGGAGAGCGCAGCAACAGGGGTGCGGAGGGCAAAGCGGAGAGATTCCCGCACAGAGGATCGGTGCCGACCGGCACTCACCAGCCCGAGAGGCTTGTGTGCTCACCCGCCGGGGCGGGCGGGGCTGCGAGCTGAGGCTCGGGTTCGGTTTCGGTCGGAGCTCAGGGAGAGGACTGGGGTTGGCGGCTTGAACATAGCCCGAAGGGGTTAGTGCGCCACGGCTAGCCGGGAGGGAGTCCGGGGAAAAGTCTGGACCTACCCAAGAGGCAAGAGACCTTTTCTTGCCTCTGTGTTTCCTGGTGCGCGAGGAGAGGGGTTTTAAGAGCGCTGCCTAAAGGAGCTCCAGAGACGGGCGCGAGCCGCGGCTAAAAGCTCGGAAACCAGAGACGGGCGGGAGACGCTAAGGCTGCTGCTGCCGCCACCAAGGGGCCTGTGTGCGAGCACAGGTCACTGCCCCCACCCCTCTTCCGGGGAGCCTGTGCAGCCCGCCACTGCCAGGTTCCCGGGACCCAGGGACAATTTCTCAGGGAGAACACACGGCGGGCCTCAGGCTGCTGCAACGTCACGCCGACTTCTGCCGCCGCAGGCCCGCCCCGCACTCCGTGCCCCTCCCTGCCCCCGGCCTGAGAGCGCCAGAGCCCCCGAGTCAGCGGCTCCTTTAACCCCGTCCTGTCTGAGCAAAAAACAGACGCCCTCCAGCGACCTACACGCAGAGGCAGGGCCAAATCGAAAGCTGAGCCCCTGTGAGCTGTGAGAACAAAGAGAAAGGGAAATCTCTCCCAGTAGCCTCAGAAACAGCGGGCTAAAGCTACACAATCAACTTGATGTACCCTGCCTCTGTGGAATACATGAATAGACAGCGAATCATCCCAAATTGAGGAAGCGGACTTCTAGAGCAAGATCTATGATTTTTTCCCCTTTTCCTCTTTTTGTGAATGTGTATGTGTATGCTTCTGTGTGAGATCTTGTCTGTATAGGTTTGCTTCCACCGTTTGTCCTAGCGTTCTATCCGTCCATTGTTTTTATTTTAATTTTTTTCTTAATAATTAATTTTAATTTAAATAACTCTATTATACTTTTCTTTCTATCTTTCCTTCCTTCCTTCCCTCTTTTAGACAACGAATCATCCCAAATTGAGGAGGTGGACTTGGAGAGCAAGTTTTATGATTTTTTCCCCTTTACCTCTTTTTGTGAGCGTATATGTGTATGCTTCTATGTAAGATCTTGTCTCTATAACTTACTTTGCTTCCACCATTTGTCCTAAGGTTCTATCCTTCCCTTTTTTTTTTCCCTCTAAATAATTATTTTTTTAATTCAATAACTTTATTATACTTTACTTTATTTTACTGTATCTTCTTTCTTTCTGTATTTTTTCCTTCCTTCCCTCATTCCTTCCTTCCTTCCCTCCTCCCTCCCTCCCTCCTTTCTTTCCTTCTTGCCTTCTTCCTTTCTTTTCTTCTTTCTTTCTTTCTTCCTTCCCTCCTTCCTTCCTTCCCTCCTCTCTTTCTTTCTTTCTTTCTTTCTTTCCTATTTCCTCCTACTTATACTAATTCTCTCTACTTTCTCTCCCTTTTATTCTGAGCCGAGTGGATGAAAGGCTCTTGCTGCTCCAGCCAGGAGTCAGGACTCTGCCTCTGAGGTGGGAGAGCCAACTTCAGAACACTCGTCAAGAAGAGACCTCCCAGCCCCACATAATATCAAACGGCGAAAATCTCCCAGAGATCTCCATCTCAACACCAGCACCCAGCTTCGCTCAACGACCAGCAAGCTACAGTGCTGGACAACCTATGCCAACCATATAGCAAAACAGGAACACAACCCCACCCACTAGCAGAGAGGCTGCCTAAAATCATAATAAGTCCACAGACACCCCAAAACACACCCCCAGACGTGGACCTGCCCACAAGAGAAACAAGATCTAGCCTCATACACCACAACACAGCCACTAGTCCCCTCCACCAGGAAGCCTACACAACGCACTGAACCAACCTTAGCCACTGGAGACAGACATCAAAAACAACGGGAGCTACGAACTTGCAGCCTGCAAAAAGGTGAACCCAATCACAGTAAGATAAGCAAAATGAGAAGACAGAAAAACACACAGCAGATGAAGGAGCAGGATAAAAACCCACCAGACCTAACAAATGAAGAGGAAATAGGCAGTCTACCTGAAAAAGAGTTCAGAATAATGATAGTAAAGATGATCCAAAATCTTGGAAATAGAATGGACAAAATGCAAGAAGCAGTTAACAAGGACCTAGAAGAAATAAAGATGAAACAGACAATGATGAACAACACAATAAATGAAATGAAAAATACTCTAGATGGGATCAATAGCAGAATAAATGAGGCAGAAGAACGGATAAGTGACCTGGAAGATAAAATAGTGGAAATAACTACTGCAGAGCAGAATAAAGAAAAAAGAATGAAAAGAACTGAGGACAGTCTCAGAGACCTCTGGGACAACATTAAACGCACCAACATTCGAATTATAGGGGTTCCAGAAGAAGAAGAGAAAAAGAAAGGGACTGAGAAAATATTTGAAGAGATTATAGTTGAAAACTTCCCTAATATGGGAAAGGAAATCGTTAATCAAGTCCAGGAAGCACAGAGAGTCCCATACAGGATAAATTCAAGGAGAAATACGCCAAGACACATATTAATCAAACTGTCAAAAACTAAATACAAAGAAAGCATATTAAAAGCAGCAAGGGAAAAACAACAAATAACACACAAGGGAATCCCCATAAGGTTAACAGCTGATCTCTCAGCAGAAACTCTACAAGCCAGAAGGGAGTGGCAGGACATACTGAAAGTGATGAAGGAGAAAAACCTGCAACCAAGATTACTCTACCCAGCAAGGATCTCATTCAGATTTGATGGAGAAATTAAAACCTTTACAGACAAGCAAAAGCTGAGAGAGTTCAGCACCACCAAACCAGCTTTACAACAAATGCTAAAGGAACTTCTCTAGACAAAAACACAAGAGAAGGAAAAGTCCTATAATAACGAACCCAAAACAATTTAGAAAATGGGAATAGGAACATACATATCGATAATTACCTTAAATGTAAATGGACTAAATGCTCCCACCAAAAGACACAGATTGGCTGAATGGATACAAAAACAAGACCCATATATATGCTGTCTACAAGAGACCCACTTCAGACCTAGAGACACATACAGACTGAAAGTAAGGGGATGGAAAAAGATATTCCATGCAAATGGAAACCAAAAGAAAGCTGGAGTAGCAATTCTCATATCAGACAAAATAGACTTTAAAATAAGGACTATCAGAAGAGACAAAGAAGGACACTACATAATGATTAAGGGATCGATCCAAGAAGAAGATATAACAATTGTAAATATTTATGCACCCAACATAGGAGCACCTCAATACATAAGGCAAAAACTAGCAGCCATAAAAGGGGAAATCGACAGTAACACATTCATAGTAGGGGACTTCAACACCCCACTTTCACCAATGGACAGATCATCCAAAATGAAAATAAATAAGGAAACACAAGCTTTAAATGATACATTAAACAGGATGGACTTAATTGATATTTATAGGACACTCCATCCAAAAACAACAGAATACACATTTTTCTCAAGTGCTCATGGAACATTCTCCAGGATAGATCATATCTTGGGTCACAAATCAAGCCTTGGTAAATTTAAGAAAATTGAAATTATATCAAGTATCTTTTCCGACCACAACGCCATGAGATTAGATATCAATTATAGGAAAAGAGCAGTAAAAAATACAAACACATGGAGGCTAAACAATACACTACTTAGTAACGAAGTGATCACTGAAGAAATCAAAGAGGAAATTAAAAAATACCTAGAAACAAATGACAATGGAGATACAACGACCCAAAACCTATGGGATGCAGCAAAAGCAGTTCTAAGAGGGAAGTTTATAGCAATACAAGCCCACCTTAAGAAGCAGGAAACATCTCGAATAAACAACCTAACCTTGCACCTCAAGCAATTAGAGAAAGAAGAACAAAAAAACCCCAGAGTTAGCAGAAGGAAAGAAATCATAAAAATCAGATCAGAAATAAATGAAAAAGAAATGAAGGAAACAATAGCAAAGATCAATAAAACTAAAAGCTGGTTCTTTGAGAAGATTAACAAAATTGATAAACCATTAGCCAGACTCATCAAGAAAATAAGGGAGAAGACTCAAATCAATAGAATCAGAAATGAAAAAGGAGAAGTAACAACTGACACTGCAGAAATACAAAAAATCATGAGGGATTACTACAAGCAACTCTATGCCAATAAAATGGACAATCTGGAAGAAATGGACAAATTCTTAGAAATGCACAAACTGCCAAGACTGAATCAGGAAGAAATAGAAAATATGAACAGACCAATCACAAACACTGAAATTGAAACTGTGATTAAAAATCTTCCAACAAACAAAAGCCCAGGACCAGATGGCTTCACAGGCGAATTCTATCAAACATTTAGAGAAGAGCTAACACCTATTCTTCTCAAACTCTTCCAAAATATAGCAGAGGGAGGAACACTCCCAAACTCATTCTACGAGGCCACCATCACCTTGATACCAAAACCAGACAAGGATGTCACAAAGAAAGAAAACTACAGGCCAATATCACTGATGAACATAGATGCAAAAATCCTCAACAAAATACTAGCAAACAGAATCCAACAGCACATTAAAAGGATCATACACCATGATCAAGTGGGGTTTATTCCAGGAATGCAAGGATTCTTCAATATACGCAAATCTATCAATGTGATTAACCATATTAACAAATTGAAGGAGAAAAACCATATGATCATCTCAATAGATGCAGAGAAAGCTTTTGACAAAATTCAACACCCATTTATGATAAAAACCCTGCAGAAAGTAGGTGTAGAGGGAACTTTCCTCAATATAATAAAGGCCGTATATGACAAGCCCACAGCCAACATCATCCTCAATGGCGAAAAACTGAAAGCATTTCCACTAAGGTCAGGAACAAGACAAGGTTGCCCACTCTCACCACTCTTATTCAACATAGTTTTGGAAGTTTTAGCCACAGCAATCAGAGAAGAAAAGGAAATAAAAGGAATCCAAATCGGAAAAGAAGAAGTAAAGCTGTCACTGTTTGCAGATGACATGATACTATACATAGAGAATCCTAAAGATGCTACCAGAAAACTACTAGAGCTAATCAATGAATTTGGTAAAGTAGCAGGATACAAAATTAATGCACAGAAATCTCTGGCATTCCTATATACTAATGATGAAAAATCTGAAAGTGAAATCAAGAAAACACTCCCATTTACCATTGCAACAAAAAGAATAAAATATCTAGGAATAAACCTACCTAAGGAGACAAAAGACCTGTATGCAGAAAATTATAAGACACTGATGAAAGAAATTAAAGATGATACAAACAGATGGAGAGATATACCATGTTCTTGGATTGGAAGAATCAACATTGTGAAAATGACTCTACTCCCCAAAGCAATCTATAGATTCAATGCAATCCCTATCAAACTACCACTGGCATTTTTCACAGAACTAGAACAAAAAATTTCACAATTTGTATGGAAACACAAAAGACCCCGAATAGCCAAAGCAATCTTGAGAACAAAAAATGGAGCTGGAGGAATCAGGCTGCCTGACTTCAGACTATACTACAAAGCTACAGTAATCAAGACAGTATGGTACTGGCACAAAAACAGAAAGATAGATCAATGGAATAGGATAGAAAGCCCAGAGATAAACCCATGCACATATGGTCACCTTATCTTTGATAAAGGTGGCAGGAATATACAGTGGAGAAAGGACAGCCTCTTCAATAAGTGGTGCTGGGAAAATTGGATAGGTACATGTAAAAGTATGAGATTAGATCACTCCCTAACACCATACACAAAAATAAGCTCAAAATGGATTAAAGACCTAAATGTAAGGCCAGAAACTATCAAACTCTTAGAGGAAAACATAGGCAGAACACTCTATGACATAAATCACAGCAAGATCCTTCTTGACCCATCTCCTAGAGTAATGGAGATAAAAACAAAAATAAACAAATGGGACCTAATGAAACTTCAAAGCTTTTGCACAGCAAAGGAAACCATAAACAAGACCAAAAGACAGCCCTCAGAATGGGAGAAAATATTTGCAAATGAATCAACTGACAAAGGATTAATCTCTAAAATTTACAGGCAGCTCATGCAGCTCAATAACAAAAAAATAAACAACCCAATCCAAAAATGGGCAGAAGACCTAAATAGACATTTCTCCAAAGAAGATATACAGACTGCCAACAAACACATGAAAGAATGCTCAACATCATTAATCATTAGAGAAATGCAAATCAAAACTACAATGAGATATCATCTCACACCAGTCAGAATGGCCATCATCAAAAAATCTAGAAACAATAAATGCTGGAGAGGGTGTGGAGAAAAGGGAACACTCTTGCACTGCTGGTGGGAATGTGAATTGGTTCAGCCACTATGGAGAACAGTATGGAGGTTCCTTAAAAAACTACAAATAGAACTACCATATGACCCAGCAATCCCAAATCCCACTATAGGTATATACCCTGAGGAAACCAGAATTCAGAAAGAGTCATGTACCAAAATGTTCATTGCAGCTCTATTTACAATAGCCTGGAGATGGAAACAACCTAAGTGCCCATCGTCGGATGATTGGATAAAGAAGATGTGACACATATATGCAATGGAATATTACTCAGCCATAAAAAGAAACGAAATTGAGCTATTTGTAATGAGGTGGATAGAGTCTGTCATACAGAGTGAAGTAAGTCAGAAAGAGAAGGACAAATACCGTATGCTAACACATATATATGGAATTTAAGGAAAAAAAAAGTTATGAAGAACCTAGGGGTAAAACAGGAAAAAAAAAAAAGACCTACTGGAGAACAGACTTGAGGATATGGGGATGGGGGAGGGGGAAGGGTGAGGTGTGTTAGGGCGAGAGAGAGACATGGACATATATATACTAACAAACGTAAGGTAGATAGCCAGTGGGAAGCAGCCGCATGGCACAGGGAAACCGGCTCGGTTCTTTGTGGCTGTCTGGAGGGGTGGGATAGGGAGGGTGGGAGGGAGGGAGACAAAGAGGGAAGAGATATGGGAACATATATATATGTATAACTGACTCACTCTGTTATAAAGCAGAAACTAACACACCATTGTAAAGCAATTATACCCCAATAAAGATGTTAAAAAAATTACTTATGAAAAAAAAAAAAAAAAAGAAGTTATGGAATACAAAATTGGGGGTAGTCAAGAGGGTTGTTATCATGTATTTTATCTACCCAGTTCTGAAAAATTTGGGAGAAAAGCAAAACTATATTCATGCCAGAATATCATGTTTATGATTAATAGAGGCTATGGGTTGGGGTTTTTGTTAAGTAGGCTTACTTAGGCAAACTTTGCCACTCAGTTCCAAGATAACATAGAAACAGATAAGATAAATTCCATCTCAGTGCAAAGTTTGTGCTGGACATGAGCAGGCCTGATTTCAAGAAGATGGGAGCCCAGGTGAACTGAATAAGCACATTATTATTTGAAAATATATGATTCAGGTAATTGAGTCCATCTATCTAAGATTTGAATGAGCAAGGTGTCTGAGTGAATAAAACAAAGAAGAAGCAGAAGTACTACACTGTTGGAGTTCCCTGTACTAAGAATGAAACATCAGGAAGAGGGAAGAGATATTTTTCTCTTTTTGTGCACATTCAGAGTAGAGTGTTTGAATAAGGCAAGCAGTACATGTGGTCTGTCGCCTGTGTACTCTTGAAAGCTATAGGACTTGTGTAAGTTTGCCAAACATGTTGTAGAGTATCAGTTGCTCATGAAAACCTCTAATTCCTGAATTAATTAGAGATAGGGCTCCTTCGGATGTGTCCATTAATATCTATCTCTAGCCACACTGCTTTATCCAACATACAATTTGAATGAATTCAACCAACACTTCCACAGATTTGTATGATATCCAGACTCTCCAGAGTGTTGGATCTGGGCATAAATGTAGCTCTACAAAGTTCAGCTGACGACTGTAATGCTCTGAGTATTTAGACAAGCTAAAGGCCTGGGTCTATCTGCCTTTCTTCATCATTTTCAACATTCAATGATATTACCTTGCAGTCAATCAATTCAACCATAAATATATATTATGTTTAATTTTTATGGCATATAATAGTCTAGGTTCTGGAAAATAAACTGAAAAAGATAAATCCCTACTATTGGGCCTTTTATTTTAGTGAATGAGAAAGAAACTTGACAAATTGAATAAGTAAAATTGTTAGCAGTCAGTGGTGAGAAGAAAAATAAACAGAAAGGAAAATGTCAGAGTAAAATGCCACTTTACATATTTTGGACAAATTGGACTGTGCAGGTATCCAGGGAAAGAAATTTCCAGGCAAGGAAATAGCCAGCAAAAAAGGAGCTCTGGTGACTGTTGATTGGCTAACAGTGTTTCTCAACCTTTTTTTTTTTTTTTTTTGTCAGCTTCTTGCTAAAAAGCCATTTTAAACAATTATTTTGCTCTATAATTTTCTTTAAGGAAATTTGTATGCTACATATATACCATAAATCTGTTAATGTACTATATGCATAACTATGATTTATTTTAAAAAAAGAGTATGAGATTTTTTCGCCACACCCAGACACTGAGAAACAATTTATGCCCCCTTGGGAAAGTTATCACGCCTGTTGAGAATGCATTGCCCAGAGAACCAGCAAGGAAAACAGAGTATCTGGAGTGGAGGAAAAAATGGAGAGATTAAAGAAAGAGGTTAGGGAGGTAACACATGGCCAGGTCTGGCCTTGCGTGGAAATATAAGGATGTTGGATTTTACATTGAGTGAGACAAACACGACCAGTGTGTTGAAAGGATATGAAAGAGAAACTTGAACAGCCTCACCAAAAATGGCTCATCTTCTGTCTGCCTTGTATTTCACTCTCAAATGACAACTGTCATTTCAAAACTGACACCTTGTGATCGCCCCATAAATTCTTAAAACATAATGGCCAAAGGATTTTCAGATGAACAAAACCAAATTCATTTCTTATTTGAAACTGTCATGTTTTGGGAGTTTAGGGTCATCATCAAACTTTGGTAATTTCCTGAAGAGGTTGAGCTAAGTTACCTATTGTTGTTTGTTTTTTGGGTTTTTTTTGTTGTTAACGTTTAAAATTAAAGTTTAAATATAACCCTTATAAATCATAAACACTTAAAACCAAGCCCTTATCAAGGGGCAAGATGGTATATATTTTCCATTGAGTTGGGAGGGATTATTTTAGAATTACTTATTCTTCCACAGACACATAAAATGTATTTCTTCTTTAAAATACTATTATTAACAAACTCCAAATACTGTTGGATTTTTTATTAATGCACAGTCACTCGTAATAAGGCTTTTTTTAAAAAAAATAAATTTATTTATTTTAAAATTTATTTTTAGGTGCATTGGGTCTTCGTTGCTGCACACGGGCTTTCTCTAGCTGCGGCAAGTGGGGCTACTCTTCAGTGTGGTGTGCGGGCTTCTCATTGTGGTGGCTTCTCTTGTTGCAGAGCACAGGTTCTAGGCACACGGGCTTCAGTAGTTGTGGCTCATGGGCTCTAGAGCACAGGCTCAGTAGTTGTGGCACTCGAGCTTAGTTGTTCCACAGCATGTAAGATCTTCCCGGACCAGGGCCCGAACCGGTGTCCCCTGCATTGGCAGGAGGATTCTTAACCACTGCACCACCAGGGAAGTCCCCATAATAAGGCTTTAGTAACAGTCCTTGTTCGTGTTTCTAAACTGTCATATTTATCATCAGAGTCATGTAAGTGATTTAAAAAATGTCCTCCTCATCCCCAAACTATGATCAGACTGATTTAAGTGTGTCCAGGGAATATTTAACAAGATCACTGAATACTTATATTATGTCCCTAAATTTGATTATCAGTGAAAAAAATAGGAGAATGTGAACTCATGTCTGGGAAGGAAAATAGAGAAAAGGAAAACATTTAGAGACTGTAGAGGGTTGGGTCACCGAATTTAGGGTTTGATTGAATAAGAAGTGTGGCTCATCGATAACTATTAGGATCCAGACTACATAGATAATTGATAATAGTAATTGTAAATGTCCTAGCAAACATAATGATGAGAAAAAGAAACATGAAAACTGCAGACATGCATATTGTTTAGTGTTACATGCGTAGTCGGTAAAACAAATTAAAAAAGGAAAATCAAGCAAACCTCTACGTAAGCAGTTTAGGATAGGTTTGCCACTCTCTTAAGGAAAATTCAGAGAGCTTCACTTAACATGAATATTCTACTGAGGGAGAAACAGATTGTTCCCGAACAGGGGGATTTCAAAACCAAAAGTGGTTAAGAAGCTCAGCTCTCAGCAGTTACTGCTCAGTTTACAAACGTGAATGAGGGAGTACATAGTTTTGTGTTTGGTTACTAGAAACTTATGTTCCTTTTAGGGTAGCAGCACTCAGCCTACTTGTCTGTATCTGATTGGCTAGGAAGTTGGAAGGTCACACTGACATGAAGAAAGCTTAAGTTTTGGTTAAGGTCAGAGTCAGCATTTCAGGGAAACCAAGAGAGTTTAAGTTTCAATTACCTGGCTGTGAGTGTTCAGTCTAGAGGTCTATTTAAACCATGGCCTTTATTTTGGATTCTGTTTAACACCCCAATAATAAAAGGAGAATCTAGCTACAATCAAATCTCTTACCTGCATGGTAGATTAATGGTATTCACTTTAATATTTAATTAATGATAATATGTATAAAATTATGTACACATTACTTGTATTTAGGCACTTCTTTCTATATATTAAAATTCACATTAATAAAAGTCTTTCAGTCAAAAAAAATTGTAAATGTGAAAAATAAAAGAGGATGTTGAAACAAAATGAAGGGAGATAGATGATTCTCTCTTAGCTAGATATTTATTCAAGTAGGTTAACCATGGTAACAAACTCCCATATCTCTGTGCCTTAACACAATAGAATAGTTATTGCTAGGTCAATAACAGTTCTAGTGCATAGTGGGTGTTCAGTGTTCAGTGGGTAGCATTCAGTGATCAACCTCCCCTGTTTGCACAGGACTAGAGTTTTCTAGAATTCAGGACTTTCAGTTCTAATACCAGTTAAGTCCCAGGCAAACTGGGACAGCTTATGGTCACTCTCACTCTACCTGGATATTCTGAAGCTAGGGTTTCTTTCTTCAACTCCATCATTTTTTACTGTTTGTTAGTCTTCTTCTGGAACCTCTATGATTGACCACTTGGAGACAAATAAAGAAAGCTTAGAGTAATAGCATGAAAGAGACTTTCTTAAAGACAGGCCTGAAAGTGACATATACCACATGTTCCTACATTCTATTGGTCAGAACTCAACAATGGTACCCTGATTGGTACCAGGAATTCTGGGATTTATAGTCTGGGAATGTGAACTAAGATAAGAGACTAACATATGTTAATGAGCCAAAAGGATGAAGATTGAAAAAGTCTTTTTTATTTAGAAATGACAAGGCCATTAGTAACTTTAAGAAAAAGAGTTTGTATAAAATGGAAAAAGTAGAAGCCAAGATACAGTTTTGGAAAATAATTAGGATATTAAGGTAGAAAGAGCAAGTATAGGCTATTCTTCCCAGAAAGCTTGCTATGGAAGGGAAGAGACATGTGCTGTAACATTTAGAGAGGATCAGAACCAACGTGAATTATGCCTGTTATTTATTTATTTTTTATCTTTGAAATGGTGGAAGCTGGATGTTTATGAGATACTATGAGGTAGCCAATAGAAATGAAGACACTTGAAACACATAGGATAATGGATAGAGCAAGTTCCCAGAGGATACTGAAAGTGATGGGATTTTGAACAAATATCAATAAATTCATTTTGGAGAAGAAGAAAGAAACATCTAGACAAACATATTTGTAGACTCAATTTGGAGAGAAAGCACACCATATCACTTCAATTGTCAACACAAAAGTACAAGTTATTCAGGATACTCCATTGTTTTTTCTATGACAAATACATCTGTCAAATAAAATTTTTAGAAAACTGTACAGAACTCAGAAATTATAGAAATGAAACTATTATTAAAATTATATTTTTGATCTTGATTCTTCAGTAATTCCTTGACTCAGAACAATTGTATAAAATATTTGATATCTTGGATTAAAAAGAAAACTTGGTTGTGGTGAGAAATTTAAAGTATATATATGTATATGAGGTAAAATATAATAATGATTTATAAAGCAAAGAAAAAATCTTAAAAGCAATTTTATCTTACTGAAGAAAAATATTAAAAGTGTTTCTTTTTAATTAAGAAAGATGAATTTCAGTAATGAATCAGGACCTAAAATTTCAGTAGAATGAATAGCTGAGTATGTACCTGACACAGCAAATATTCCATGTCAGCCCTCAAAGCAATGATGTATTAATTATGTTCTATCAACACTGAGGAAGTAGTTAGGTAGCAGAAAAGGATAAATGCAAACACATCAGCTTGAAACACTGGGTTCTGTAAACAATCATTATCAAGACACCTGGATCTCCATTAGCTGTCAAATTTGATCTAAATGTAAACTTTTTGAATTGAGTCTGATATAAGATTCTGATATACCAATGTTTCTGGATTAAAGTTGTCGATAAATAAATGACATTTACATATGTATTAGAGAAAATGGAGATGCTAAATGTATTAAATTTAATCCATATAGGCATAAAGGAGAAAAAAGAAGAGATGCATGTTAAAATATTTCTACATTATCGATAGTGCTTAATAAATCAGTATTTGAGATGTAGCTTCTTTCTCAGTTCAATTTCTATTAATTTGTTTTAGAATACTCTTTAGTCTCAAATTAGTCAAGCCAGGGTATTAAATACATCACTGTAATGATCTCAAAATTACTTCCAAATCCACAGAAAGACTTTTGGAAAATGCCACAATCAACGAGTCAGGCTGACTAAGTCCTTTTCTTGTTACTAGCTCTGCTCTGAGGCCATTTACCAAAATGGCTAGATAGAAGGCCAAGTATTACTCAAATTTTATTTAATAAAAGGAGCCAGACACTTATTTTCTCAATTTATATAAATTGAATGAATTACCAAAGGAATGACATTTTGGTAATAATGACAGTAGTAAATATACATATGATACCATACTGGATTTAAAGAAAACTTTTGGAGTTACTTCAATGACACACACTTTAGTGTATATATATTTGTATATCTATCCTTAACACTGGGGAGTTATTTATATCCTTATATATATAAATATTGTATATTTAATTATAGAGTCATTAATTGATCCCTGTCACCTTTCTAAGCAATCTGCATAGTCTTCTGATGATTTTACAGGTTAAAGTGGCTTAATTCCCAGAACGGCCTCTTCATACAGTTATGTTTCAATGTTGATAACAACTTCCCTGTTTAGTAAACCAGGGCCCACATTACCAGTGTAATTACTAAAGGTTTTCATTCTGCTTCACCATAGTGTAAATATTAATACTTTTCCTTTCCTTTTTCATTAATTTCTCCTTCTATGATATTGCTGTTGAAGTCTTGCTTTAGTGGTTCTTTCCATCACTCTTTTCCTTGTGTCTGAACATCCCATGAAATTTGCTAAGCTATACTGCTGCAATTCTTGGTTTAGTGCTTCATTTCCCTGTACTCGTGGCTTTAACCCTTTTCTGTAGTGGCTGGCCTCCCTCTGAAAAAGCAAAAACTATTTGTTTTCTATGCTCTCCACTCTGGTTCTTTCTGTCTGTGGGATTTGGTACATTTTAAATAGCTGAATTAAGGCCAACCTGTGATTCAGATAGGGAATTGGTTATTTTTCAGCAAAGACCTCTACCCAGCACAACCAGATAGCACCTTTCTTTGGTTTTCTCCATTTGTTTACTTTAATGGTCCCATGAAAGCAAAATTCTGCCATCTCAGCAGTTTTACACTTACAGTAGTTAATCTAACAAAAATAATCCAGGATTCCTGTATGTGTACCTGTATAAGCTGCTCCCACCATTAACTTTTTTTTTTTTTTTTTTTTGAGATTCCTTCATTGCTGTGTGTGGGCTTTCTCTAGTTGAGGCAAGTGGGAACTATTTTTCGTTGTGGTGTGTGGGCTTCTCACTGCAGTGGCTTCTCTTGTTGCAGAGCACGGGCTCTAGGCGCGCGGGCTTCAGTAGTTGTAGCACATGGGCTCAATTGTTGTGGCTTATGGGCTCTAGAGCACAGGCTCTGTAGTTGTATCAAATGGGTTTAGTTGTTCCATGGCATGTGGGAACTTCCTGAACCAGGGATTGAGCCTGAGTCCCCTGCACTGGCAGGTGGATTCTTAAACACTGTACCACCAGGGAAGTCCCACTACCATTAACTTTTAATTGCTTAAGTTTTATTAACAACATTTAGTTACACTGAACATGAGCTTTGCTTTTTCAGGTTGAATTCTTTAAGAAATGAAGTAAAAGTACATGTGTGGCTCAATTTTATCTGTGTTGGGTATGGAGGACTCAAATCATGGGATGCTTTTTGCATTGCTTCATTGTCTAATGTAATCTAATAAAATAATGATATTCTTCCCCTTCAAAACTATCAAGTCTATAAAATAATATTCTAATCAACATGTATTTTGGTATTAATAAAGTACTAACTTTTGCATTGATGAAAGTATAAATTCCATTTACTAACAATAGCTACATTTATAGATGACTTTTCAAGTGCTAAGCACTGTCCTAATCAATTTATGATCTTTGCATCATTTAATCCCTGTATCAAACTTATAAGGTTAACAATCCTTACCATTGTCATGATGAAACTATCTTAGAGGAAAAACACTACTTGCCCAAGTTCATATAGCTAGTAAAAGTGGAGCCAGGGGCTTCCCTGGTGGCTCAGTGGTTGAGAATCCGCCTGCCGATGCAGGGGACATGGGTTTGTGCTCCGGTCGGGGAAGATCCCACATGCCGTGGAGCGGCTGGGCCCGTGAGCCATGGCCGCTGAGCCTGCGCGTCCGGAGCCTGTGCTCAGCAACGGGAGAGGCCACAACAGTGAGAGGCCCGCGTACCGCAAAAAAAAAAAAAAAAAAAAAATGTGGAGTCAGGATAAACCTTCAGGAGCCCACCTCCAGAACACTGTCTTAAGTCTGTACTCAACAAAAGTTCTCTTATTTAGAGAATTTTTTTAAACAATTTTTAACAATTAAACATTATATATGCCTGGTTAATTTTGATAGAGAATCTAGTACATGTAGATCAGTCAGAAACCTGAAAAGAAAAAAAAAAAAGAAAGCTTTAGATTACACTGCTTGAATGACAGATTATTTGACAATTAGTAGGCAGAAGCAAACGGTAACTCCATTAAAAAAATGAACCAGGATATCTGTACGTGTATGACCAATTCATTTTGTTGCATAATGAAGGCTAACACAACAGTATAAAGCAACCATACACCAATAAAAATCAATTAAAAAATTAATAAAAATAATTTTTTAAAAAAATAAATGATCAAATCACTGCCAAAAAAAATGTACCACACTTTGTGAACAGAAACTTCAACTTGACAGGAATACAGTACATTCATGCTGCTAGGACTGAGGAGAGTACATAAATTATTCAGAGTGGGGAGAGACATTAATTTTTTTTACAATGCAAAAGAGATGATTCACAGAATAGAAGTGCTCAGAATTTATTAATGTATTTCTCCATAGTGAATAATTTATCTCATCCTCCATGGTAGGATAAAGCACAAGCATTAGAATAAAACTAACAGTTAACAAATCTAGCTTTATCTCTTAAAGCCTGGTGTGTTTAAAAGAAGAAACTTTGATGATATATGTTACAATGAATAATTTGCTAATTGAAAGAATATTTAAGGTTTAGTGATTTTTAAATTTTTTTCTGTTAATAATGAATAAACCAGTGAACAACTGTTATATTCAGATGCATATTGTTTCATTTTGAATGCTTTCACATATGTCCATAAATGTGATAAAATCAGCTTTGTTTTATTTATCCCACCTGCTCCTTTTTCATTCCTAGATTTGAAATGTTTCACTGGCTAGAGTATAAGGATAAATGATTTTGATTCTCCTCTAGGAAGATAGAGAAGTATAAATAAAACACAGAAGTGTAAATAATCATTCAAGCTTCTGATAGTTACAGGTATTGATCAGAGAATTAGCCAAAATGATAGCATAGTAAGTGTGGAGCAGTCCTTTCTAAGGAAATGCTATTTAGAGCCTGGGATTCCTTAAATCTGAGCTGGCCTATGACTTGCTTCAACCAAGAACAGGTAGTGGAACTGATGGTTCTGAGCTTAGGTTCAAGACCCCTGTGTACTTCCGTTTTCTCTTGGAATTCTTCCCATGAAACACAAATGAGAAATACAGTAGAGCCTACTAGAAGATAAGAGATTACATGGACTGAGGCAAGTCATGCTAGGGCTAGTGGCCCTAGACAAGCTCATCCTAGATTAACTAACACCCAGCTGATTCACAACTATGACAAAGTCTAGTCTAGATCAGTAGAACAACCTATCTGATGCAGGGTTGACTGGAAACATCTGGTCAAGCCCAGGCAACATCAGAAGATAGACACCCCCCTCATTGATCACATTACCCCCGAACCTCCCACTAACCTTGTGAGCAATAATGAGTGCTTGATGTTTAAGTCCCCACACACACATGCAAACATATGATTATGTCTCGTATGAGCCCTACTATATGCAGGTTCTGTTTTCCTGAGACATGCTGCCTGATAATGGACACAGATTTTCTCACAACCAGGCCATTGGAAGCTGCAATTTAGGTGAATGTAGCAGTTACCGCCCCTCTACATACATACGACACACCAAAAACTCAACCTAACACCATGCATAGTGTCTGTGCAAGTCATAAATCCAGGTACTGTGTAGATGAGGAATGCATTTTAAATACAGCTTGAGAGATTACCGTTAGAAAGACGAAATATTTGGGTCAGAATTTACCTGATCCTTTTACCAAGTCAGTGTCCTGACATGCTAATGATTCATCAGCCCTTGTCCTTTTTGTAAATTCCTCAGCTTGAAGAGCTCTTGTTTAGTGCTGCTCGAAGAGCTTCTGGGATACATATTGTGCATATTGTAGTAGTTTATTTCTCCTAACCGTTTCCAAAAGGAGACCTCTACCCAGTGCACACCTTTCTCTAAAACTTGAAGAGCACACAGTTAGCACAAACGCCCTGAATCTTAGGAGTATACCTGTGTGTACATGCTATACATGCTATAGTCCCAGGCTGTGGGCCCCCCAGCTGTGGGCCAGTACCGGTCCACGGCCTGTTAGGAACCGGCCGCAAAGCAGGAGGTAAGCAGTGAGCGAGGGAGCCGAACTTCATCTGCTGTTCACTCCCCAACGTTCCCCATCACTCGCATTACAGCCTGAGCCACTCCCCTCATTGATTGCATTACCCCCGAACCATCACCCCCCTCCCCCAGTCACTGGAAAAATTGTCTTCCACGAAACCGGTCCCTGATGCCAAAAAGGTTGGGGACAGCTGCTGTAGTCAACCAGGTATATTCGGAAATGCTTATATGTATTAGGAAATTAGGAACGCTGTCAAATACCCATTCCAGTCTCCACCCCCAACCTCAGCTATTAAACTGTATTTTCAGCTGCAACATAACCCTATCTTTTAGAATAGATAATATCAGAATTCCATTCCTGACTAATAGCATAAGTCCTAACCAAACCACAACCTGGAACTTTTTGATCCCTGAATTGACAGAATTTTCTCTGTAGTTAATATTGCATCTGGTATGATAGTTTATCTTTTACGATTACCTCTTGAAGCCCCATTTTAATATTTTAATCCAAGTTGAGTAGCCCATATATCATTGCATGATAAATTTAGCTCTCATTTTATCTACTGCATACTTGGAATTCTACTACTCCATGTATGTATTCATTTATGCAAATGATAGATTGTTTTCAGATTTTCAGATTACTGGAGAACTGTGTAGGGTCTGATGTCACTTAACTTGCAAGCTAACATGTTAGTCTGTCTCTTATTCGTGGATGCTGGCAGGAGTTATGATACATTGGGGTCAGCGACAAAGGCCTTTATTATTCATGGTAATTGCAGTAGCAACAGTATCAGTATTTTCTTGTGCCAGTTCCAAAGCTCCAGTCCCACAGGGTGCTGTGAAGAGGGACAGGTGATATGAGCACTCTGATTGGGCTTTGTTACAGGAATGCTGATACTGGGGAGTCTGATTCAGGCTTCTCCAAAAGAGAAGCTGCCATTGCCTTGGTTCACAAGAAACGTAAAAGCTCAAGAGGCCCATGGAGAATTTCTACTGACATATGGAATTACAGATTTGGGAATAGTTTTCAAGTGCAGATGATTGAGCTGCTTCTACAAGTGAAAACTGTATTTTGTGGGAAAAACACAAGTAAAATAGAAACAAAGAAAATAGAGGTTTTGTATTGAAAAGAGCAAAACCCTGATCCAATGAATACAATGAATTATATTTACATATTTGCATTCACATCCAAGAGACCAGCTGAGAAAATTGTATCCACATATCATAAGGCTTAGAAAGGGGCTGCTGCATCCCCATTTGAAAGTATAATAGCTATTTTCATTCTTATTTGATCATTAATAAAAGCAGTTTAAAATTAATCCTTTCTTGAGATCATGCCCTTCAACCTCTGTTGGAACAGAATACCATGCATATGATGCTGATGACAGATATGTACAATATCTTTAGCTCAGATCTCTCTCCTGAGTACTGCCTGTGCTTATCATTGCCTGTATTTCTCCCTAAACCTGAACCCATCATTTACCTTTCTTTCCAGTTATTCTTCCTCCATTGTTTCTATATTAGTGAATAGCAAACCACATGCACCCAGCTTCTCAAGCCAGAAACAATGAGCTCACCCTTGATCCTTCTTCCTTGTACATCCCACAAATCCAATCACTTATTTTGTGTAACTCTGGAGTCTATCCGCCTCTCTGTATCTTCACTGCCACCAATCTAGTTCAGGTCTGGATGCCCACAGTCTTCAAATTGCCTCTCATGGTCTTCCATTTCATCCTCTCCAGTGATGCCATATTTATCTTCAAAGGGCTTTCATTTGTCTTTCAGATAGATTATAAACATATATATATATGTATATGTTATCAGACTATTCATCTCTTGAGCCTCACCACCCCCATCATCATACACCACTTCTTTGAGGACACTTTAATTTGTAACAAAGACAAACCTCAGCCAATCAGCAATACTGCATCCACAAGATCCCAGTGTCATAGCCCTACCCTCTTCTCTCCCCCACTTTTTTTTAAAGATCAGTAAGATTTAAAATCTGCTCATTTTAAGATAAATATAGTGACCCCACCCCTCTTCCCATGAAGTTCTGTGCTTTAGTTAGACTGCTCTCCCGTTTTCTGTAACGATCAGAGAAATTCCCACCTCACATACTGCTTTCTCCTCTTGTATCTCCTTTCTACCTGGGTTAATATCTACTTACTTCTACAGTCTTAACTTGGCCACCTCATGTTCTGGGGTCCCTTCAAAGACCTCAAGTTTATTTGAAGTCCACAATCACGGTGTGTTTCTAACATACATGTATATTGTTTTAAAATTCATCTAAATGCATTATTGAATCCATGTCTTTCTGATACAGTAACCTCAGTGAGGACAGAGAGGGTACTTATCTTGTTTAAAATCCCCTAAGCACCTGGAAATCTGTAAGTCAAATTTAGGCAAATAATTGACTGATACATTGTAATTGTTCTTCCTAGAGTACCTAAAATCCATGAACATGTTACTCAGAAGTATAATGCTTATTATTCCACATGCAAATGTGTATTTCAACTAGAAATACCCTTTTTGAGATAAGGCCTCCTTTTACTCTTATTTTGACATCATGGTAAGCTTTCTGGCTTTCTGATTTTTGTCTGTGTTTCACATACGTGAAAAGCAGGACTAATTAGAGAATATATGTCAAATCTCAAGCCTGCTTATCAGCAGTACTTCAGGTGCTTTAAGTGGAAGAGAGGAGAAATGTCCACAGGAATAAAATCAGTGAATTCTTGCATTTACTACTTCTAGCAGTAGTGAAATCAATTATCTGTAAGAGGCAAAATAGTATGCTAATAGCACCTTTTATTCAGGATTGTCAACCAAGTGGTCAGTTTTCACTTTCTACAGCATTATGTGAACCCGTTCTATACCTAACTTCTTAAAATACAACAGACACAATAATCACTGCTATTATTTATTGAAGGTCTATTCCAGGTATTGTTAGAAGTAATTTTCATGAGTTATTTCATTTCAAAGATCCAGCAGAAACTATGCAACAGATTATAAATCAACAAATGTTTATTGAAGACCTACTATGGGCTGTAAATGTTCTAGTTGATGGGTCAATAGCAAACAAAAATTGGATATAAAAATACATGCTCTCTTGGAGTTTGCATTTTACCATGGGAAATAGATAATAACAAAATGAATAAATTAATTGCATAGTGTATTATAGAAGCTGGTAAGAGGTATAGAGAAACATAAAGCTGGCAGTGGGTTTTGGGGAGTGGTGGTGATAAAGATTCTCTCTTTGACCAAACTCTACTCAGGTTCCCCTGAACTCTATTCTCAAGTAGATCCTGACTTTTGGACTTCCATGTTCATCTGTGCATTGTTCATTCTGCTAAGCCAGTTTAGCCAGAATCCTTGATAGCTAATCTGGTTCCATAATCTCCACCTTCCCCAGGTAATGTCTGATCACTCTGCTGCCTTCAGCAAAGATCCTGTTAGCTAGGTTTAGACAGAATCCCTCCTCACCTCTGATGTTTCCTCTAGGCATTTTCCATCCTGTTCCTTGGCTATAAATTCGTACTTTTCCTTATTGTATATGGAGTCAAGCCCAATCTCCTCACCAACTACTTCTCTCTTGGGGAAAATGGTGGAAATCTACACCCTGTGCAAATATAAGAAATAGAGAATAAGTACTGCCCTGTTAATCTCATATATGCATTGAATACATTTTCTTCATACGTTTTTTGTAAACTTCATTTACAGTGTATTTTTATGAACAGATTTTCTTGAAATTTTTTAATGCTGATCACTATCACAGTACTGTCTACTACTGTTATGTTTTACTGCTTTTTCTTAAGGAACCCTTCATAATCCTGAGTCAACAAATATTCCACTATAATTCTTTCTAAAACATACACCATTTATTTTTCATGGTATATTAGAATATGTATTTACACAAAGTATATTTTGAGGTCATTTTGTCTAAGTTCATTAGTTGGGAATGTAATGAGTGCAGAAAATGCTACTAAATGCAATAAGAAGTAAATATTAAGTAACAATCACAAGCTGCAGTACTGCCTTTAGAGTTAGTGAATAGAGGCCCTTAACTAGGGGTCTATGCCAGAGAGCATAGAAATGAACCAGAATGTAAAATATAGTAAAAGGTAGTTTTACAACAACTTTTTCAATTTTCTTTGAGGCATGTATAATTTTCAGGTTTAAAGGAGAGAACATGTTTTATTTAATAGTTTGTTACCTTGACTTTTTTCTTTTCTTTCTTTTTTTTTTTTTTGCGGTACGCGGGCCTCTCACTGTTGTGGCCTCTCCCGTTGCGGAGCACAGGCTCCGGACGCGCAGGCTC
>NW_006799607.1:237530-298252 GCF_000442215.2 Lipotes vexillifer
CGGACCAGGGCACGAACCCGCGTTCCCTGCATCGGCAGGCGGACTCTCAACCACTGCGCCACCAGGGAAGCCCCTATCTTGACATATTTTTAAATATTTTTATATATGGTACGTGAATTTGCATTTGTTTTCTTAGGTCCCACAGTTGTTCAGAGCAAGTCTATATCTCTGTGGAACAAGCAACAACAACAAAAATAACCAAAAAAGTGAGTCACAAATACTGGTATTAGATGAGTACTTAATTTTTAGTATAATTAATAAACTCTCTGAAATCATTTAGTCATTCATTCTTTAAATGTCACATTCTTGAAAATGTGCAAAGAAATTATCCAGTCACCCAGTTAAACACAAGTCAAATAAATTAAAATTATTTTTGGATTTCTTGTGCTTCATTACTTACACATCTGAAGCTAGGCTAGATTTGGACTGGGTTATTGAAGCATTATCATACAGCAGTCTAATTAGCACTCGACACCTTCCATTCCATGCTGAATTAATTTTATATAGAAAAAAATATAGTCCATGGCAGTTCATGGAATTTTATTTTAATAAATTTATTTTATTTTAATAAATTTATTTTAACAAAAAAAATAAGACCATAGTAGGTCATGGAATTCATGGTGTATACATTTCTTATTTTCTTTGACGAAAATATTCAGATTTATTTGCCTTTAAACGAATTACATAAATCATGTATAAGTTAACTGGGAAACACTTTTTAAATGAAACCAGAGAACACAGATTTCTCTGAAAAAGTGGTGATGGAAAATAGTTCCACAGAACTGAAAGAGGAAAACAAAAAAACAGAACCATCAGAACTGAGAAGGCCAGCATTGCACAATGACTGTGTGATTTCTGGGCTGCCAAAAAGGCTGTGCTCCCATGTTTTAATGTCATTAGGGAAAATGCCACTTATAATTGTAAAATTATTGTCAAATGACACATCTGGAAAACTCTATATATTTCTTCTTTCCAAAAATGTAAGCATTTTAGAACCATAAAATAATTGTTGGTTATAAATAATTCAACTAATGAGAGACTTTAAAATATCTAGGGAATCATTTTAATTCACAATTCTTTGAGAATTTATTCTAAAACTAAATTGCTTCTAATTATTTTGAACTTTTTTTTCCAGTCACAAAAGGTTTGCTATAAGATCATTTTCAAAACCATCTCTGAAACAAAGCAGCAGCCCAAACACTTTTGAATCTGGCATAAGTATTTCATTAAGGTATAAGCACGTCAATTACCAAATAACAGGGCTTCACCATCTAAGGGATTAACTGCATGCAAAATGATTGATTTATTTAAAGGGTACTTCCAGTTATACAGTAAAAAGTTACATTAAAAATCTATCTTTCAGAAGTCAAGACAGATTTCCCAATTCTTTTGGGAAATCTTCACTTCCTCCCAGACGCCGTTGTCCATATTCTTTTAAAATGAATGGGAATTTAAGAGAAATGTGTTATAGTCTCATGAGCAAGTAATAAGTGAAATTAGAAAGTACTTGGAATTTAAAAAAACAGTAAAAATCCTCATGCAAAACTTATCAAACTCACCACATATATATTTAAATCTCAAATGGTTAAATGTTATCCATTAAAATTTGGTGATTTATATAAAGTGGGCTGTAATATTAAATTCTGGTTATTTGAAATTTTCATCACTAATGAAATAAAATATTATAAAAATAATATAATGACTATGATTTCTGTAGAAGTAACCTCATTTAAAATAATTCTGTTACAAATAAACATATATTAGTAATAAAGGAATTTATAACTCTCAAAAATTTATCCACTAGAGTTTAAAATAGTGGTTTAAAAAACCTTCAACAAATAAATTTTTAAAAGGCTTTTTGAATGAGTATTATACAGTAGCAGAGGTGGTAATTCTTTACAAAGCCACAGTTAATTGTTTTTCCATCCCCACTCTACAGATAGATAGATGGGAAAGAAAGTGGAAAGAAACCATGGGACTTGGATATTTTTGAAAACTTCTTCAAGATTACTTATTTGATCTTTACTATAACTTTCTAGGTGTTATGGACCGAAATGTGTCCCCCCAAAATTCATAGGTTGAAGCCCTAACCACCATTTTGTCTGTATTTGATGATAGGGCCTTTGAGGAGGGAGTTACCATTAAATGAAGTCATAAGGGTGGGGCTCTAATCCAATAGGACTCTCGTTCTTAAGAGAAGAAGACACAACAGATAGATCTCTATCTGTCTGCCTCTCTGTCTCTCTCTCTGCCTCAAGTCACGCACAAAATAAAGACCAGGTTCACATGATAACACAATGAAAAGATGGGTACCTAAAAAGCAAGGTCTCACCTGATGCTGGCACCTTGATCTTGGACTGTCACCCTCCAGAAGAGTAAAAAAATAAATGTTTAAGCCAAACAGACTGTGGCATTTTGTTATGGCAGTCTTAGCAAACTAATCGAATAGGTTTGCCTAAAAGTAAGTCTCCACTCATTAATCTATTGAGGATATGTTAAATAAGTTTACAGAAAGTTTAGTTACACAACTTTAGATGTCTAAGGTAAGTGACCTTTGTTTTAAATTACTTATTAAATAACACAGAATCCTCCTATGAGAGTAAAATATTTGTGACACTTTTTTCAAGTGAAAGGAATGTGGTGATTTTATCATTAAAACATATCACTGGTTTTGATCAGACATGGTTTATCTGTAACTCTTCTATGTGAGTCCAGTTCAGTTCTCCTCTATTTATACTAGCTTAATCTTTCAAAAGTTTAAAACTACATCTCCATTCAAAACCACATGATAATTTAGAGTATTTGGGTAACTATGATTCTGTTATTAAAATCTTAAATATGTATTACATTCTCCTATACTTCAGAGACCATTTATTTATTTCCATTTGGTCATTAGTAATTGTAGGTGCTTGAAAATGAAATTACATGCTATTATTTCAGCTCATGACTGTATTTCCTCAGATGTTTCAAAAATTTTCCCCAATTCATGTACCATCACTTCTTCATTTTATCATGCATCCCACTGGCAGGTTATTATTGTAGAATATAATGTTAATAATGCATTTTAATTAAGAAGCAACTGTGTTTTTTACAGTATTTTGGAGCAAACATATATTCCTCATCCACATATTTAATCCATATGAATGACTCTATTGTTATCCTCATATATCCCCCACATTTTTTGCTATCATACACTTTCCCATCAGCAAATTTATAACAATATTTATAATTCATTAAATTTATTTCTACCTTTCAGCAATTGCTTCAACCATCTGCAAAACCACAAGTTTTCTTTTCCCTTACTCACAATCTACGGTGAAGTCACCTCTCCTGTAGAGTCAATTTTGAAAATTCTAGCTCATTTTGGAAACTATTTTTTCCATTCCTGAATAACGTTCAGAATCTGTAACACATAGTTAAATGCATAACTATATTCAGTTACACATAGTTATGCACGTATGCTAAAAGGCATAGGCATACTAATGCTGATAATAATGTTTTGATGTATATGAAATACATAAAGCATAAATAAAATATTTCTTGCTCTTAGTTTGGAATGCTGGATAAGTATAACTAATATAAATATATAAATGTTATATAATTTATATATTATTATATATGTATATAAATACTGTATATTTACTTTATATATTTCGTATACATTGAGAGACATTATTGGCATTAAATGTGACTATTTAAACATGATGTCTCGGGCTTGCCTGGTGGCGCAGTGGTTGAGGGTCCACCTGCCGATGCAGGGGACAAGGGTTCGTGCCCTGGTCCGCGAAAATCCCACATACCGCGGAGCGGCTGGGCCCGTGAGCCATGGCCGCTGAGCCTGCGCGTCCGGAGCCTGTGCTCCGCAACGGGAGAGGCCACAACAGTGAGGGGCCCGCGTACCACACACACAAAAAAAAATTAGATAGATAGAATAAAATGCTGTTACATATTGTTAAGGAAATATTAAAAATGAAACATATGAGTATATATGTGTGATCTATTTTTTGAAACAAAAAAGAAACACAGATCATAAACACAAAACTAATTAAATTACTTAGTGATAAGAACAGCATTGGGATAGCAGTAATACAGAATGCAATGAGACTTTAAGATTGGAACTCTTAATTCCCAAAGTTAAACAATACTATCAAATCTAAATTATATCAAATAGGAGGGGGGAAAATGAAAATTAAATACAAATAGAAACAATAACTACATCAAATTGATAATCTGTAGAGAATACATACACAGAATTATTTCAGATGATTTTGCATACGATATTTTGATTGTACTTCCTCTATTTCTATAGCATACAGTCTTAAGGATAAAAAAAGAAAAGGAAACGAGATCAGGAGGTTTGCTAATAGTAGTGAAGCAATTTCAATACTATTCTGTACACATTGTAAAAGGAAATAAAATACCTTGACATTGCTGGAAACTCAGATACTCTGATGAGAAAAGGGAGCTATAAATACCAATGTGGGTAAAGTGAGAAAAACGCTCAATTTTGGTGTGGGGAAGGTTGAAGTTGAAAGTATATGAGAACTTAGACATAGAAAGAGGTATGCGTAGATAGCACAGGCCACCAACAATGCCTAGAAGCAGAGGCAACACTCCAACAACGAGTGTGACTAGATCCCAGTCCAGTCCATGGTTTTGTAAACAGACTTCTTTGATAAGTAAGTGATTTCAGGTATGGAGAATGAAAAATAATACCAACTAAGCCTCCAATAGTTTTGAATGTCAGAAATCAAGAATGTGCTCAGGGCTTCCCTGGTGGCACAGTGGTTGAGAGTCCACCTGCTGATGCAGGGGACACGGGTTCGTGCTCCGGTCTGGGAAGATCCCACATGCCTCGGAACGGCTGGGCCCGTGAGCCATGGCCGCTGAGCCTGCGCGTGCGGAGCCTGTGCTCCGCAACGGGAGAGGCCTTGACAGTGAGAGGCCCGCGTAACGCAAAAAAAAAAAAAAAAAAAAAAAAGAATGTGCTCAAAAACTCATGGGCACATATCAAAAAATACTTTTAGATGCTCAAATTGTCTAAGTTCTGCCAGTGGGAGCATTTTGAGCTGGCTGCTGTTCCCTTTCTGAAACCCTTGCCTCAGGATCTTCTTAGCTCTTCATTCTGCTCTGAGGGCTCTTTCCCATCTATCCCACCAGCTCGCTTCTAGGCTTGGTTCCAATGTCCCCTCTCAGTGAAGCTTATCCTAATCACACTATTCAAAATTTTCCGCATCCCAGCACTTGTGATCCTATTCAGTAAGCTCTGGGATTTTTTTCCATTATAATCTTCTAAAATATTATGAAAATTAATTAACCATCTCGACTTGTCTCCCCCTTAGAATAAATGACAATTAAAGCAGGTATTTTTTTGTCTGTTTCATTCATTGTTACTCATTATTCACTAGACCTGGCCTATTGCCTAGTGTCTGACCTAAAATACACTCTCAATTAATATCTTTTTTCGAATAAGCTTATGGACTCCTAAACCTACATTTTGTCTCTACATTACAGCCACTTCTTAAAATATGGTCATCTGCTTTCCGAAATAGAAAAAGATGCATTTCAGAAAGCAAACCATTTGTGCACAGTTTGAAGTGTCTAGTTATTTTTAATGTATGCTCTTCTTTCATCACTTACTTCTAATAGGCAATCAAATGGTGTCAACCCCTCCCTCCAAATGTCTGTAAATGTGTCATTCTATTTACCTGGTAACCCCACCACCTCGGTTCTGGAGCTCATCATCTCACACCTGGATTACTGAAATAGCCTCTCTTCTGGCAACTGTACACAAGTCATTTTCTGAATCATTCCTTCCTAAATGAGTGTTTAATTTCTCTAAATAGCAACTTTCAAAGTGTGACTTCCAAACTCAAAAATCATCTGTGGGTCTTTAGCCACTTAGGAGATAATATCTTCAGTTTAGCTTTCAAAACCCTAAGGAATTTGTTTCTACTTATATTTAGCTCTTACCCTTGACTCATTCTATACCTTTTACTCTGAATGAGGATAGCATTTTATTTTTTTTTAACTAAGATTTTTGTCTTCCAAATGACCAGAAGAAAAACTAAAAGGAGATACTCTACAGGTAGACTCCAATTATCATAAGGGTCTAGAATTACTTTTACAGAGTAGGAAGAATCTGAAACTTAAAAAACAGCTTCCAGACTTCTAAACCAACTTTACTGGGGAATATAATCCAAACATTATTAGGAATTAGGGAGAGAATATAGTATAAGTATACAGTATAAGTATACAAGTATACAGTATTAAGTGGATGCCTCTCTTATCTCATGACATCACTTAAGAAGCTGTAACAAATACTCCCCAGAACCGTCCATCTTGAGAAGAAAGATGGAAGCATTTATTTATAGGCATTCATCTCCAGTTCATCAAAAATTTTCCCCAGGATTAATTAACATCCTTCCACATCTTGATTGCATGGACCTGAAGAAGGGTATTGTCATATTGCAACATGAAGCTGATTGTGACCCCTGCAAAATTGGATGCTGTAGGTGGAAGAAAAAAACCAGACAGGTGAGACAGAATCATAGTGGTGCAAAAGCAGTATCAGATATGATCCACATCTGCACTGCTCAGACGTGCTCTGTCCAGGTTAGATCTAATCTATATCTGAGGCACACTAAAAATGGTAGCTCCAAAATCTTCAAAGACTTAATGTAAGAAAGTTACTGAAATAAATTATAGTCTTTGTTGCTGTAGCTTGTGCCAAGTCTATAATTGATATATACCTTCCTCTTTCATCACTTATCGTATACTTTCCTCACATTCTAGTGACACTGTGGCTGGCTGGATTACATGCCTTTTAGTATAACTTAGAACTTAACCCCAGAGGGTTCTGAGGACGTAGTTGCTTTTTCTTTTGAGGGTGAAGTTGATGTAATTTCACAATGTTGCTTATGAGCACAGAAGCATCAAAAATGCAAAATTGATTCCATTGGTATCAGATATACACTATTCTGTAAAAAAAATTCTAGATCCTTATGTCATTGGAGTCTGTTGGTAGAGTATCTTCCCTTTTTTTTACCCCCCTTGCCACTCAGTAGGATGAGGAACCCCAAATGATCAGGTGGTGGCTTCAGACTCAAGTTCAGCAGAAACTGAGCAGTGTTCCTTGGTGGAAGAGAACCCATCTAACGGGACCTCAAATCTTGCAGATACTAAAGTTACAGTGACAATAAGCCATTTTCTGGCTCCTGGAACTCTTTTTAATAGCTACTGAAGTGATTGCACCATATACTGCCTGTTGTTTCAGCATCTGGCAGAGAGATAGAACCCTTGCAGAGATTTTCTGAGACCCATTGTCTTAACTGAGCTGTCGGCATACTATTTGAGCATGCTATTAGGCTGGAAGTTTCCCATGATATTGTATGTAGTAATATATGTGGATTCTGTGGCCATGTATCCATTGGAGCACATCCTTTGATATTAGAGTTAATTATTTCTAGGCAAAGTTATGCAAAATATCACAGAAAAAGATCAAGGATTCTTTAAGTCTTCAGATGGTGGTGTTTTTCAGAGGCAATACAGTCAGGAAAAAGCAGACTCATATTAAAAATTTGTGTCAAATTTAGGTCCCTTTCACAAGGAGAGAGGTCTGATGAAATTTTTCACTTTCAAAAATATTACTATATTGAAGGCACAGTATTGGTTTCTCTTCATGCTAGGTTGGGGTATCCCCCATGGCAGTAGTTGAACTAGTCTTTATGAGAGAGAGTCCATGTTGGTAGGTACATTCACATCTTTTATCTCTGCCATTATGGCCAAATGTTTATGGTCATAGGATTATATACCTGTCTTTTTGATTGCTGAGAGCCTCTTTTGGGATGGATATTTTTTCTGATGAGCATTAGCATAAGAAACAAAATTCTCACATTTTGTGTTCTCTCCATACAATCATCCACATCACTTTTTCTTAAACTTGTCCTTGATCTTTCAAAGACTGTTCCTAATAGCCAAGTCATTTACTGATGCCCAGATCACTCTATCCTGTCAAAAGAAGAGACCACCAGTTGATAGCTAAAACTAACCCCCTCCTACACACAAATACACTCTCACCCCTGGATTCATTATTTACTGAGATTTTGGAGAACTATACTGTAAAAGCAGTCTTTCTGAGCAGAGCATGCTGCTATCTTATGCAGGGTTGGAAATTATGAGCTTCAGGGATCAGTGGCCTTTCACAGGTGAAAGCAGGATGATGTCAATTGTGGAGGCGTAGTTACTGGAGACCATCACTCACTATCCAGTCACTGGAGTGACTGATGGACACTGAGAGTCATGTTCATTGACTTAATTCCCTTCCCATGGGGACAGCTTTTAAGAGAAAAGGGCTGCCATTGCCTGGTGGTTATTCAGAAGCATGTTTACTATGGCAAACTCATTGTTTTTGGTTTGTTTGTTTGTCCTGTTTTGGTGGGGAGAAGATATATAAGTTGAACATGGTTATGACGGAAACCACCATGCTATATTCTATTTTTTTTTTTTTTTTTTTTTTTTTTTTGCGGTACGCGGGCCTCTCACTGTTGTGGCCTCTCCCGTTGCGGAGCACAGGCTCCGCACGCGCTGGCTCAGCGGCCATGGCTCACGGGCCCAGCCGCTCCGCGGCATGTGGGATCCTCCCCGACCAGGGCACGAACCCGTGTCCCCTGCATCGGCAGGCGGACTCTCAACCACTGCGCCACCAGGGAAGCCCCTTTCTCATGCTTTTAATATGACTGCCCTACAACAATGAGGGGTCAAATCTCTCTCACCCTCCAATGTCTGCAACAACCCTTCTACCAAATCTTTGCGACTGCCTCCTGTCTTCCTCTTCTGCTTTTAAAGGCTCATGTGATTACCTTGGACTCAGTCACATAATCTAGGATAATTCTCCTATTTTAAGGTCAGGTGTATGCAGGCTTTAAACTCATGCCTTAACTATCAGGGCTCTCTGGGAAGAGGAATAACCTCAATATAATCTTGTGAACATGCTAAAGATTAGCCTTTCTGGAAAAGATACTAATCTTATTTACCATCAGAAAGACAATAAAGATTCCTTAGTGATAAAATATTTTAGCAGCATAGGCCTTGCCTACCTCAAGTTTTGTAAAAAAAAAAAAAAAAAAATTGCAGCTTGTGGATTTATGGAAATATATTTCCTGAAATGGCTCCTTTGCATAATCATTATCTCTTTATATATTGCCTATAAAATACGTGCATCTTTTAAATCTAAAACTAAGCATGTTCAAATATGGGAGAAAAGGGACAATTTCAGGAATCTCAGGCAAGTCTAGTCACAAAACTAGTTAATTGCAGATTGTGAATTAATCTCACATTTTCCTTTTATCTATTTATTAAAAATTATTTCACATGCAAACATATTGAGTGATGGATATTTTAAAGTTCATGTTCATAAAGGCCATACATGATAACTCTTAAAAATTTCAGGTGTAATAAGACACTGATGCAAAGGTATACTATCTTACTATTTCAATATTATGTATATATGTGTGTATATATATATATATATATATATATATTCAAAATATTACCTGTCACTTAACTAAATAAAATACATAATTGTTGTGTCTCACTTAGTAGATTAGAAATTTTCTACTGGAAGCAAATGATTGAAGGAGGAAAAAAACATTAAAAAATCACTCAAAAAATATGATGCAAAATTTGTACAAAGTATACAATATTATCTAACATTTACCAAAATTATTTTTAGGTTTTTAAACAATTGCTTAGTAAATACAGTTAGAAACCAGGTGTAAAGAACAGTGTTCTGGATAGTTTCACCTTTTATTTTATTATCACACAGTGCATGTGTAAAATTGATTCACATATCTGATACAGAATAAAAGTGAATTAGAACATGAGGAAAGTTATGACTTCAAAAGTCAGAGAAACTAATTTCAGAGAC
Source organism: Lipotes vexillifer (assembly GCF_000442215.2). Taxonomy (NCBI): domain Eukaryota; kingdom Metazoa; phylum Chordata; class Mammalia; order Artiodactyla; family Lipotidae; genus Lipotes; species Lipotes vexillifer. Next base: position 247,459 of record NW_006799607.1, read on the forward strand.
CAATGTGTTTGCTTGGTCTTTTTTATTAAGAAATTATATTATATAATATTGACTCACTTGAGGAACTTAAATAAAATAATAAAAAAAGAAATATATACTTTCCTTTCTGTAAAACCAGCACTATATTAGAGAGTTCTAAGAAAAGTAACAAAATATTCTTCATCCACAGATGCTTTCAAACTAATAATAAAGCCAATTAAGCTCAGCAATCTTCTGTCCATTTTCAAGTGAATGCAATGAATTTTGCTAGACATTTTGAGTAACGTAAAAAGGAGTGATAGACTTTCTCTGCCCTCCAGGAGATCTCAATTTACTGACAGCAGGGTGGAAGGATAATAATGCAAAGAAACCTCTAATGAGTAATGTAGTGAAATAAAGAAATTGTAACAGGAGAACAAGGAAGGTGAATTTAATTCTGAGACAAACGGTTAAATGTGGAAACATAAAGTGATTACCCTTGTCAAGGTCTTGAAAAATAAGTTGGTATTTACTAGGCAGAGAATGATATGGTGACATGGACAAAGGACAGATGCAAGGTCTTCCGAGGGAAGATGAATAGAATGAGAACAAAGAAATGGGAAAATACATTCGACAAACCAGGAATGATAGACTTGATTTGGGCCGTGTGTGTGTGTGTGTGTGTGTGTGTGTGTGTGTGTGTGTGTACACAGCAGTGTAGCCATGCTCTGCGTTTAACAACTGTGGTCTAAGATTTTTAAAATATGAATGAAAGACCCGATTTGTCTTGTTAGCTAGGTTCTCTGGTATATATGCCAATCATGTCTGATTTCAAGCTGCCAACGTGATGTCACTGAATACAGAATTGGGATGAGATGCACCCAGTTGACTATATATGAACTGGCTCCAGCTTACCACTGTGTTTTCATTTATGTGTGTACCTATTGCATATATAACAAGGACAGAGAGAAAGTAGATGGAGGAATGGGGAAGATATAATATTTAGTACTAGGGTCAGGTCCATAGAATATTGTTGAGAAGAAATGCAAATCCATTTTTCTATCATGTAAAAAATATTCTGAGGATAGCAGTCCAGAACTGATATAGTGGTTTCTAGAGGGACTCAGGGTTCTTCCATCTCTATGCTCTGCTGTCTTTATAAACCAGCTTCAGAATACAAAAATCATCTCTTAGTCCAAGAAGGTTACTGGGGCTTTATCATCTTGGCCTCTTAACAGCCTAGAAGAATAAGGGAAGTTAAAAAAAAAATTTAAAAAGAACAGAGGTACCACTTCTTATAAAGAGAATTTTTAGAAGTCCCATCCACACCTCTATTTCCATCACATAGTCCAAATCTTAGTCACATTGAGTATATAAATGTAAGAGGGACTCTGAATTGAATCTTATGGGTTGTAAAATTGTATCCTTAAACAAAAATCTTTAAAGAAGAGCTATAAAGAAGATCTATAAATACAGGAGATATGTGAAGGCAATTTTCAGTCTCTGCCACCAGATATTATGGTAGAAAAATAAATTAGAAAATATGTCATGGTCAGAGTTAAATATCAGCACAGGTAATTTAATATTACTCTATACCTATAACTATGGGATTTTTACCTTCACTCACTTTTATGACACTACTTACCACTACTGGGAAGGATATTTGATTAGCAATACAGAGACTTTGTTAGCTGAAATAAATATTCAATTGTCTTATAGGACAACATTAGCAAGAAAGTAATGTGACAGAAGATTCTGAAGACTATAAAAATTCTAATGTCAGCTCTATCTATATACACTAAGATTTTGTTTTTGTCCCAAGAAAATGAAACCAAGAAATATGTCCAAGATGTAGAAAGATAGCTCCACTGTTTTAGGATGGAACTTGGCACCTGGAAGGATGGCTTAAAGGCAGAAAGTGTTATGGAGATTGTGGAAGTGGACAGAAGAAGAAGGAGAGCCAGAAGGATAAAAACCAGAACGAATGATGGCACTTTCCAACTGTGTAAAGGTGGAAAGGAATCCCAAGTGTATTTGTGATTATATAACAGTAAAAATTATTTTCTTTTCCAGTTAATAATTAACTAAAAGTACTTACGACTTTGTTTGCTTAAGTGAGCTCTTACATATGCAGCCTGAGGTCGCTGAAGGTGTTTGAGGAAAATTGAAAAAAATAAGTTTAGGTTTCTGCTTAGAAGACTTACTCTGGTGGCAAACTGTATAATTCATGTATCATGAATAAGTAGGCATTGGAGGCAAGACAATTGGTAAGGACTCAAGCCCAACAATTCAAGAAGGAAAAAATGGGCTCCAAATTAAGGGAACAGTATTATTGCAAAGGGAAGGATGAGGTAAAAAAATCTTGTCAAGTTGCATCACTAGGATTTGCAAGTAATTGCCTGTGGAAATTTGAGGAAAATACATGTAAAATTTCCTGTGTATGTCACTGACAGAATACAGGGTTGCTTAACAAGATACAGAATGCACTGGCAAGAAAATATTTGTGGAAGAAAGAGGTACAATCAAATTGAGTAATATTTATTTTATGTATTTGCTAAATATCCAGGTATAGGCATTCTGTAATTTCTGAAAAGGTAAATATAGATATGAAACTCAGGTTGGAAATACAGATATTTTTTAAAAAAACACCCGCTGGAAGTCAATGCCAAAGAAACGTATGTGGCAGAAAAGAAGAGAAGGAGCTAAGACTAGAATTTGAGGAGATTTTTACTAAAAAGATTCACAGAGAAAGGGGAACAGCAAAGAGGTTAGGAAGAGACACTGACGCAGTTATAAGAACAATTTATCTGCCTAAAATATTAAATTTTGAATGTTCTTCTAATTCATACCTTTTTTTCACAAGAAAATTGAAGGCAGAAATAAGAAAAACACTAATGATGATTGAGGCTCTCAGGACTCTTAATTGTATGCCTCAGAAAATGATTCTATGTTTGAGAGAAAATCAAAGGTTTAGAGGAAGGATGGGAGACTGGAGGCAGATGCCAGGAGAACTGCCTACTTGGAGTTCAACAGCAAGAACAGAAGACAAGTGCCCATGTGGTGGTCGCTACAGCCTTCACCTCTGCAATGACTTTTCTTCCTTGCTCCTCCTCTTCTCCAAAGTACGAGAAAAGGAGTTGTTGCCCATCTTTCTACAACACATGTCTGCCTTGTGACTGTATTCAGAGAGGGAGCTGGGAACAACATCTCCCTATGGTTCTGAAGGCAGCACTGTCCTCATTGCTGCACACGGTAGGGAATTTCACAAAAGGGAGTTGAAGGGGTCAGTAATCAGAGGGGTGTTTTCAGGGAAACTATGAATGTTCATGATATGCTGAGGGTTTATATTGTGCCACACACTGAACTAAAGGATTAACATTCATGTCCTGAGATAATTATTACAATTTATGTGGCTTTATTATTCTCAATGTACAAAATATGACACTAAAGTTTAGAAAGATTAAATACTCTAAGGTCACACAATTTATAAATGAAGTAAGAATGAAAACTCAGCAAGTTCAGCTCGATATATGAATTAGACCAGATTCAGAGCTCTTGTGCTTTAATACTCCTCTATATTATTAACTTGCCTTGGATAATTCAGCTAATTAATGACTGAATTATAACTAAAAACAGTTAATTACTATCAGTATCAGGATGTGTGTAATAAAATGTTCTCTCCAAGTACTTGGAAATAATGGAAATAAGAATTAGTGCTCAGACTAAAATTACGACTTGAATAGATAATGAATGAGGGAATGAATAGGATATTAAGTGAAATGTCTCTGTTGCTTCCAAATTTTGGTTGAGACCCTTAGGATTAGAAGAAATGGTGCTACAAGGTCAGGTGATAGTCATGTCTTTCACTCGAGAGTATGTAAAAGAATTAAGAATGTTGATCAAAAAAGTTTAAATGGTGGACATTTATCTGGGAAATGTGGGTTGATTGCTAAGCATTTTTATTCCCTCCTTTTTGTCGGGATGTGTGAATGCCTGCTTCCTTCCTCCTCACCTCCAACTGAGAAAGGAGGTGATTTAAATAGAAGCAACTGGAAAACATGACCTCTGCCCACTGGAGATTGTTGGCTACAGCCAGACCCCTTCTTGGATCATTCTACAGCTAAGGGACTTAATGTGGCCACCTATGAGGACAGAATTCAGAGAGAGAGTAACCTGTCCTTCCAGATTTGGGTAGGTCTTCTTAAGATTCAGGTGGACCTCATGGAAGGTAGCTGAGTTTGATTTACCTTGAAAATACTCTGGCCCAACTCAACTAAGTACCAACATGAATCATCTCATCAAAAAGACTCTTGGGAAGTGTTCGGGAAAGGTAATCAAAAAGAAACTCAACCACTTGTATCAGAAAGAAATGCAGTGGAAAATTCTCAAACATGTCTTCAAAATTTTGCAGAACAGTCCTATGAAGCAGAACACTAAAGAAGTCTCCAGCATCAGATTTTAACCAGACTCTTTACTTCTTCCCTTTCCTTCCTGTTACCACTCCAGGATCTGGAGGCTAAAAGTAAAAGGAGAGAAAGAATAAAAATGAAAATGGGATAAATATGCTAATCCTGTCATGTCTCACACACTCCTAACTGTAGGCATAATACTAAGTCCCAGTGGAATTATGTGAGTGTGGGGGGAAAAAAAGAAAGAAAAACTGGAGGAAAAATTGAAGCTTTAATATTATACTTGACTGTATTTCTGAGAACGATATAGCATGTCAGTAAATGAAGGTAAGAAGAAAAATTAAGCGATATGCCTGAGTTTCTTGAGTCAGGGAAGGATGATTTGGCAGAGTAACTTAAAAGAAGAGTGAGAACAATAAAAATTAAAGTTGACTTCTGCTGGCTTACTACTGCTGCTCATTCAGTAAATCAACTTTACACATAAAAGATCATCTGAAAAAGACAAACTGGTTCTCAGTCTGTGAAGTATAACTATAAATAAATTGAATTCATAAACCTATCTAAATAAAGAACAGGCCAACAATGGGCAATGGACATGGACATTTCATGGAAGAAAAGATTGATAAATAGCATTATGAAACATTAGCCTAAGAAGATGAAAGAGAGAAATAGGGGAGGGGGTAGGATAATTAAGCAAATAATTAAATAGAAAAATGATTATAATGATATCTCAATATTATTTAAGTTCTTGTCATGTGAGAGGTACTCTGCTAAGCAATATGATGGAGTCACTTATTTTAATCCTCTCAAAAGTAAAGCAAGGTAAGTATTATTTCCATCATACAAAATAAGAAACTGAGTCACAGAGAGGTGAGACAACCGGCCCAAAGTCATAGCTAGTTAATGTCATCAGAGATGCATACAAAGCTATAATAATTAAAAACATAACTGTTGGAACAAACTACAAGTGTATCAGGTCTTAAGAGGACAGGATAGAGACATTGAATGTGCCTAAAAAAGGATTTAATTTGGCCTTTTGGCCAACTCTGTTAAATCAAGCTAACCTAATTTTTCATTTCACTGAATCTGTTGCAAATTAAGTCTGATCTCATTAATGTTGTCAAAGTTGAATGCTTTAGGGGGGAAAAAAATAACTCTATTAAGCCTTAAAGACACAATTAGTGAAATGTGTTAGATGTGATTATAATGTGACAGATTATTTTTATAAGCATACCAAGCTTACAGACTCAAATGAATATTGAACTTTACACTATTAACTTTGAAAGAATAGGCCATATTGTAATAAAGCTTTTCTTGTAGAAAACTTTTTTTTCTATCCAGTTTTGAATTTAGTTCAGAGAAGTTTTCAAGGCATATCAAAAATATCTGTATTTATAGACAAATTATATTAACAAAATATTATATCACCCACTTTGGTAACCCAGACTTTTCCCATAATGCCTTCGGCATGTTTCTAGAATCTACTTTCTAATTGCAAATATTGAAAGCACTTCTAGGTCTAATTTGGAGATATTTTAGGAATATTCCTCAAAGAGTTTGGTGACAGGATCATCCATAGAAACTCATAGACTAATAGGTAATTATCTTGAAAAGACAGAATTCAAGTATATTCAAAAACTGTCAGTATGGCATTTTATATTCATACTCTAACAATAATTTACTAATTGAATAATTTCATACACACTTATGCATCTAGTGATAAGGGATTGAATAAGAGCCTCCATATATTAATAGCATTAGACCAAGTAATGCTACTTTGAGTTTATATGTCATATCTAAAAATAAACAAAACCTTACCTACCAAAAAAGAAAGTATTATGCACTATTATGCTACCTATAGAATTATATACAATTACATAAAATTGCCAGCAATTTGATGACAAAACGTTTATCAGCATTTTGTGAACATCTTATGACCATTTTAAAAGAGAGAAAATGACACATAGAAAGTTGAATGGCAGGAAATCCATGAAACATTTAAAGGGTGTTGGTTTAGGTGGTAGATTTATGGGTAATTTTCCTTTCATTTCTTTTCTTTCCTTTTCTTTTTCCCCCATTCAAATCTTTCAACATAGTCTAGTTTCATGTATTACTGAAATTACAACATGTTAATATTCAATAGCTGAATAAAAGTAAAGGAGTGTAATTACACAAGGCTGTAAAGATGAGGAGGTGCAAGAACTGAGGGCCACTTAAAAGGTTGCCTACCACAGTCTGCCCTCTGGCCCCCATGATTCATGTGCTTCCCACATGCAAGATACACTCACCTCTTTTGAAAGTTGTCAAATAGCATCTGCTTAAAATCCAGAATCTTGTTTTCTATATCAGGTTCAGGTATGAATGAGGCTCCCTGACTGCTTAAGTACTTCTTGAATACTTGATCTCTACCTGTGAAAGTATGGAGGCAAGTTATCTGCCTTCTCATGCACTCAATAGAAAATGGTGAGGTAGACATAGGATAACTGTTACAAACATTCTTATTTAAAAATGCAAACAGGGCTTCCCTGGTGGCGCAGTGGTTGAGAGTCCGCCTGCCGATGCGGGGGACACGGGTTCGTGCCCCGGTCCGGGATCCTCCGGACCCACATGCTGCGGGGTGGCTGCGCCCGTGAGCTGCGACCACTGGACCTGTGTGTCCGGAGCCTGTGCTCCACAGTGGGAGAGGCCACAGCAGTGAGAGGCCCGCGTACCTCAAAAGAAAAAAAAAAAAAAGCAAACAGTTGGAGGGACAAAGGAATCACTGGACCATACCAATTCTGCTCTCCAATGTTGGAAGATTTTTGACTAGGTTGCAATTCTCTGGAATCACTCTCCATTGCTTTTGTGCCTACCTTTGGAATCTTAGTACTGCTCTCTGACTTACTGGTCCTTTTCCATTATATTTTTTAGCTTGTGTTGGCTGCTGAGTAGTAATTTCAGCCTACTTCCTGCCAGTATAATTCAGGGAATCCAAAGGACTTTATTCTTTACTGGTTTTGTCTCCATCAGTAAATGATGGTGATACTTCTGAATGTGTAAATCTTTTAAGACATTTGTGGATGTTCTGTGAATATTCTTGGGATCTACTGAATTTGACAAAAGTCTCATCTGCATATATTTTCAACATAAACCCCTCTCTGCCTTGACCTTCTGCTGAGAGACAATGCTCTCCTTCTTAGAAGCCCTACTGTTTGATTGAGAGGATCTATGATGTATATCTTTAAAATCTTTAGAGGACTTTCATCTTTGGCTTCATCTTTAGACCATATTTTTCTTGCAGTGCCTTGGATATGAACTTTGCTTGAAAGTCATTTCTTTATTTTAGTATGAAATACCATCTGAATAAGCAGAGGATATTCAAAACTATTGAGTCTAACTTCCTTTTATATAATAGTTCTTTCTTCAATTTATCTATCTTGTCTCACATTTTACCATAAGAAGCAAGAAGTCATCTTCAAGACTTTAGTTAAAATATTAGATAGATACACTCAGTTCAGTAGGTGGATTTGCTATACTCCATTTAAATATTATGCCACTGCATAACAAGAATCCCCTTTCCTTCCACTTTAATAAGATATGTGTCACTGTTATTTAAGCCCTCATTAGCAACTTCTTCAAATCTAAAATTCTATGGTGTTTTCTAAACATTTTGACTTTTTAGAGTTTCCTGAGTGCTCATTGCTCATTCCCAAAATGACTTCCATAGTTTAGGTGTTTATTATTGCTACTTACGGGTACCAAAATCTTTATTAGATGTTTATTATTACATAACAAATTACCAGAAAACCTTTGCTATCTCACAGTTCCTGCCAAATATTAATGTTTAATAAATACTAATCAAATCTATTACTATTATTACTGTTAATTATTATTACCATTACTGAATAAATATGCATTGTTTTTAGAAATACTAGAAGTCTTTTTTAAAACAGTTGTTGAATGAATAAGTTTAGTATTTTCAATAGATTTTTTTTTTCCTGCAACTGAGGTCTACAAAACACATGGTTGATAAATCATATTTGAACAGATATTATCTTCTGCATTTTAAGAACAAGAAATACCTATGGCTTATTCCTGAATTCTTCAAACACAAGTGAAGAACAATTTATTCCCACGTGGAGGCCTCATAACCTAAGTTTTTTAAAAAAATATTGAAGCATAACACACGTAGTGTAAATACAGAAAACCAAATATATCGCAAGTATACAGCTTGCTGAATTTTCACAAACTACTGATGTAAACAGTACACACATTCAGAAACATTATCACTAATCCAGAAGTTCCTTGAGTTCCTGTCTAGTTCCTATTGGTTACTTTTCTGATTTTTTAAACTATGGACTTGTTTTGCCCACTTTTGAACTTTATGTAAGTTTATACACTTTGGTGTTTGAGTTTTCTGCTCTGTTGTATTTATGAGGTCTATCTATATTGTTTTCTAAATTTATAAATCATTCATTTTCAATGCTGCATAATATTCCACTATTTAATCATACCATAATAAGTCCATTCTATTGCTGACAGGAATTTATTGCCATTTTTGGCTATTATAAATAATGTTGTGATGATGGTTTTTATGTAAATTTTTTGCTAAACATAGTTTCTACAACTTTTTGGATATATACCAGATGTGGAATCGTTCGGTCATAGATTACATGTTTATTATGTTTTAGTAAATAGTAGCAGAGTGTGTAAGTGTGTTTGAGATTTTCAACCAACAGTATATGATTGTTCTGTTGGTGTCCATTCCTTGAAAACGCATAGAACTAGATAGCTCTCTTTTCTACCATGTGAGCATACAACAAGCAGTCAGCTGCCTGCCGCCCAGGAAAGATCTCTCCCCAGAACTCAGCCATGCTGACACCTTGATCTCAGACTTCCAGCCTCCAGAACTGTGAGAAATAAATTCTATCTCCATTTTTGGTATTTTGTTATAACAGTCCAAACTATGACAGTCAACTGCCATTTTTGATTCCCTTCATTTCATTGGAAATATATTTATATCTCATAATAGATGTAATTTGTATAAGAAACAGATCCAGTGTCTTAATGGAAGGACTGCCAAAAAATGTGGATATCTTTAATTTGTCAGAAACAATTAGAAATAAGGACTAAAGAATAATATCTTAATCATATAATGTCATGAGAATATTTGTTTAATGAAGTTTATCTTAGATGGTTAGGAAAGAACATAAAATAAAAGTTTCAGACCTTATATTTATATAATACATTAATTTTTATTTGTGATAAACACCATTCATTGCATACACACAATTTTGTCTGCAATTCACCAAATACATTATTTTTAGGCAAGGTTTGCTGAAACAATTTTCAAATTTCCTTTTTTCCTTTTAGTTATACTAAAAAAAAAAAACCCTAAGAAGATGTTCAACTTTCCATTATATTCATGGAATTGTATGAAGCTGAGATATTGACAGTTGCATTTCCCCAAAGAAAAGCTTTTTGAGGAGTTTAAGCAAAAATGATGGTTTAAGGGAGAAAATCCAAATTATGAATTTTAATAGCAGGAAAAGTCACGAAATCTCCCTCACAAATAATGAAATTCGCAGTCACATTCTTTTTTATCTTATTCACTATTTCTAAAATATTCCCCAAGCCTAAACATTTTCAGCCTTCAGTATACATAGAAATCACTGCAAAGTATAAATTCATCATTAAATATATTTATAAATAGTAAAACAGATCCAAAAGTTTATAGACAGCAAGATCTGTAGATTTATTACTCAGAGATTTTCTAAACCCTTGAACTTGGGACATATCTAAGCCATCCATGAAATTAAGAATGTTGAGATAAGATTTAAAACCTACTTGCATCATTCTAATGCTACAGAAAAACTGAATTACTCATTTGGGAATAAGAATAACTACCCAGTGTATTAATGTATGATAATAATGAATAAAGTGTGAAACTCTGAATCAAAATTAACTTAAGATTCCACTTCAAAAATTTGATCTTAGATTCTGAAAGTTCTTTAACTAAAGCACATCACATTTGAACAGTCTACTATCATTAGAAAAGGCATAAATATAAAGAACATAGCTGTGAGGAAAGTAGTCATTATACAAATTAACTCAGATCATTAAAACATTGAAAACATTAACATATAAGATAAAAGTGGATTCACTTTGTTATAAAGCAGAAACTAACACACCATTGTAAAGCAATTATACTCCAATAAAGATGTTAAAGAAAAACAAATCTATAAAAAATATTAAAAAATAAAATAAATAAAATAAAAGTGGATTTCATGGAAATATATAAAACTATATAAGTATCATAATGAATTTTCCAAGCTAAATAATTATTGGAAATAAAAATAAAAGAAGAAATAAATGTAGTCATCTAAAGCTTAGGTATATAGATGAAGCTTCAACCTATCTTAATTTACATATCTAATTGCACTTGATGCTAAATCCAACCAAAATATTTAGCTAGAATTTCAAATGAACTCTGAAAGATATTTGACAAAATGCTCCACAAACATGCACGGGTCACGGAGAAAGGTATTGCAATATTTACCAGTGATTTATAGGAAGCCTGAAGAAAATTCAGATTTAGTGTTAGACAAAAAGTAGCTTTATTTCTTCCTTTCTATCACAATCAGAGTATAATGATGTATATTTTTCTTTAATTGAATAATATAATGTAAATTATGTAAAAATGTAAATTATTCTTTAATTGAATAATATAATGCTAATCAACAGCCATTTGCTCCCATACATCACCCGCTTAGGTCAGTTCTGTTTGATGCTTAGGCATTGCTTCGAAATACATCACATCAGCCTACCAAGAGAACTCTTCCAGGCTGCTTAAAGACTATTATGGGAATCATAGCACTGTGAACTTTAGTTTGTCCACTGCCCATCCCCCACATTTATAGCATATTTTAAGTATGTCAGCCATAACCTATCATTTTTTTCATCTTTTATTGTTAAAAATTCACAAAGAACGCTAAGTTTAAACCAAGCCCATTGAACCCAGGCAAATGGGTAACATTGGTCTTGGTGGTTACACTTTTCCAAAGAATAATCTGTTTTCGTTGATGAAATAGTAATGTTTTTAATTTATAAAGTCAATTTCTTTAATTCTAGGGTATCATATTCCTCTCTCTAACATATTAATGGACTTTTAATTGCCTATGTTAAAATTCAGCTCATAAATTTAATGTTAAGTAGTTTAATTTGTTTGAATGGCCCTATATGTTTATAATAGTATTTTCTTGGTATTATAGAAAAAAAGTTTAAAAAACATAAAATATGACTCTTTTTCTCAAAACATTTTCAATATTTTTGAAGATTAAGGCAAAGAACATACTAAACTAATTAAAGAGTTTGTAATAACAATATTGAAATATTTACATTGTCCTTGGTATCAGTTAATATAATTTATTGTTGGTTGTGATAATAGATTATTATAACTGTGACATGAATGGACTGTGAAGAATAAATAAATGTTGACAATATAAATAGGAGAAGAATCATTTTAATTATAGGAAGAGATATGAAGGAGTTAACTAAAACCTTGAATTCAGCATAAGCAAGGTATCTGTTAATAAAATGAATTTATATATTATATTTACACACATTTTATACATAACACATGTATAACATATATAATGTGTATATGTAATGTGCAATATGTAATCTATATACATCGTTTATATAAAAACAAAGTGGGAGGCTCCTTGAAATTCAAAATAAAGACTCTAGACAACTTTAGCCTCTAGATTTTAAGAATCTATTGGAGCCACTGAAATTTTTTAAGTGTGGAATATAACTATAAATTTAAATGTGTAGCAAGTCAAAGAATACATTGAGGTGGAAAAAGGAAGAAACATAAAAGATTTTCAGTGCTCCTTTGTTAAGTATGTATAGTCAAACAAAATAAAGGAACCATTGCTCAATTTCATAACTATAAGCAAATTCAATCTACATTCTAAGTGCACTTATGTACATGTATTACACAATTTTAAACATCTATAATGCATTCTGGGTTAAAACAGATATAGACAAGAGGAAAATGCACGGAGATCCAGCCACTTAGAAGAATTCTTTTAATAATGTCTCTTGTTTCTCAGTTTCCAAATATACGTTTGTGTAAAAGAAAGTTACCAACAGTTTTAAGTACATTGCACTCAAGATATACTAGTAGTTTTAAGTGTATCATTGGAAGCAGAAAATTACTTTGAAGCAGATTTTTCTTCTATAACTGTAACTTATAACGTGAGTAACCTTTCTTACTCATGCAAATACAAGTATAAGGAGCTCGTTGCCCTGGAGAAGGAGAAGAAAAGTATCCATTTTGGGGTTTTCTAGAGGAGAGAATCACCAACTCAGTACTCCTATATATCAGAGCCAGTTGATAGTGGGTGGACTGGAGATTTGGATGAATATGGGTATGGAAATATACTCCCTTTCTCTCTTGACTTTTAATTTGGTGCCAGTTAATGTATTCTGGTGGGACTAAAACAAAGTGTTGTCCAACAAAAACAATGGGAGAGGGCCAGACTGGCCCTAAACTGCAGTTGTCCACAATGATTTTAGGGTACTTAGCATTGTCTGATGAGAAAACCTTCCCTAGATACATGAATTAAGTAAGCTACCCAAGACCACATAGCGAAAAAATGGCAGAGAAGGATTTGAGCCCTATTAGCCTGATTCTGGAACCCTAGCCTGAGCCAGATGCTTATACTCTACAAAGTCTGCAGAACTAGTTATGCGGGAGTCCCCTCTAAGCCTCCTTCAAGGCAGATGTATTACCAGTCCCCAGTCAGTAAGTGCAGTCTTTTTCTACATCTCCATAAGCAGTGATGGTGTTCTCCAAACTCAAAAAGCATAGTCTGAGTTCAAGTTTAAGCCCAATGAAAAAAAAAAAAAAAAGATTCAACACTATTTTTCTGAAAACTGAATAAGTCTTAGGGTTTCTTGGAATTTTCAGAAAAAGGAGGAAAGTTTTGTTTCAATATCTTGTCATAGTGGTTTTAAATAAAAGATAAACCCACCATTAGCTAAGCAGTCTTTCTTGTGAAAACACTTATAGTGGGTTATATTGTGGCCCCTGAAAGATATGTCCAAGTCCTATAACTCCTAGGACCTGTGAAAGTGATCTTATTTTGAAAAAGGGCTATGCAGATGTAATTAAGTTACAGATCTCAAGATGACATCATCCTGGATTTAGGGTGGGCTAAATCTTCTCACCCTATAATTTTGTCTCTTACAACAAGTGTCCTTATAAGAGACACACAGAGTAGAAGACCAATGGGCATAATTTGGAGTTAGGAGCCATAGGAACATCTGGAGCCACCTCCTGGAAGAGGCAAAGAGCTGATTCTCCCCTAGAACCTTTGGAGGGAGCGTTGCCCTGATGGCACCTTGATTTTGGTCTCTGACCTAACAATCAGTGAGGGAATATACTTCTGTTCTCTTAGGCCACCCAGTTTATAGTGATTTTTACAGCAACCCTAGGAAACTAGTACAACAGAATTAAATAAAACTCAGCCAATCCTGACCTTTTTAATATTGGTTATAATATTGAAACAAGGGAAATTCTGATCCTGTCACCTTTTAATCTCTCACATGGAATGTAAGTAAAACATTTCAGAGTCCTTTTGGCAATATATCTTTGTACTATGTGTAACTACATCAGTAACTTGGCTGTTATTTGTTTTATAAAAGATGTCAAATATTTTGAAGAAACATACTTCTAAAAAATGGAATAATTTATATTTTGGGCTTTATGGTTATTATAAGCTACTTATAGCTCTTGTTTCCTTTGGAAAGGTATTGTTTCATTCCTCACAGCAGGGAAAATGGTGGCTAAGCACATTGATTTCAGACAATGTGGGTTAATAGTGAGGCTTAACTACTGTTAAGTTGTGTGTCCATGGACCACTTGCTTACCTTCACACAGGAAAAATTTACTCATCTCCAATATGAGCAAATAAGACTGCCTGATATATAGAGGTTCTGAAGACTAAATAATATAATGCATATACTTGTGTTCTTTGTTACTGTTGCTAGCATAATAGTTCTTCCAAAAAGTAGAGTAATGATTGCAAAGATAACTACGTGAACAATATTTAGCAGAGTGCCAAGTACATAACATCAGAGTAAATATTGTTTTTCTTATTATCGATATTATCATTTTTATTATTATGGTGTTTTCAATTTGTTTTTAATTGTTTTTCAATTGGAGAAAAATGGGAAAAAATTTATAAGAATGTAACTTATTCTTTAATATTGAAAAATCTACATAGAGCTCATTATAATGAATTGCCCAATTTCAGAGAGAATATTTTAATGCCTAAAATTTATTACTCTTTCATTAAGTAGTTAATATTTACTTGAAATTAAATAGGCATTTTATTTGTTAATAGCTTTTATTTATTTATTTATTTATTTATTTATTTATTTATTTATTTATTTATTTTTGGTTGCGTTGGGTGTTCATTGCTGTGAGCAGGCTTTCTTTAGTTGAGCCAAGAGAGGGCTACTCTTCGTTGTGGTGCACAGGTTTCTCATTGCAGTGGCTTCTCTTGTTTCAGAACACGGGCTCTAGGCACATGAGCTTCAGTAGTTGTGGCACACAGCCTCAGTAGTTGTGGCTCTCAGACTCTAGAGCACAGGCTCGGGAGTTGTGGTGCACAGGCTTAGTTGCTCCACGGCATGTGAGATCTTCCTGGACCAGAGATCAGACCTGTGTCCTCTGCATTGGTAGGCAGATTCTTAACCACTGCACCACCAGGGAAGCCCCAATAGCTTTTTTAATTTTAATTTACCTCAGAACATCTGTGTAGTTACCTTACATGGCAGACTAGTTACTCAGGTTGTTAATAGGAAGCAGGAAGATTTAAAACATTTTTATTGTTAAGTCTTTTGTTAGGTTCATTGAAAAGGTTTATATAATTTATATGCATGTATGAGTCCATTTTTTCAAATAATTTATGAAATAATTTCTTTAGACAGAGCCCTAATGTCAAGGGAATAATTAAGTAGTACATATTCCTTACACATAGCTTACAATGCTCTCTTTTTTTATTCACAGAATAATCTTGAAAAACACTTTATAGAAACTTCAGATATACCTCAAAGTACTTGAGAGTAGAGGTATAGCTTGCTGAACTATTTTACTTATAAACACATCTATCATCATTTGCTGGTATATTGGGAGAAGTTAGAAGGCCTATTTTTCATTAAATAAAACTTGTTACTTGATGATGGATTAAAATAGTTGTTTCCTCAGCTTTATTATATTTTATTCATGCACTGTCTAAAATGAAACATTTGGAACTAAAATCTCATAATTTTGAAGATTCCCTCCACCAAAGATATTGATTACTTTTGACAGCTCACTTCTAAATTTTATGGAATATAAATCATAGTATAATGGCCATTTATTCTTTGATCTTTTTACTACTTCAGATTTTCTAGGACAACATGTTCATTAACACCAAGAACTTCTTAATCAGAAAAACGCTTTTGAATTTGATGAAAGATTAATATAAACTTTCTCATTTCAAAAACTAGCTAATGCTACCATCTTCAAGTTTGAGCCATCTTATTTGATTTAAGATTGTGTGTAAGCCCATACACTCATCCCTGCAGAAACATACACACGCTCACAGACACACACAGGTCATTCACTTTAGAGATTATTCTAGAAGATAAAATACAGCTTTCTCTAACTTTAAAATTAAATTTCTGCCCTTAAATTATCTCATTGACGAGCAAGGATTTATTGTTTTTATTTCCCTAAGATTTCAGAACTAATTAGAGGTTATATCCTCCTAATTAATAGGGTAGCATATAGTTTTGAGGAGGGATTTTTAGCTCCCCATGTTCGAATCCTGCACTACATCAAAGATATTTTATTTTTCTTTATTCTTTTAGTGCATATAATCTTATTTTCAATACTTCACTATAGAACCTTATAGCCATCATCTCTCACCAAACTGCAAATTAAGTAAGAGATCAGAAAAAACAGAAAAAAGGGTTATTGCACTTTTCTAGACATCAGTGATGTAACTTGGATGATTTGCAACATGCAGTTACCTCCATAAGCTCTGAACAACCTGGGAAAGGATCACTATGCTAACATGAATAAGTGAATTGTCAAATTAGACTCACGTGAATCAGAGACCTTGCTTAAGATCCAGCCTCATTAATAATTCCAAGCATACAAAGAATCCAGGGCCATTGTCAAACAAAGAGAGGTTCAGGAAATCCAGGGCAGCTCCCTACCTCCTTCTGCTTCCCATCAGACACGTGCTTTCTGACTCAGAGTAGATGAATTCTCTAAATGAGCTATGTTGATAATTTTACACTGTGAGAACAAGTAAGTTTTGAGACACCTTTATTTTATATCCCAGAGAGCTGTGTAGCTTACATGACATTCTTAAGAGGTTCATGCCTTATAACTCCATAGATTCTAGGTTTGTTTACTTATAAGCAGTACTAAACTAGGATCATTCTGCTCAGAGAAATCCATAGCTAGTACTCTCTTCCTAGCAAATACCACTTATCTATTTACTAAAATAACTGTTATCAGTGTGTTAACAAGGAGATTAGACCACATCTACTGCTTGCTTGTTTTCTACTGGAATACTTTTCTTCTATAATCCGGAGAGAAATGAATCACAGTCCAGTTGATTTAATTCCTTCTTTTGCAGTCTAATTAAATAGAAATGTGTTTTTTGAGTTGAGTACAGCCCAGACTTAGTTCTTAGTATATTAACTAGCCTCATTTATATTGTCTCTGAATTATATTGGAGGAACACAGGAATCCTCTCTAAACCAGAATATGTCTCAGAAGAGTGTTATCTGCCTCACGGACTTGGGTCTTGCCACATTACTAGGTTGGCTGCATCAAAATAAGTAAGATAATGCCACTGAAAACAGAACAGTGCTTGAGGTATGAATTCCAGGAGCACCAGATTCATTTGGACTTCAGAAATGGCTACATCATAGGGGATAAGATTATTCTGAGTACCATATATATAAGACTTCTAACTGACAGTTTGGAATTCTGTGTACTTAGGAATCTACCATTTAACAAAACTGTATCTCAGAATAGATTGGAAGGTTTTGTATATCTTAAAAATAAATTATGGGTAGGTATACTGAATTAATATTAATAACATTTTAGAATTATGTGAGGAAGATCTAAATCATATTTTTAACTTTTATTGCATTTAATGTTACCATGAGGAACATGAACATAAATCCCAAATCTAATTGTTAATATATATTAGGTTATCTTGTTGACTATCTACATATGTCTATATAACATATTTAAATAGACCTGTTTAAAAAATACAAATAGAGGGCTTCCCTGGTGGCGCAGTGCTTGAGAGTCCGCCTGCCGATGCAGGAGACGCCGGTTCGTGCCCCGTTTCGGGAAGATCCCACATGCCGCGGAGCGGCTGGGCCCGTGAGCCATGGCCACTGAGCCTGCGCGTCCGGAGCCTGTGCTCCGCAAATGGGAGAGGCCACAACAGTGAGAGGCCCGCATAACACAAGGAAAAAAAAAAAAAAAAAAATACAAATAGAGATGTAGCTTTTAATTTAAGGTTGAACTTATATTGAGGTTAAAAGAATATTATCCAGGAAACGAAATATAAATTAAAATTAAACTAATTCTTGTTTTTCTTGAATTAGTCCACACACACATACACACAAACCTTTGTAATATCACTCCTCTGATCTCTATTACTTTTCTGCTCTTACTATAGCTTCGTATCGACTTGCCTTCAAAATCCCTGAACAACATTACCCACTCTGAGAAGCTCAAATATTTAATGTCCCTTCCCTTTTCTGCATGAGTTGTTTGAAAAAACTCCCAGGTTTAGAGTAACTGTGCTTTAAGAGTGAAGGAGAAGGGGCCTACAAGATGGCAGAAAAGTAAGATGTGGAGATCACCTTCTTCCCAACAAACACATCAAAAATATATCTACATGTGGAACAACTCCTACAGAACACCTACTGAATGCTGGCAGAAGACATCAGACTACCCAAAAGGCAAGAAAATCCCCACATACCTGGGTAGGGCAAAAGAAAAAAGAAAAAACAAAGACAAAAGAATAGGGACAGGACCTGCACCTCTGGGAGGGAGCTGTGAAGGAGGAAAGGTTTCCACACACTAGGAAGCCCCTTTGTGGGCGGAGACTGCGGGTGGCGGAGGGGGAGCTTCAGAGCCACGGAGAAGAGCGCAGCAACAGGAGTGCAGAGGGCAAAGGGGAGATATTCCCACACAGAAGATCTGTGCTGGCCAGCACTCACCAGCCCGAGAGGCTTGTCTGCTCACCCACCGGGGTGGGGGGTGGCTGGGAGCTCAGGCTTCAGAGGTCAGATCCCAGGGAGAGGACTGGGGTTAGCTGCGTGAACACAGCCTGAAGTGGGCTAGTGCACCACAGCTAGCTGGAAGGGAGTCCAGGAAAAAGTCTGGAACCGCCTAAGAGGCAAGAGACCATTGTTTTGGGGTGTGTGAGGAGAGGGAATTCCTTCCCTGTCTGCCCACAGAAGGCAAAGCACCACCTAAATGAGCTCCAGAGATGGACACAAGCCACAACAATCAGCTCAGACACAAGAGATGGGAATGAAACATTAATGCTGCTGGTGCAGCTACCAAGAATCATGTGTGCAAACACAGGTCACTATCCACACACTCCCCCCCACCCCAACCCCAGGAGCCTGTGCAGCCCGCCACTGCCAAGGTCCCATGATCCAGGGACAACTTCCCTGGGAGAACACACAGCATGCCTCAGGCTGCTGCAACATCACACTGGCCTCTGCTGCCACAGGCTCGCCCCACATTCCAATTGTAACTACTGTACCCTTCCTTCCCCCTGGCATGAGTGAGCCACAGCCCCTTAATCAGCCACTGCTTTAACCCCATCCTGTCTAGGTGGGAACAGAAGTCTGAGGGCAACCTGCACACAGAGGTGGGGCCAAAACCAAAGCTATACCCCAGGAGCTGTGTGAACAAAGAAGATAAAGGGAAATTTCTCCATGCAGCCTCAGGAACAGCAGATTAAATCCCAACAATCAACCTGAGGTACCCTGCATCTGTGGAATAACTGAATAGACAATGAGTCAACCCAAAATTGAGGTGGTAGATTTTACGAGCAACTGTAGACATAGGGTTTGCTGTTTGTGACTGAATTGTTCCTGATTTTTATGTTTATCTTAATGTAGATTTTAGTGCTTGTTACAATTGGTAGATGTGTTTATTGGTTTGGTTGCTCTCTTCTTTTTTATTACTATTAATTTTTTTATTTTAATACTTTCTTAACTTTTTATTTTAATTATTTTATTTTATTTATTATTTTTTTCATTTTTTCTCCCTTTTCTTCTGAGCTGTGTGGCTGAAAGGGTCTTGGTGCTCTGGCTTGGTGTCAGGTTTGTGCCTCTGAGATGGGAGAGCTGAGTTCAAGATATTGGTCCACCAGAAACCTCCTGGTTCCATGTAATATCAACTGGCAAAAGCTCTCCCAGAGATCTCCATCTCAGTGCTAAGACCCAGTTCCATTCAATGACCAGCAAGCTACAGTGCTGGACACCCTACGCCAAGCAAGAGCACAACAGGAACACAAACTCACCCATTAGCAGAGAGGCTGCCTAAAATTATAATAAGGTCACAGACACCCCAAAACACACCACTGGATGTGGTCCTGTCCACCAGAAAGACAACATCCAGCCTCATCCAACAGAACACAGGCACCAGTTCCTTCCACAAGGAAATCTACACAACCCACTGAACCAACCTTAGCCAGTGGAGGCACATACCAAAAACAATGGGAACTATGAACCTGCAGCCTGTGAAAAGGAGACCCCAAACACAGTAAGTTGAGAAAAATGAGAAGACAGAGAAACACACAGCAGATGAAGGAGAAAGGTGAAAACCTATCACACCAAACAAATGAAAGAAAATAGGCAGTCTACCTGAAAAAAAAATCAGAGTATTGATAGAAAAGATGATGCAATATCTTGGGAATCAAATGGAGAAAATACAAGAAACGTTTAAAAAGGACCTAGAAGAAATAAGAGCAAATGAAAAATCATGAAAAACCACATAAATGAAATTAAAAATTCTCTAGAAGGAATCAATAGCAGAATAATGGAGGCAGAAGAACGGATAATTGACCTGGAAGATAAAATAGTTGAAATAACTAATGGAGAGGAGAATAAAGAGAAAAGAATGTAAAGAATTGAGGACAGTCTCAGAGACCTCTGGGACAACATAAAATGCACCAACATTCGAGTTATAGGGGTCCCAGAAGA
The DNA here is from genome assembly GCF_000442215.2 of Lipotes vexillifer. Classification (NCBI taxonomy): domain Eukaryota; kingdom Metazoa; phylum Chordata; class Mammalia; order Artiodactyla; family Lipotidae; genus Lipotes; species Lipotes vexillifer. Next base: position 268,122 of record NW_006799607.1, read on the forward strand.
GGATGAGAAAAAGAAAAGGTCTGAAAAATATCTGAAGAGATTATAGTTGAAAACTTCCCTAATATGGGAAAGGAAATAGTCAATCAAGTTCAGGAATCACAGAGAGTCCCATACAGGACAAATCCAAAGGAGAATCACGCCAAGACACATATTATTCAAACTATCAAAAACTAAAGACAAAGAAAAATGTTAAAAGCAGCAAGGGAAAAGCAACAAATAACATAAAAGGGAAACACCATAAGGTTAACAGCTGATCTTTCAGCAGAAACTCTGCAAGCCAGAAGGGAGTGGCAGGACATATTTAAAGTGATGAAGGAGAAAAACCTACAACAAAGATTACTCTACCCAGCAAGGATGTCATTCGGATTCAACAGAGAAATTAAAATCTTTACAGACAAGCAAAGGCTGAGAGAGTTCAGCACCACCAAACTGGCATTACAACAAATGCTAAAGGAACTTCTCTAGGCAGGAAACACAAAAGGGAAAGACCTACAAAAACAAACCCAAAACAATTAAGAAAAAGGTAATAGGAACATACATATCAATAATGACCTTAAACGTAAATGGATTAAATGCTCCAACCAAAAGACATAGACTGACGGAATGGATACAAAAACAAGACCCATATATATGCTGTCTACAAGAGACCCACTTCAGATATAGTGACACATACAGACTAAAAGTGAGGGGATGGAAAAAGATTTTCCATACAAATGGAAATCAAAAGAAAGCTGGAGTAGCAATTCTCATAACACACAAAATTGACTTTAAAATAAAGACCATTACATGAGACAAAGAAGAACACTACATAAAGATCAAGGGATGAACCCAAGAAGAAGATATAACAATGGTAAATATTTATGCACCCAACATAGGAGCACTTCAGTATATAAGGCAAATGCTAACAGCCATAAAAAAGGAAATCGACAGTAACACAATCATATTAGGGGATTATAACACCCCACTTTCACCAATGGACAGATCATCCAAAAGGAAAAAAAGTAGGGAAACACAAGCCTTAAATGACACATTAAACAAAATGGACTTAAATGATACTTACAGGACATTCCATTCAAAAGCAACAGAATTCACTTTCTTCTCAAGTGCTCATGAAATATTCTCCAGGATAGATCATATCTTGGGTCACAAATCAAGCCATGTTAATTAATAAATTGAAATAATATCAAGTACCTTTGCTGACACAATGCTATGAGATATTAATTACAGGAATAAAAATGAAGAAATACAAACACATGGAGGCTAAACAATATGCTACTAAATAACCAAGAGATCACTGAAGAAACCAAAGAGGAAATCAAAAAATACCTAGAAACAAATGACAATGAAAACACTATGACCCAAAACCTATGAGATGCAGCAAAAGCGGTTCTAAGAGGGAATTTTATAGCAATACAATCCTACCTCAAGAAACAAGAAGAGTCTCAAATAAACAACCTAAACTTACACTTAAAGCAATTAGAGAAAAAAGACCAAAAACACCCACAAGGTTAGCAGAAGGAAGGAAATCATGAAGATCAGATAAGAAATGAAGGAAACAAGAGCAAAGATCAATAAAACTAAAAGCTGGTACTTTGAGAAGATAATTGATAAACCATTAGCCAGACTCATCAAGAAAAAAAGGGAGAAGACTCAAATCAATAGATTTAGAAATGAAAAAGAAGTAACAACTGACACTGAAGAAATACAAAAGATCATGAGAGATTACTACAAGCAACTCTATGCCAATGAAATGGACAGCCTGGAAGAAATAGACAAATGCTTAGAAATGCACAACCTGCCAAGACGGAACCAGGAGGAAATAGAAAATATGAACAGACCAATTCCAAGCACTGAAATTGAAACTGTGATTAAAAATCTTCCAACATGAAAAAGCTCAGGAACAGATGGCTTCACAGGCAAATTTAGCCAAACATTTACAGAATAGCTAATACCTATCCTTCTTAAACACTTCCAAAATATAGCTGTGGGAGGAACATTCCCAATCTCATTCTACGAGGCCACAATCACCCTGATGCCAAAACCAGACAAAGATGTCACAAAGAAAGAAAACTACAGGCCAATATCACTGATGAACATAGATTCAAAAATCCTCAAGAAAATACTAGCAGACAGAATCCAACAGCACTTTAAAAGCATCATACACCATGGTCTAGTGGGGTTTATCCCAGGAATGCAAGGATTCTTCAATATATGCAAATCAATCAATGTGATACACCATATTAACAAAGTGAAAGATAAAAGCCATATGATAATCTCAATAGACACAGAAAAAGCTTTCAACAAAATTCAACACCCATTTATGAGAAAACCTCTCCAGAAAGCAGGCATAGAGGGAACTTACTTCAACATAATAAAGGCCATATATGAAAAACCAACAGCCAACATTGTTCTAATTGGTGAAAAGACAAGGTTGCCCACTCTCACCACTATTATTCAACATAGTTTTGGAATTTTTAGCAACAGCAATCAGGGAAAGAAAAGAAATAAAAGGAATCCAAATCAGAAAAAAAAAAGTAAAGCTGTCACTGTTTGCAGAGGACATGATACTATACAGAGAATCCTAACGATACTACCAGAAAACTACTAGAGCTAATCAATGAATTTGGTAAAGTAGCAGGACATAAAATTAATGCACAGAAATCTCTTGCATCCCTATACACTAAAGATGCAAAATGTGAAAGAGAAATTAAGGAAACACTCCCATTTACCACTGCAACTAAAAGAATAAAATACCTAGGAAAAAACCTACCCTAAGGAGACAAAAGACCTGTTTGCAGAAAACTATAAGACACTGATGAAAGTAAAGATGATACAAACAGATGGACAGATATACCAAGCTCTTGGATTGGAAGAATCAACACTGAAAATGACTATAATACTCAAAGCAATCTACAGATTCAATGCAATCTCTATCAAACTACCAATGGCATTTTTCACAGAACTAGAACAAAAAATTTCACAATTTGTATGGAAACACAAAAGACACCAAAAGACACAAAAGCAATCTTAAGAAAGAAAAACGGACTGGAGGAATCAGGCTCCCTGACTTCAGACCATACTACAAAGCTACAGTAATCAAGACAGTATGGTACTGGCACAAAAACAGAAATATAGATTAATGAAACAAGGTAGAAAGCCTAGAAGTAAATCCATGCACCTATGGTCACCTTATCTTTGATAAAGGCAAGAATATACAATGGAGAAAAGACAGCCTCTTCAATAAGTGGTGCTGGGAAAACTGGACAGCTACATGTAAATGAATGAAATTAGAACAGTTCCTAACACTGAGTTAGGAACTCAGTGTTGAGTTCCTAAACTCAAACTGGATTAAAGACCTAAATGTAAGACCAGACCCTGTAAAACTCTTAGAGGAAAACATAGACAGAACACTCTATGACATAAAACACAGCAAGATCCTTTTTGACCCACCTCCTAGAAAAATGGAAATTAAAACAAAAATAAACAAATGGGACCTAACGAAACTTAAAAACTTTTGCACACCAAAGAAAACCATAAATATGACAAAAGACAACCCTCAGAATGCGAGAAAATATTTGCAAATGAAGAAACTGACAAAGGATTAATCTCCAAAATTTACAAGCAGCTCAATATAAAATAAACAATCCAGTCCAAAAATGGGCAGAAGATCTAAATTTCTCCAGAGAAGATACACAGATTGTCAAGAAACACATGAAAGGATGCTCAACATCACTAATCATTAGAGAAATCAAATCAAAACTACAATAAGGTATTACCTCACACCAGTCAGAATGGCTATCATCAAAATATCTACCCACAATAAATGCTGGAGAGGGGTGGAGAATAGGGAACCCTCTTGCATTGTTGGTGGGAATGTAAACTGATACAGCCACTGTGGATAACAGTATGGAAGTTCCTTGAAAACCTAAAAATAGAACTACCATATGACCCAGCAATCCCACTACTGGGCGTACACCCTGAGAAAACCATAATTCGAAAAGAGTCATGTACCACAGCATTCATTGCAGCACCATTTACAATATCCAGGACAAGGAAGCAACCTAAGTGTCCATCAACAAATGAATGGATAAAGAAGTTGTGACACATATATACAATGGAATATTACTCAGCCATAAAAAGAAATGAAACTGAGTTATTTGTAGTGAGGTGGGTGGACCTAGAGTCTGTCACACAGAGTGAAGTAAGTCAGAATGAGATAGACAAATACCATATGCTAACACATATATATGGAATAAAAAAGAAATGGTTCTGATGAACCTAGGGACAGGACACGAATAAAGACACCAATATAGGGAATGGCCTTGATTCAGGACATGGGGTGGGGGAAGGGTAAACTGGGATGAAGTGAGAGAGTGGCATGGACCTATATATACACTCCCAAATGTAAAATAGCTAGTGGGAAGCAGCTGCTTCGCACAGGAAGATCAGCTTGGTGCTTTGTGACCACCTAGAGGGGTGGGATAGGGAGGGCAGAGGGAGACTCAAGAGGAAGGGGCTATGGAGATATATGTATACATATAGCTGATTCACTTTTCTATACAGCAGAAACTAACACAACATTGTAAAGCAATTATACTCCAATAAAGATGCTAAAAAAATAAAAAGAGTGAAGGGGGAAAATAGCTAGGTTAAACAGGAATCCCCTTTAGAAATATGGGAATCGAAAGAGGAACCCTTGACCTTTAATAATACTGGTCCAGTTGCTTTTCCCACAGGTCAGTCTTTCCAGATCAAATTATGTCAACTATGAAATTTGAAATTATTTCTTCTGTCAACACCCTCAAATTATGAACTAATCTCATCTGCATGTGATATAAATTATAGGCCCTAGGAATACTTATCATTAATCTTACCCCACATCACATCACACATATTACAATGAAATGAATTAACTATACTTTTAAACTGTATAATATCAAGAGTTTATTTATATTTTTATTTTTGAAGTTATTTTAGTTCACTTAATTTACAACTGATATAACTGATCTGCAAAAATTCCTTATTATCAGACAACCACTGAGAACTGAGTTTTTTTAAACAAAATATGGTTTCCAATCATAATTATATTTTATGAACTTTACACTTACCTATTAAAAAGTATAAAAATCTTCAAATACTCTCCAGATATGCATTACAGTTATTGAGGCTGTCTTTTTCTCTTCTTATAAACCATTCATCATGAGGAAGAATTGATTTTTGTAAGACCAATAGCATTTGCATTTAATTTCTTTCCTTTCCAAGACAAATATATTATTTGCTCTAGGAACTTCACTAGACAACTAAAGCAAGGGCAAAGTCACCTTCAATACCTCAAGTTTTAAGTTTACTCTTTTTATATGTTCTTGAAAATGACAGAGATTGTGTGGTTGAAACACTACAGTGGCCCCATTTTGTGCTTAGCCTGCTGGATTAGAAGATCTGTTGTGTAGTATAAAACCCACTTCCTTAGCTGACCTGGAGAGTCACCTGATCATATTAGGAGAAAGTGCTTCTTTCTATTTCTCCATATGTGGAATGACGCTGCAAAGAGGAAGATATATGTAAATTTCAGCTCCCTAAATTTGTCCAAATGGCTTAGGAAACAGTTTCATTAACATTCCGGCTTTCTGTAAACTACAAGATTCAAATTCCCTTTTTTTCTTTGTCCTGTGTAGGTTTACCAAGATTCGAATTTAAATGACCCTTTAGAGTATATTGGGTTGGCCAAAAAGTTTGTTTGAGTTTTTCATTACATCTTAAGGAAAAGCCCAAAAGAACTTTTTGGCCAACCCAATACAAGATCAATAGTGTTTATAACTGCTTGATCGTATCTGGCTCCCATAGCACATTTCACATCTTCCAGGATACATTTCTAGCTTCCATATTGGAAAAAAATCTGCTTGTATAATTTCTGTTGCTGGCTTTAATTTCAACTCTAATTCCTTCTCTAGAATCAAAATTTCACAAAATTCTGGTAACAGGTAGTCTGATCCAATTGTTTCAAAGTCATTCTAAGTTTTAGACTCAGAGTTGTGGCCATATCTTCTCATCTTTATCATTGCATCTAATTTGAGACTATGCTGAGAAGGTCAAGTATAGACCTCCTTTTGATAACTAAAAAGGAATTTGATTGCTGAGGAAATGGTGTAGCTGTGGAATTTTAAAACTAATTTATCTGCCCCAAATCAAGAGATTGTGAAAGCTAAAAAGTAAGTTGTTTTGTAGAAGAAACAAAGAGATCCTTAAAATTATGGACTAAGAATCAAAAAATTCCAGTAATTCAGACTGAGAAATATTTGTAATCTGAAAATAGGAATAAGAATATTACTTTTTATATTTTTCTTGGTCTATTCTATTTCTGATATGCTTTGATAATCATGTATGCATGCTATAATATTAAGAGTGAAAGATAGAAACATAAATTGTAGCTAAGTAATTATCTTAGCTCTCTGAAAATTAAACCTGTTTTAAAATATTTGTCTATTTTTACATTCCTGAAAAATGATAATTGAAATGTATTCTGTTGAAACTAAGGGGATGTCTTTGTTAGAATCCTATAGAATAAAAAGTATATTTTCATATAGTGGAAGACAGAAAATGTGCACTAAAATATGTCAACCTTTATAACATCTTCATTAATAACCTTCCTAAAACCTGTTGATATATTCAGCAGCAGAGGGCTCAGGTTTTCTCAGAAATGAGTTTTGCAAGAATATTTCTCTGTGCTCACATCCTCTAGCTCCACCAGATATTCATAAAGAATCCAATTATTATCTCCCATGTAACCATCTATGAAGCATTCTAGGATGGGTTGTTTTATTGCTTTAAACTTGGATCTGACTCTTTAGTCCTACAGAATAAGTCAGACTTTGCCAACTTGAATAATAAGGTAGAGTGAGTTACATATAATGGGAAATAACATGAGAAAAGGCAAAGAAAAGTAAAATATTATGGCATAATTAATAACTACAAGTGAATTTGTATATCTTAAACATGTATTTGGGAATCAAATCTTTGGGTAAAGCAGTGAGACATGGCCCTGTGTGTCAAATAAAAAGCTTAAATGGCCTATGAGTTAATTGTCTTTACGATCAACTGGTCAGAGTAGTGCTGTGACTGCATATACATTTAAGAAAGACAACCCTAATGCACAATAAGAGGAAGATTTAAATATATGCCTTTTGAGATTTTCTCTCTTTTATGTATGTGTGTGTGTGTGTGCATGTGTACAATTTATTGTAATTATTTTAATAATATCATGGGGAAGGGGAAGTAAATATATCTATGCTGCATCCACCATCTTGAACTAGGAGAATAAAATAATTTGCCTTACATTGTGATATGTATATAATATTTTTATATACAGTAAAATAATATATATTATATACATACAATTATAAATTAATGCTTACATTGAAATTTCCAGAACACAATTGTACAAAATATTTCCAATTATACAAACTATTTCTAAAATGGATGAAGCTGAGCATTGAATAATAATCTACTCTGTTAAGATATAGTTCCAGAAATAATTTTTACTTATTATTTGACAAAATTAAAGGATACTTTTCAAGATTTGATTTGGAAAGTATAAAAACAATATTTTTTATTTTAAAACTTAAGTTGTTGTTGGACTTGTTAATTTTGAAGCTCTCTTGGTAGGCAGAGACTATGGGAACTTGTCCTCATCTACCTCATCACATCCAGTTAATATTGTTGTGTGTGTGTGTGTGTGTGTGTGTGTGTGTGTGTGTGTGTGTGTGAGAAAATGCTTAATTCAAGTCTAAAACATCTCCTATTCAACTGGTATGTTAACAGTGTAATCTACTGATAATGATTCTGCTGCTCATTCTCTAGTACTGAAGCCCTGAAAGTGGCTTTCAAAAACTAATTAATTAGGGCTTCCCTGGTGGCACAGTGGTTGAGAGTCCGCCTGCCGATGCAGCAAACACGGGCTCGTGCCCCGGTCCGGGAAGATCCTACATGTCACGGAGCAGCTGGGTCCATGAGCCATGACCACTGAACCTGTGCGTCCGGAGCCTGTGCTCCGCAACGGAAGAGACCACCACAACAGTGAGAGGCCCGCGTACCGCCAAAAAAAAAACTAATTAATTAAACATGAGTTCTTCTGAACTTCGAAAATTTTATGTAGTCCCCAAAGAATTCCTAGAAAGCAAAGTAATATATGGAAAACTTGCATTATATAGCTAGATTATCAGCAGAATGTGAAGGTTATATTTAAATCTCTACCTAATACTGAATATTCTAGTCTTTGATGAACACCATCCAAGCAAAGTTTCAACAGATGTCAATATAAGGTTAAATTGTCCTTTTTTACTCTCCATTCAACAAGAAATTTTCAGTGGTAACTAATTTTATGGAAGTTAACTTTGAAAATTTTTTGCTTTTATTTAGGGAAAAGAAAATCTTAATAAAACTAATGAATTTTTCTTAAAGATAATGTAGAAGGCATATATATGTACACACACATATATGATCTTATAATAAAAGCATCCAGATTTGATGACATCCACAAAAAAGAGATTTTTCACAATTAACTAGTTTTAATATGGGAAATACTGAAAATAAAAATCTTCTTTAAATATACGAGGTGCAGTTTTCCATATTTAATACATAAAGAGTCAATCTATTGACTATGTGAATGTATTAATATTAATTGTGATATGGATGCAAATTAATATAAAATATAATTTTATTTATATTAGTTTATTTTGAAAGGATGGGGAGATGGTGAGAATTTTGCAATTTTAATTTATCTCCTTTTCCCATGGGATTTTAACCCTAAATTAGCTGTCTTCCCTAAAGTTAGAAGATTCTGAGTTGGCAGGGAATTGAATGTCTTAACCAGAAGATTTGCAATCTGCCTGCTTATATAATATGAACAATTGGAGTTGGGAGCTATATATGTTTTCAATTCCTTTTACTATTTTTTTTTCTTGTGCATTTCAACACTCATATATGAGCCAAAATGAGTTGACAAATAAAAGTGAGCATCCTTCTAAACTGCACAGAACCTGGAAAAAGAAATATTCATAAGAACAACAGCAAAAAAGAAACATGGCAAATTAGAACTTCTGGAGAAGAAAGACGGCAACAAGAGTAGTAAATAATCAAAAGCTTAATGAGAATCAATTGCATATCATAAATTATTTCCTAGACCTAAATACTAATATTTCCTAATTAATTCATTCAGTAAACACCCTTGAGTTCTGAGTTAGTAGCCTTGAACTTTGAGGGAAAGGAATATCTCAAAACAGAGTAAAATGACTTAAAAAAAGAAAGAATGAGGAAAATGATTAAAGATTTAGTGAATATATCCAGAACATCTGACATAGGAGTAACTGATGTTTCAGAAACAGGAAAAGAAATAGTTAATATAAAAGAACAATAATTAAGTACATAATGGAAGATTTCCCAAACTGAAGAAAGATGTCAGCTTGTACACTGATACAAAACTTAACCAGACTGACTGGGGTGGGGGGTAGGGGGACACAGTAATCCACTCATTAGAAGAAAAAAATATCAATTTCTAGAATGAAACAACAAATTAACTTCATAGGATAATGAATCAGGCTGCCACTGGAATTCTCAACTACTATATAAAAGTTAGGAAAAGTTTATGAAAATAAAGCACAGTTGTCAGGAATCCTATGCCCATCTAAACTAGTTTTCTTCTACCAAGTAGAAAGTAAAGTGTTTAAAAATAGACAATAATTCAAAAACTGTATCACCTGTGTGTGTCTTACAAAGAGAGTGCTTGAGGAAAGCTTTTAACCAAATAAAAATTGATGCAAAACACATACATAATTATGAGAATATAACCAGCTGTATAGTGTATCAAATCAATGCTAAAACGAAATTAATTTTTGTTTTTTAGGCATTAAGAAGTATGGACAGCCTAAGGGATAAATCACATTAAGCACTAAAATGTAATTTTAATATTTTAGCATTCCTTCAACCGGATCATGGTTTTATAATATATAACCCCTAAAGGCATATATAAAAGAACAAATACTAGTATATTAATTGATGCCAAATTTGAAAGAGAAAAAATGCATCATTAACCAATAAAAATTACAAAAAATTTAGTACATAGCATTTGTCTTTAAAAATTGATGTTTTCTCTTATAAAATTTTCAAAAAATGTAAGGATGTTATCTTTCTAAGTTTTTAAAAATAAAACTCAGGAAAGGGTTTCCCTGGTGGCGTAGTGGTTGGGAGTCCGCCTGCCGATGTAGGGTACACGGGTTCGTGCCCCAGTCCGGGAGGACCCCACGTGCCGTGGAGCGGCTGGGCTGAGAGCCATGGCCGCCGAGCCTGCACATCCGGAGCCTGTGCTTCGCAACAGGGGAGGCCACGGCAGTGAGAGGCCCGCGTAAAAAACTCAGGAAAATGTAAGTATAGTCTAGGAACTATAATTCACTGCACCTTAATTTTTTGTTGTTGTTGCCTTAAGTGAAATTCTGAGGGACAATTGAACTAATAACAGTAATTTTGCCAAAAGAAAAAGTTTTTTATGCAATTGTTAATTACCTTAACTGGGAATAATTAAAGAAAACTCTTGGTTTTTCATACTACATTTTGATCTAATTAATGAGATTTTTGTAGTAGTCAGAATCAAAATGATAAACAAGTAATAAGAGCAAAAGTAAATACAATTTTGACTGAATATAATAAAAAATAATTGATTCAAAACTAACATCATTTCAACTATTAATTTTCATAATAAGAAACCAAAAGATCATATCTAAAACTGCTAACTTAAGAGGGAGCAATATTGAACACCATTCAGATTAGAAATCTGGATTGTAAACTGATTGTAAAGTGATGGAATATGGACCATATTGACCCTGAAGTTGTGTTTGGCTCACTAGTTTTAATTAATAATTAATTTTAAGATACAATTGGTTCATGCCATATAAAACAAAATTATATAATGCTCTTGAAAAAAGTGATTTATCTGGTAACAGCAGGTCTGAACTACAACTGAAAGGTAAGAATCAATGTAACCCAAGTGATAAATGGCCATACCCTCTACTTTTTCATCATTTGTGCCAATTCTTATAATGTACCTAAATTTAAGTCAGAGTATCCAATAATATTTACTATCACAACTGCATCCTATTTTCTATAGTAAAGTTAAAATAAAATTTCCTTGGGTCCATATCTTTATAAAAATTAGAAATATGACATTTCACCAATAGGTTTTTCTTAAATTAAAAAAAAGTAGAAAACATCACAATTTTTGAAGGAAAGAACATTTTGTGTGTGTTTATGTGAAAACACATCTTTACAAAGAAATTCAAACTAAATGCTTTATTAGGCAAACAAGTGTAAGAACTGTAAAGGATATTTTTAAAAAATGAACTGAGAAATGAACTAAAACTTTAAATTAATTGTTTTTCAATAAAAATAATGTGTTTCTAAGACGAAAAATGGTATATTTAGTTTAAAATATTTTATCTTCGAAATATTTTCAAATTGAAAATCTATGAAAAACCTCACGTTTACTGCATTATAAGAAATACATGCAACTTAAAATGCAAATCTATCCAAAATGATTACTGATCTGTGTATTGAAAATATGGCCAAACATTTATAGCATTAGTTTTTTGGAAAAAATAAGTCTTTTGTCATTTTCTACTAGGTGTTGAGAACATGGATATAAATATCAATGCTCAACCTAAGTGTATTAATGCTGTTCATTAACTTTTGGTGCCTATGGCAAGCACAGTATTAGGAAATGATGAATTTATCATATTAGAGAAGTCTTAAATATGTATGTAATATGGCCAGTCTTTACCAGTTGACACTTCCTGTTTCAGCAAATACACAGCAATTTCACAAAAACATATAAATGTTTAATACAACAGCTAATAACCATGCAGGAGAAGAGAATATTTTTAAAAAATCAACGTACTGAGCCTTTATGCATAAAACCCTGAAATGCAGGAGGAAGGGGAGCTGGGCAAGTAATCAGTCATAACCAACAGGGTACATCTGTGGCTAGTTTCACTGGAATAAGAATAAAAGGCTTATAAAGATATAGTAACACTCATCTTCTAATGTCTGAGGTAGTCCATAATTAGTAATACATATATGGCTAATTTTAGGACGAATAACACTGGTTATTTATAACTGGTCTTCTCATTTATGACTTTGTAATCAAACTATGGTGGCCTCTCTGGTCCACCCCTAGCCCAGTAAAGATGTAGTCTCATTATATTGGGTAAATAATTTTGGAATTTTTGCCAAATCTTGCTAGTTATTCCAAGTAGTTCATTAAATTTTATTTTTGTTACAAGTAAATCCTATATAATTTCTGTTTCTTCTGGGCTTGAATCTTCTGTTTGCTACAGCTTGAAATTGGTACAACTCATTTTGTTTTCTGTCATCTCTCTAGGAATAAACTTTTGAAGTACATTTGTAGAGCACAGCAGCAGAAAGAGCAAGTAAACAGACTGAGGATTATTAAAAGAACAATCTATTTCAACTATCCTGTTAAATTGAGAGTTATAAATAAAACCAGAAAAAAATAAGACTTCATGATATAAAACATTTAGTATATATTTTAAAAAGGATCCTAAACAAGCCAAGGAAAACACTTAAACAATTTCTGATACCTCTGACTCAGTTTTCTGTCATTAATTCTTGTCTGACAGTTTGGGGTCAGCTGGCTACCACTCAAAGTCATATGTTTGTTTTGCTGCTTCTGGGTTTCTACTTCCGCCCGTCAAGAATTCATCTACTTTTGTACAGATAGAGTGCTGGAGATCTTGATTCTTAGAAGCCATGGCACAGCTCTTTATTTTGAAGTTCTAAGGATGTATTCGTTAGATGTTTCTTTCAGAGGAGTTAATAATTGGCCTCTAGTGTATTGCAGGGAGCCTCAGGCAAGGTGAGTGGAGAGCAGAAACTGCCTACTGATGAAATAATGGATAGATTGTGTTTTATTACAGTCACAACATCTGAATGACACAGAGTAGAATCCTCTATTGGGGGTAAATATGTGAACATATCTGTAATTACTTTTAAAGACAAAAATTTTGATGTAAGACTGTATTATAGACTTGAAAGGATTAACAAATCTCTAGGGTGTTTCATTACATCCTAAACGGTTTGAGCAACAGTCATCACTCCAAGACAGATATTTTAGATTAGCAATTAAATATTTTATAAGCATTTTTATTTTAATCATTGATTTACACTTAAATATTTGTATGTCACTATACATCAAAAAAAAGGAGGGATGAAATCACTGAAAGATAGTCTAAATAATACTTAACCTATATAAAATTAGTTTAGAAAATATTGATTTTATCTCTTCGATTTGAGAGACTTCCCACAATGGATGTCCAAAAAACAGGCAAGCTTATAATACTTTTGAGTTAATGTAAAACATATGGGCACAGCAAAAATACCTATTTATTTCCATCATCCTTCCTTTCATAACGTGAGGAGTACACTTTGAATGCTGAATATCAGCTATATGGGTAGCATCTAATAAAATTTATTTGGAGAGGAAACCTCAGGAGTTTATTCTTCCAAATTTAAAAATCTGTGATTGACTGCAATTCACATAGTTTGCATCATCACTGAAATTTAGAAAAAAATTTTATTTGTATTGACATATTAAAATTTTCTGACCTTGGGGGGGAAATAACTCAAAAATAAAAAAAAACAAATGCCATTCAGCTGAGGGAAGACTTGGTGCCAGCGTATAAGGAATTATTATATCCTTGGAAAATTCCTTAACCAGAGTCATAATATTAATACATTAAAAGTAAGCATGGCAGAAAGTAGCATAATAACCATTAAAATGTTTAGTTCTCCCAAAGTGATGAGTTCTTGTTTTATGATTTGAGGAAACCTATATTCATGGTAAGAAGAAGCAAAAAAGCAGAAATTAAGAGATCTGAGAACTGAAAGTAGATATACAGTTAAGGGAATAAAATTTGTATTACCTGAGTAGAATACAGAGAAGAGAATGGATAATTATGTGTTCCGCTATTTGGAGAGCAGATCATAGTTCAGGATTTTTCTATTCTTTTGCATTACCTGTTATCCCACATTTTACTTGTACTTTGTTTACTAATATTAGTGTACCATTGTATGTATGTATTTAAACACATATGTAATCATAATACATCATGTTAATGTTAATATCTAAGTTTTATATTTTAGCTTTAAACAAAACTGACTTTATTAGCCTAATACAATGCATATGTTTGATTGATTTTGTTATTTTAATCAGAATTATATGAAGATCAAAGCATTTTATATGCAGTGAAGAAATAAGAAAAAAACTATTGCATGTAATTTAGTACAGTTGTTCTCTGTATTTTTATGAATCTTGTACTCCTTAGGAATATTTTAGATATCTAACATTTATTCTCTAATTATTTCAAGGTCTTAAGTGAATTAACATTGCATGATGTGTAACATCACCTGAAGTTTAAAAGAAACATTTTTTTTATAATTATGTATTTTATTTTACTTGAAACACGTATTCAAGCAAAATTGGTGGCTCTCTAAATTTGAAAGACTTATAATTTTCCTCTGTGTGTTGTGGCTTTCTTACTCATATACCCACTCTCTGAGTTTTATTTGGCTTCTAAGGACTAAATGTCTCTTGTGTTTATAGCCAGCCCTTAATAGTGTGAGAGATTCATATTCCCATTGTGCATTCTTATCAATGAAAGCTCTCAAAGTGTCAGTCATAATAGCATTTATTTTTAATCCTTTTCATCTTGCAATTGGTCTTTTAGGTTGTGCAACTGTCCCTTGTCTCATGTGTCCAAAGAGGTCAGGGTTGTTACCATGGCCACCAGTATTCATGCTATCACCACAGCTGCCATATTTTCAGCTTACCTTTTATAATCAATATAGCACTTCTGCTTAACCTCAGACATCAGCCTTGGCCACTCCAGATAATGATCTGAATTTACAAAGAAATTTACTCTCCGTTTATTTGTGCAGGGGCCATTCTGGAAGCCTCTGCAGTCTTTCCCTTTCTGGATCCACCATATCTGCTCACTTTTGGTTACTCTTTACATGAAATATCTCTTTTCTATCTTTCAACCTATGCTGTCCTTAGAACCAAAGTGAGTCTCTTATACATATCAAATAGCTGGACCCTATCTTTGTAATCCATTCTCTCAATCTATGTCTTTCAATTCAGGAGGTTAAACCATTTACAGTAATAAGTAATAATTCAGTATTTTAATCCATTTGAAGTAACTACTGCTAGGTAAGAACGAACTATTGCCATTTTGTCATTAATTTTCTGTGTCTTAGAGCTTTTTGCCCCCCATTTCCTCCCTTGCTATCTTTGTGTTTAGTTGATTTTTTTGTGGTGATATGTCATGATTCTATTCTCATTCCTTTGGTGTATATTCTATAGATATAGATATGTATAGATATGTATATTCTATAGAATATACATATGTATATTCTATAGATATTTTCTTTGTGATTATCATTAGTGCCTACATATAATATTCTAAAATTAAAACAGTATATTTTAAACTGATACCAACTTAACATGCAAAGTTCTACTCCTTTACAGCCCTTCCTCCCCCTTTGTAGTACTAATACCACAAATTATATCTTTTCATAGTGTGTATTCATTAATATTGATTTATAATTATTTTTATGGCTTTGCTTTTTAAATCCTTTAGAGTAATAAAAAGTGGAGCACATCAAAATTATAATACTTCCTTGATATTTGTCCATGTATTTACATTTTTTTTTTACTAGAGAACTTTATATCTTTGTATGGTCTTGAATTACTGTGTAGCATTCTTTCAGTTCAACTTGAAGAACTCCTTTCGGTATTTGTTATCGGGCAGGTCTAGTGGTACTGAACTTCCTTGGCTTTTTTTTTTTTTAATTTTATTTATTTATTTATTTATTTATTTATTTATTTATTTATTTAATTTTGGCTGTGTTGGGTCTTTGTCTCTGTGCATGGGCTTTCTCTAGTTGTGGCGAGCGGGGGCCACTCTTCATCGCGGTGCGCGAGCCTCTCACTGTCACGGCCTCTCTTGTTGCGGAGCACAGGCTCCAGACGCACAGGCTCAGTAGTTGTGGCACATGGGCCTAGTTGCTCCTCGGCATGTGGGATCTTCCCAGACCAGGGCTCGAACCCATGTCCCCTGCATTGACAGGCAGATTCTCAACCACTGTGCCACCAGGGAAGCCCCCTTAGCTTTTGTTTATTAAGAAATGTCCTAATTTCTTCCTCACTTATGAAGGACAGTTTTGTTAGATTTAGAATCCTTGACTGACAGTTTTTTTCTTTCAGCATTTAAAATATATCACCTATACATATATATACTCCAATAAAGATGTAAAACGTTTTTTTTTCATTGAAAAAATAAATAAAATATATCACCCACTGACTTCTGGCCTGCAAGGATACTGTTGAGAGATCCATTGATAATCTTACTGAAGATCCTTCGTTACTTTTCTCTTGCAGCTTTCAAGAATTCTCCTTTCATGTTTCGCATTCAGCAGTTTGATTATAATGTGCCTCTCTGTAGGTCTTTTTGGGTTTGTCCTACTTGGATTGTGCTGAAATTCTTAGATTTGTATATCCATGTATTTTCTCAAATTTGGGGAATTTGTGGCACAGCATAAAGTCTCACAAATCATTATTAAATAATAAGAACACCCTTCATTTTAATTTAAATTGTTTTACTTTGAAACAATTTTCACTTACATGCATACATTTAATATCAGCATTGGTACAAAGAGTGTAATAAAAAGTGATATGCTCACTTATTCAGTCTTCCCTGAATAAAAAATATATGAATATATGTATATATATCTGACCCTTGAACAACAAGGATCTATTTAAACACAGATTTTTTTCAATAAATACTCACTATGGTATTGGATGATCTATGGTGGGTTGAATCTGCAGATTCCATTCCAACTGCAGATTTGGAGGGCTGACTGTAAAATTTTAAGTGGATTTTCCACTGAGTGGATGGTGGGTTCCCCTAACCCACCCCATGTTGCTCAAAAGTCAATTGTAGGTATATAATATCCTACTCGTTTTGTTTCTCTGATGAAACTGACTGATAGAGGCAGAGATAAGAAAAACTTATCAAAGAGTGCTTTATGTTTAATATTTAATGAGTTAATACAGTAAAGGTTTATCAGTTTTCTAAATATTAATAGACAAATATTTTGGTATAGCCCTTTCCTGTGCATTTCATTCTTATAAAGAGTTTCACTTAAAATGTCAGTATTCATAGATGTTCAGCCAGCCATTTATCATTTAGAATGTGCATCACAGCATGATGAAGCAAATATTTATTTTCAGTTTATTTGCTGAAGATTAACTATTTCTATCATTATTATACCATAATGAACAACTAGCATTAATATATCTGACAAAGTTTACCGTTGTTTCAAACACACATTTTGGTAATTACCAAACCCCATTCTTTCTTAACATTTCAAGTCTCATTAAAATAGGTAAAGTTAAATTTTGTTTTCTTTTTACTGTGAATTGGTTATTCTATTCTCTTTATCTCTAAGTATCAATATATTGTACCCGTGCTTTCGGTTATTAATATTTAAAGACAGGTATTCTGTTAAGAAAATTTGTCACCCAGGTAGGTACCAGATATTTCTAATCTTCAGTCCCTTTGACAAATTCCCACTTTATCTTTATAGTTTTGTGTTAGTCAAAACTTATTTTGCTTGTGATTAAGCGAAATCAAGTCTAACTAGCTTGAGAAAAACACAATATTGGAAACTACAAAATAGACAGTTCAAACTCAGAAGTTCTCAGATCTGTGCTAATCTGCAGATTGACCTCATTCTTTATATTTTTATTTATTTATTTATTTTTGCAAATGTACTACCCTGCTTTTGAAAGAGTATGGCAGAAGTTCTGAGCATATGAGTGACCACCCGAGTGTTCCGACATTCATTCTTCTGTTGGAATTTACATTTTGCATTACAAGACATTTACTGATAAGTTTGCTTCTTCACTGCCACAGGATTTCAATATTATTGAAAATGGTGAACTTTTAAAAATGTATTTTCTTTCCTACAATTCCTAGATATTAAGAGCTCCTGAATTTTATGTTCAAAGTATAAGTAATCTCACATCTCCTTGCAATAGTTCTCAAATTTCAAAGGTGTGGATCACTACTTTCTAATACCTATTTTACCTCATATCACTACCATTCATAAATTCCAGGTCCAATGACATATAAATTACTAGAACAAGAATAATTAGGGTTCCTTTTCCAGAGTTTTGTAATTGTGACAGAGAGGAAGTGAGAGATGACACACCTCTCATGTGGCTGGACAAGTCATTTTGGGATCTATGACAAGTTGAATCCACCATGTGGAAAAGAGGGCAAAAAATTCTTAACCCCTGGGAAAATAATAAGTAAGTAACATGAAGGATAGAGATGAGTAAAGTGATATGCAAATGTGGTATAGAGCCTAGGATTCTGAAACCATTTTACTTCTTGGCTGTGATTCTATCTAAGGAAGGATTAGGTTCATTCTAGACTTTTGATCTAATTAATGAATTTGTGATATTATTTTGTTTAAGTGTTTTTGATGTTTATTATTTTCAATAAAAGTAAAATTAACTCATAAAGTCTAGCTGAGTTCTTATTGATAGTAGCTGAATAGCAGGGTACATACATACATACATTTCCTCTTCCCCCAATCTAAACTGGGAGCTAAAATGCACGAAAGAAAAAAAGAAAGAAAGAAAGAAAGAGAAAGGAAGAAAGAGAAAGAAAGAAAGAAAGAAAGAAAGAAAGAAAGAAAGAAAGGGAAAGAAAGAAAGAAAAAGAAAGAAAGAAAAGAAAGAAAGGAAAGAAAGAAAGAAAGAAAAAGAAAGAAAGAAAGAAAAAGAAAGAAAGAAAGAAAGAAAGAAAGAAAAGGAAGAAAAGAAAGGAAGGAAGGAAGGAAGGAAGAAGGAGAAAGATCACTAGATTAAATTGTACATGTGGTGGCAGTTAATCAGGTTTTTCTCACATAACTTCTTACATAACTGGGATTTGTAATCTGTTCTCTTTCTCCTAAGTAGACAGGACTTTTTAATGAAAAAATAATTTTATAATTATCACCCAGAATCTTAATCATTTTTCAGTTCAATTTATCAGTTTTTCCCATTCATGATTGAGATTTTTAATGAAATATATATTCTATTTTTAAAATTTCATATATATGTGTGTATATATCTTTTAAAAAGTATTTTCACCATGCTATACATTACATCCTCAGAACTTATTTATCTTATAACTGTAAGTTTGTCTCTTTTGACTTTTCGGCTCTGTCTCTGCCAGGGCAAAGATGATACCTCTCTTCAGGCTCTGTCGTGGGCTTCCTGCCATCATAGGCAGGCCGGATCACTTTACCCATAGCTGCTCTATGACAGATCTGCTGAGCTCTGGGAGCCAGGTGGCTTCATTGCCTACCCATAGGCCATCAAGTGCAGGCAAAGTCATTAAGCAGTGGTCTGAAAGGGGCAGGGGCTGCAGACACCAAGCCCGACAATGATGGGATGTTTCCAGCTTCAGGGACCAGGGTGCTGGGACCTAGGGGTGCTGGAGTGTGAGTTTTGCTGGGAACAGGGGCTATGGGTTTGTAGGACATCCCCCACTCCCGGGCATGCAGATGGGTGCAGCACTAAGATTAACTTCTGAGTATACACACAAAACAGTTAAAAGCAAAGTCTCAAAGAGATATTTATACAAACATGTTCAATATTTACCATAGCCCAAAGTTGGAAACAACCCAGGTGTTCATCAACAGATGAATGGATACATAAAATATGATATATATACACAATGGAATATTATTCAGCCTTAAAAAGGAGGGAGATTCTGACATGTCACAACATGAATAAGACTGAGGACATTATGCTAAGTGAAATAAGCCAGGCACAAAAGGGTAATTATAGTTTGATTCCACTTATATGTAGTAGTAACTTAGAGTAATCAAATTCATAGAGACAAGGTACTATGGTGATTGCCAGTGGCTGGGGAGAAAGGAATGAGAGTTGATATTTAATGGGTATAGGGTTTCAGTTTTGCAAAATGAAAAGAGGTCTGGAAATCAGTTGCACACAATGTGTACTTAAAAGCACTTGTACACTTAACATGATTAAGATGGTAAATTTTATTATGTGTCTTGTACCACAATTAAAATTTTTTTAAAAAATTAAGGACACTGGGGAGTGGTATCTTGTCCATTTATATAAGATAAGTAATTATTATTTTTTCCTCAGTCAGTACTTAAATAAATGGTGTCTATGTTATTATATTTTCATTCAACATAATCTTCCTAATGATGGCAAACGGGTAAATTTTCATGTAGATTCTTGCAAGGTGAAAATATGTAATTGGTGACTTTTAAGCTTTTAGTTTGTTTAAAGAAATGTGAACTCATTAGTTGATTAGAAAGTTATTCAATAGAATGAGGTGAGGACCTAAAACTCTGAAACTTAGGCCAGAGAAGGTGTGATTGAGTTTCAACAAGGAAGTATGTAACTGGTGGACATTTTTGGTTCTTATAGATTCCAAAACCCTTTCAACACAAAGGTATGCAATATTTAAGTCTTTATATCAGTACTCACCTCCACAGTTACATCTCATAAATTTTTAAAACCTGTATATCGGGCTTCCCTGGTGGCACAGTGGTTGAGAGTCCACCTGCTGATGCAGGGGACGCGGTTTTGTGCCCCGGTCTGGGAGGATCCCACATGCCGCGGAGCGGCTGGGCCTGTGAGCCATGGCCGCTGAGCCTGTGCGTCCGGAGCCTGTGCTCAGCAACGGGAGAGGCCACAGCAGTGAGAGGCCCGCGTACCGCAAAAACAAACAAACAAACAAACAAACAAACAAACAAAAAAACCTGTATATTTTATATCTCTGATTATTCTTTCTGCTTTTGTGGATGAGATCCAGATATTTTTATACCCATGACAGAGAAAAATGAATCATTTTATCTTCTTGTATTCACCCAATGAAAAATTAAATTAACAAGAAGAAATGTATTTATTTTCAGGGCACATATTTCCATATTTATAAAGAAATTGCCTTAGCTTTTCATTAAGTTTAGGGAGTGGCTCACCCCCTAGTTAATAATTTGGTTATGCTATCTTATCATTTAGTGCTGGTCAATATTAGTAAGATAGATAACTTTTCAAAATCATTCAAAAAGTTAAAATTTGAGTGAAAGTTAAATATTCTTGGCAGATAATGTGAAGGTGATGACAGACTTCACTCTGACAATGACATTCTTTTGACCTCTTTTTCACTATTTCAGATTGTATAACTCCATAATTTTTTTTTTTCATCTGGCCAGGAACTCTATTAGCAAAGTGCATTCCCATCTTCAACTGTCAAGTAATTTATGATCTAATATTAGAGCAAGAGATATTTAAAAATAAATGGATATCTTTTCCTACTAAATGCATTAGACATCGTCTCATCTGACAAATTTAAAATTGATATTTTTCAACATGAGGGAAATATGGCAAGATATCAAAGTTTAAATTCACTCTATTCTATGAACCTATAGTATAATGAGCTGTCAGACATGCCAAAAACAATCACTGCCTGAATTTCTATTGGCTTTGAACTTGAGGAAATGTCCTTTTCACTGTTTCTGTCTTCCATTCTCACTCACTATTAATTTTTTTTGAGGTTTTAGATACAAATTTTAACAACACATAGTATAGAAAAAACTCCTTCAGAATATTTTCTATAGTTTATAAGTCAAATACACTTCTTCCACAACTAACCCAGTCTTATTTTCTACACTTTAATAATATACATGGTGTTTCCATGCTTCCTTTTAGATACAGCACACATTGCCACTCATGTTGAATGAATAAATCGGTAGGCAAGTCTCACCCTTAAAATTATTAAATTTGTATTTATTTTTATTTTTTTAACTATCAGTGTAACAGCATATTATTTGCTAAGTAGACATCATAAGAATATATTGTTAACTCCCTTGACAAATGCAACTTGACAGAGATATTTAAAATCATAGAATGGCTTTATATTGAAACATTATTTCATAAAGAAAGTTTTTCTCATATTACTTCAAAAACATGAGAGAAGAGTTATAAAATAGCTTTTGCCCAAAAATAATGCTCTGTATCATTTCTGTATCAATGGGTGTCAAAGTAAAAACTATACCAGAGTCCATTAAGTTTATGGAATGATGAAATGATTTTGTTTATACATGATTTTTATTTCATGTCATTTTTAAGTGCATGATGCAATATTTTAGATATACAGACGTATAAAGAATGATATAACAAGCATCATTGTGCCTGCCATTGAAATTTAAATGATAAAATAATAAAAATAGCTTTAAAATTTCCTGTCTAATACTCCCTGATCCCCACCTTAACTTCCCTCCCCATCCTACTCAATCCAAGGTAAATAAATACTCTCCAGAATGTGTATTTGTCTTTCACCTACATTTCTACAGATCCTTGCTACATATGTTTGTAAATAACATTTTAAATGCTATGTTATTTACCATGGGGTGCCCATTTTTTCTGTTATCTGCAGCATTCTGATTTCTTTCCAGGAATATAGTTTATACCATGTCATAAATATACTGACATATATTAAAAACTGTTATGTTGATTAACATTTAGATTGTCACTTTTTTTTTTTGATACAGCTAGCACTGTTGAGAACATCCATCTCCGAAATTTTTTATCTTCATAAAATGAAACTCTATACCCATTAAACACTAGCTCCCCATTCCCACCTCTTCCCAGGCCCTAGCAACCACCATGCTACTTTCTGTCTCTATGAATTTGATTACTCCAAGCACCTTATAGAAGTGGAATCAAAGTGTAATTGTCCTTTTTTCCTGGCTTATTTCACTTAGCATAATGTCTTCAGGTTTTTTCATGTTGTAACATGTATTCAAATCTCCTTCCTTTTTAAAGCTGAATAATATTCTGTTGTGTCAATATACCATGTTTGTTTGTCCATTCATCTGTCAGTGCACACTTGGGTATCCATTCCACATTTTGGCTATTGTAAATAATGCTTTTATAAACACGAGTGTACAAATATCTGTTCAAGTCCCCATTTTCAATTCTTTTGGGTATATAGTAAGAAGTGAAATTACTATCTAGTAATTCTATGTTTAATTTTTAGAAAACTCCATACTATTTTTCAAAGTGGCTGCACCTTTTTATAACCTACCAGCAATGCACAAGTATTCCAATTTCTCCACATCCTCATTAATACTTGTTATGTTCTTGTCTTTTTTTTTTTTAAACAACAGTCATCGTTATCTGGAGATTTTTGATGGTCATCACCTGAGGGGTGTTACTGATATCTCTGGATAGATTTCAACGATGCTGTTAAATATATACTGCATACACAGGACAAGTCTCACAACAAAGACTATCCAGCCCAAGAGGTCAATAACGCCAAGTTGAGAAACCCTGCTTATACTTAATTAATTATTTTTTAACAACTTCATGAGTGTAAAATGGCATCTCACTATATATATTAAGATATATATGTATATGTATATATAATCTAATAGTTGTTATGAAATAATTGTCAGTTCCACATAAATTCTTATTGGAAAATTTATTTGAGTTACATTGATAGACTAAATTTACCAAGTCAACATTTACAATTTAAGTTTTTTTAACCACATATTTATAGAGTAAATGTCTGCATTAATTTAGGTCTTCTTTTACATTTAATATTAATTCATATATTTATGTTCTTCAGCCATGCCACAATTTTAAGAAATTTAGACTGCCTTTGTGTCTTTTTCCCATCTTCTGTAATATTGTTTTTGGTATTTAATTTACACTTGTTTAAAAAATTATATATAGTTATTACTATTTTCTATTATTCATGATGAAAGTTTACCAACATTTTGTCAATGTCTGTTTTCATCTTTGCTCCTTGCATTCCACTGCTATATTCATGTATTAATTTCCTTTATATTAAATTTATCTTTAAATTTCTCATGGGTTAATAAAGGAAACATCTTGCAAGGCACTAATAATAATAGACAAATTTTATGCAGTTGAACGACAGTCCTGCTGACAGCAACTTTTTACACACAGTAATAGGAACCAAAATACAATAGAATGATCTACTTAAAGTCTTGAAGAAAATAATTGTCAAGCTAGAATTCCATACCCAAGTAGACTGTCAATTATAGTGAAGATAGAATAAATACATTTCAAATATAATGAGAGTATATTACTAGTAATTCTTCCCTCTAGCTATTCAACATCAGAGAAAAATAAAACCAGAAGGAAGTGTGGTGCAAAAGCAATAGTAAAAAGTAATCCGATGGTAGCTGCTGTTTCTTTTTTTATTTAATTTACCCTGCTAGTGACTGAGTGTGTTTTTCAATATGAAGACAAATAGCTTTCCTTAATTCTGGAGAAATCTTAGCCATTACATTTGTGTTCTATTTTTCTGGTACCTAATTCACACTTTTAAGTCCTCTAACCTCTCGTGTTTCTTTTTCTTGTATTCTAATGGTGCATACTTCAGAGCACCTTATCCTTTACCTATTAGTTATTGTGTTATTTAAAAAATTTCACCATTATATGCTCATTTTCTATTTTATTATTTTCATATCTATTATTTCTTTCATTCTATTTTCTTTGAGTTTACTTTGTTTCTGTTGTTTCTCAATTTTTATTTTTGCCTTTTAAAATGGACATTTGTCCTTTTTTTAAAGTAGGACTTTATTTAGAGCAGTTTTAGGTTTACAGCAACACTGAGAGGTAAGAGATTTTCCATATATCCCCTGCCCCCACTATTTTTAATTCTCTAATATATTTTATAATTGTTTTTGTGAGCTTATTTTCAGCAAAAGTTATCTTTCTCAGTCGAGTTACAATGATCTGGGTTTAGACGTTCACTGCTTCTAAACCCAGATATCTTTTAGGCTTTTCTTAGATTTTTATTGCCATTGTTTTTGCAAACTTTATATTCTTTACTGCCATGCAGGCTCTAGATGCACACACTACAAGGATGGTTTCCTGTCTTTCACGTGGTACTTTTGCACACACATCTCAGGTTTGACAGCTATATTCTACCACAGATCTGGGTTGGTGATCAGAACTTTTCAAATCACCATCCTTGAATACCTGTAAAATGTAGTACATATACCCTTGAACCTGTTCTAAAGTTTCAGACCTGATTCTCCACTTAAGGGCTTCTTGTAGTTTCTATGGCTTCTAATTCCAGTAACTGCATGGTTAAACTTTCCTTCTTTTTGGGGGGAACATGGAAACTCTTTATTGCTTTTGATACTGGCTACAAGTATAAATGCTTCATAAAATGTTCTATCTAGGAGATATGCATGCTCTTTCTCTTTCTCTCTCTCTCTCTGTCTCTCGCTTGCTTGCTCTGTGTTCAGCATACCATGCTCCCTACAAGCCCCCTTCCTCATTTATTTTCTGCTTTTTTATTTACATGGACAGAATTGTCCAGGGTAAGTGCCTGACACTGGTTAATATATTTAGTAAGTGATAGATTTAAAAGTATAACCTAAATTTCTTGCTCCATGTTGAGAGGTTTTGACTTTCTAAGCAATAACACACTATGTACTCTCTCCAACCTATCTTCATTCTCAAGAGAAAAAAATATCAACAATGTATCTAATGCTTCATAGAATTTCAAATTGAATTCACATACATTTTAGACAAATGAGTTATGCTTCTATAAATGCTGTTCATATACCTTATGATTTATCTTAAATTTTAACCCCTTGATTATGTCTGAAATAACAAGATCATTTCGTATACACTCTCTGAAATGGACTGAATGTTTATGTCCTCCCACAAAATTCATATGTTGAGACCCTAATCGCAATGTGATTTTATATGGAGGTGGGGCCACTGGGTAATTAGGTCATGAGGATGGAGCCTTCATGAGTGAGATAAGTGTCCTTGTAAGAAGAGACCTGAGAGCTACCTAGTCCTCTTTCAAACATATAGAGATAATCAGTAACCTGAAACCCAGAAAAGCATCCTCACCAGAACCTGACCATTCTGGCACCCTGAGCTCCCTGATCTCAGACTTCTAGCCTCCAGAGATGTGATGAATATATTTCTCCTCTTGAGAAGCCATCCAGTTTATGGTACTTTGTTATAGCAGTTCAAGCTAAGATACTCTATCTTCTATGATAAATGAGAAACATTTTTTTTACTCAAAGTATACTTGAGGAACAAATAAAAAGTGAAAATTTTCACTTTTCCCAAGTTAATTTGAAAAATGGTAAGAATTACTGTGTATGTAATACTTTTAAAGTCACTGTATTTATGCTGACAACAAATACAAAAATTTATGTGATATTAGCAAAGTAGTAAAGAAATAACAATAACAAAAATGGCAACACTTGTTTTTCAACAGAAACCAACTCCACAAATTTGTGTATAGTTGAGGAATGTGTGTCTGATTCGTCAAAGGAAAAATTACATCATATTCTGTCATATTCCCATAAAACTTCTGTGAACTTTTATACAGAAGGCAAAAATTGTTGTTATAAGGCTTCTGTGAACCACACTGTTGAATTTTTAAGACTACTGTGGGACTTACAGCTAGTAACAATAAGGTTTCAAGACAAATTATCTTACCATGATCAGGTCAGTAACTTGGCCATAGAAGTCAAATAAAAGTAATGCAAAAGTAATTCTAAATGAAAGCATGTGCCTGGCAGTTGATGTCTCCTCTCAATTTGGAAGTCAACTAGAGTTCTATGCTGAAAAACCTGCACATGACCTCTAGAAGCACCTGCCCTGTATTGTCTATTATGATGATGTTTAAAAAAAATCCAAAAAAAGTGCATGCCACATATACATAATAGAATATGGAAGTGAATCCAAATCGAAGAATTATTTAATGATGTCTTTATTTCCTGGTTACATAACAATGTATTACCTAAACCATGAATGAGTGTTGTTGTTGTTTTTTAATTTTATCATTAAAGGCACTATACAAAGCCTTCTTTATTAGGATATGCATTATGACATTTATTAACATATATTTAATAGCATTATGGAAAGTCAGCATTGTAAAAGTAATTAGGTTATTTATAGCCAGCTCCCTCATTTTATAAATAAGACTCGGAATAATTATGTGACTTTTGATTCAGGAGCTCTAACAATTATATATATTGCATTAACTTAAGCAAAACTTATTTACATTAAAAATAAGAATTGTAATATTTGACTACTTTTCCCCTTAAAATGTCTATATATCTGTGAAAAAATAAATGACACTTCATCTTCTTTATTAATTGTTAAATTCACAATAAGGGCGGGGTAAGACATAGTAAAGTAGTGCTGTAGTTATCTGCAGATAAAGGCTATCTCCCACCCAAAATTCGGTGTAGCTATTGAAATTAATGATGCCACACATACACATCAAGATGGTATGAAGAGTTACTACTGCATAAAGATTCTTTCTGGGGAGCACAGAGTAACTCCCATGTAGATTCAAAAATATACTGAGCAAGCAGGGAAAGAAGATTACATTGGTTTCTTGCTGTTACGGGCTGGGCCAGTGGGGAGGTTTCCCATGTGCAAGGGCTAAAGGAAGGAACACCTGGGATTTCTTATCAGCTTGCCCAAATGTGGAACAGGAGGGGAAGAGGAGTGTGAAGCTTAAAACTGTGAGCAGTCATCTTTTAAAAATTGAGCCACACTCTTTAATACAAGTAGACACATGATATTTTTTATATATCAGATGTATGCGTTTTTAGACATAATGTGGAGAGCCCTCAAATATCCTCAACTGTGTATTCAGAACACAAGTAAAAATCATCTTTGTACTGAATCATCTCACTTGAGTGAGCACCTGAGTTACAGAGCAAGCCTCTTCCACTCTGTAACAGGCACTGTAGTGCCTCTCACCTAATTTGATATATGATCTCTTTTAATCATCAGAGGGACCTTTGAATTTGGGAAGTATTTATTCCACTATACAGATCAGGCAAGTAGAAATTAAAAGCAATACTAGTACTTGGTAATTTGGAAATTTGCAGATGTTTCGGGGTGTATTTATGGAAAATGTTAACTGTATAGCAATACAGGTGATGATCAACTTGGAAAAAATAACCTAATGCAAATACATAGATGAAATAAAACCCACCATTAAATTAATAAATATGAGTTCAAACGCTAAAAAAAGTGAGTCAGAAAACTTTCCACTTTTCTTTGTTTTACTCAGCAGATGGTGCTTTGTTTGGTTCAATGGTGTTTGAATTGAGGCAATGTTTTCTTGTTTATCAACAGCTGTTGTCACTGCATTACTTAAAAGATAATTTTTGACAGAGAATTAGGAGGCAGATTGCAAAACATTCCTTATAGAATGTTTAAAATGGAAAACAGCAAAGAAAATCATTTCATTTTAACTACATTTAAATATTGTTCCCTTTTGGAGATTTTGAAAAAAATATCAACCGTTTTTGTATTTTGAATAAGCACAATACATGACCTATTGTTAAAGAAAAAGACACAACTATATAGAAACTATTTGATGTAAATATAAAAAAATTGTTGTCTCTCTATCAAAAATATAATCTCAGAAAAAATAATGAATTCATATATTATTATATAATTTCTTTTACCAAAGACATGCATTGTATATACCACTTTCTTTCATGTACTCATTAATACTCATTGATTAAAATAACTTAAATACTCCAAGTAAAATTCATCTCTTCACAATGGTCTTTTTGTAAGTTTTCTTAGATAAAGACTAATTAATAAGAAAATTATATATCAATATTATCAAAGTTGTCTAATTTATATTAAAAGCTATCTAAATTTTGATTTTTCTATATTTTATTGCTACTTCATTTCTTTCTTAAGTATAAAGTATCCTCTGAATACTGCCTCCAAATTCCCTTTGCTTCTTAAATTTTTCTACTATCAGGATATATGTTAAAGGTTATCAGTGTTCCTCATTAAAGGACATTCCATGAAAGCACAATATGTGTGTGTCTGTGTATGTGTGTACATGTAGGCTGTGTAAGCATATATAATACACTAAGAAATTATATGAATGTGTTAGGTAAAGTCTTCCATTATATTAGATATCAAGAACTTATCAAAGTAATGCCACATTAAAATCTATAAGCAAATAAAAATAATGGAAATTAAAATGCTTTTTATTAAAAGTTCATTTTAACTTCCCTGTTATAAAATTTAAAATGCCTATTAAATATAATTTTTTCAAAGCAATGCTCTTAAAACAAAGCATTGAACATTTAAAACACCTTTGATTTTTAAGCTGTTTAAATGATAAACATTTTGAGCAAGTTTTAGTTATCAAACTTTAGTTGTTAAACTTTAGTTAAAAATTTGGTTAGTTCATTCAACTCTTGGAATATCTGTCTCCTATACTGAATTTCTCCACCTCTATAAAACCTAAAAACAAGAAAAAACTAAAACATTACCCAACTCCTTTTAGAAAAGAGAAAAGAGGACCTTTCCAACTTATTTTGGGGGCTTACATAGACTGTACCTAATGACAACACATGACAATCAGATTACATTTAAAGAAAGCTGTGGAGGAATATCCCTCATAAAACATAGACACAGAAATCCTTAAGACAGTGAATTCAAATAATTATTTTTTAAAAATGCATGCCAGAACAAGTAGGCCTTATCCCAGGAATGCAAAGTTAGTTCAACATTCAAAATTAATTATTGTGCTTTTCCACATTAATACTATAAAAGATAAATAACATATGATTACTTTAAAAGACACAAAAAATGCATTTGACAAAACTCTAACAGTCATTCATGATAAAACTTTTTCTCTAAGAATTAAAAGGAATTTTCACAATCTGATAAAAGGCATCCAAGGAAAACTTATTGCTTCAGATTAGTTCATTGTTCAACATGCTCTCAATAAGTCTTTTGCTATCTTTACTATTTCCCTCAATATATGATCTCCAGTGAATTAACATATGTAAAGTTTTTGCAGCTGTGTCTGGCATATTATATGTGTTACATAATTGTTTGCTTTTAGTATTTACCCTGAGGCACAGGTCCTTTTTCTTCCTGAAGTATTCCATGTGTGTTCTTATGTAGGGAA
>NW_006799607.1:298273-301323 GCF_000442215.2 Lipotes vexillifer
TGTGTTCTTATGTAGGGAAATAAGGTATCTTTTATAGTATCACATCTCCTAGTCACATCTTCTAGTGATAAAAGTGTTAAAATAAGTGTCCAGGGAGACATTGTATGTTTTTTCATTAAATCATCCTCGTGCCAGGATTTATCATTATAGTCAAGGTAATATTAATATTGTGCTTTAATTTTCTATTGCTCAAAGCTCTTCCCTGCTTTCACTATCTTTAAAGGACTCAACTGATTAGATAAAGTTCACTCAAGATAATTTTCCTTTTGATTAAATCAAACTCAATAGATTAGATATTTTAATTACAAGAACAAAAGTCCCTTTATCTTTGTCATACAGCATAATCCAATCATGGGAGTTACATACATCATATACACAGATTCTACCCACACTCAAAGTGATTATAAAAAGCACATGCACACCAGGGATTGGCAATCTTCACGGCCATATTACAATTTTACCTACTACTTATTAGAAAGTCTCTTTTTACTCTGACCTAAAATTCATGTTATTCCTTATTCTACTCCAAGTCATAAGTAACCTACATTCTCCTTTATTCCACCAGTCTTCACTATGTGATCAATAAACTTCAAAGATTGTGGCTGGGGATATGGATTTATGTTGCTGTTATACACAAAATGAGGTTTACTTTTTTCCCCTCAGTAGAGGTGACTGATAGAGAATGATAGATAATAATAATAAATGTAGTTAACTTCATTATTAATAAAAATAACAACAGGAAATTAATGTGCCCTTATATAGATTACATAATGTGTTAGGTTAACTGATTTTGGTCTCTAAATCGCTAAGCCCAATAACAGATGTTCATCATTTTGCTCTACTTGTAACATGGTAGAATATATTAGTGTTCATCTATCTTCATTACCCTCTCTGTGATACCAGTCCATGCAGGAGCATTATACAGTGTTTCCCTGTTGAACTTTAGACACAGCTATAACATACTTCATGTAACTGAATGAGAGTAGAAATGACATACGTTATTTACAGACTGAGGATTTAAGAAATAGTGAATGGTTTACCACATTTTCTCTTCCTTTTTTCTGAAATTATAGAAGTATGTATTGAGAGGGAGCCCCATTTGCTATTGCAAAATGGACATATTGGATGAGGAATAATTACATTTTTTGTAAACTATTGGGCTTTTTTTTGATTATTTGTTATATTAGCATAATTTAACTTTTTTCAACTGTTCTCCTTAGTTGTGGGGCAATTTTGCACATCATTTTTATTATTGTTAATCCTTTTTGATGTCGTTGTGTTTATGTGTGATATATGAGAACACTTTCATTAGCTTCCTCCCTTACTGTTACTTGCAAGTTAATTTTCTTTTTTAATTATGGACCTTCATTTTGTTTACTTCATTCAAATTCTATCACGTGGTGTGGTCACTTTCCTAAATAAAACAGTTTTTAAAAACTTTGCTTTATTCTAAGTTTCCCACCTCCTCTTTAATTGGCTTTGATGTATATTTTGTGTGTGTGTGTGTGTGTGTGTGTGTGTGTGTGTATGTGGGGGGGGGTTGTTTTGATCTCCACCTTAACTCCTTCATCTTTCCTTATAAGCACTGTTTACCACATGTCTTTCTTGATGATGCCTCACTTGCTCTGGCTTCTGACTTTCAATCCTCACCTCACTACAATTCATTTTGGTCATGTTGTGAATTTTTCTCTCATCCTTTTAGCTCTTGAGGATCAACTAGCTTAGCACAGGCACATTAATCTGCATTTTTACCAGGTTCAGCCACAATACTTAACAGATCCTAATACAAACTTGCACTGAGCAGCACATTTTTCACACATGCTCTTTTTCTTACAATAGAATCCAGTCATTGTGAAGGGCAGTAGCTCAGTGCTCTTTCTGTTTATTGCTCTATCATAACTGTTCAACCTTATCAAGGACAAGTCAATTTATTTTTAAATGTTGAAAGTAGGATGGTATATGTCACTTGTTCTCTGATATTTTGTGAAGCCCTAGTAACATTTTGTTCTTTTTGTTCTCACATTTAGATTTATGTAAGAAATGAATAGGCCTGGAATCAAGGGAAATTTTAAACTAGATTATAATATTTTCAGTTCTTATAAAAATATACAATGAAACCTGAGATTTTGTCATTTTAAAATAGAACTCCAGGCAAGCTTTGACGGATATATTTCAGGTGTGCCATGCCATTCTTCTGAAGTGAAACATCAACTTTATGTCGACCTAATATTACTCCTAATCACTAATAATCCTTGGATGACATATCATATCAATGTACCACAAAATGAACTAAAGCACGTGCTTGTACCTACAGAGTCATAAAAAATGAAATAAAAGTGTTAGGTTTGACCCTGGAGTAAGCCTCTTGAGTATGAGTTGTCAAAGGAAAAATTTTTTTAAGTTGTTTCAAAAGACACACAGCAGGCTTATTTTTCTCTCTGTAGTATTTTGACAGTGGTTATAAAATGTTTGATATTTTTAATTTTGAATTTACAAAACAAAATAGACCATAAATTTAATTTTAATGCAGTGATAAACATAAGGCATAGAATATTCATTAAAATGGCAGGGTTTTGTTTGCATATAACTATACCTACCTTTAAAATAGCAATATTCCACAAATATATCCATATGCATTTATTGAGAGCCAGGTTATTATATTTTTGTCCTAATTTAACTATAAGAGGCATCTTTTCCCTTCCAGTTGCTGAAAATTCAGACTCAATTGTGTATTTGAAAGTAGGAGAGCTGAGACATTCATATTTTCATACCCAATAATAATTCTTTCAAATAAAAATTTAAAATATTTCACATAAATAGGAAGGCAAGATTAATATTAATAGAGAGGGGAGACTACATTCAGTGAAGATTTCACAAAAAATAGCATATGATTTTAGAAGGAATTTTAAATAAGAGATGAGAAAAATACATGTAATAAGGTACATGTTATCAGTCTGTGCAGCAGTTCAAGACATGCTACTCCAAAACATGCTGCTTTAGTTTATTGATTATTTTGAGCAGAAGGCATTTGAAAAAACAGCAAATGTAGG
>NW_006799607.1:301400-303208 GCF_000442215.2 Lipotes vexillifer
TAGGGAAAGTCTTTCTCTGAACTCCTGTTACTGGTCCAAAGACAAATCCTCTAAAGGAACCAGATTGTCACAAGTCCCCTCTCCAGGAGTTTCAGCATCCAAGAAAGATTGATACTTATCACAGAAGGGGAGACTAAAAGTTGATCCCACACCCAGACAAATTTTATCACAAACTCTTATATCTCCTGTCTATCCTTCTAAAGGCCCCTTTATATTTCCTAAAAGTGGTATACTCTTTCCTAAGTTACCTCCATCTCCCCTCCTGCTCCCCATTAAGATGGTGCATAAGCTCTCCCATGTTTCTGCTTTTTTGGGGGTATTCACTTTTCTTCTGTAATGCCCTTGTGCATGTGATATTAAAAATTAATAAACTTATGTATCTTTTCTCCTGTTAGTCTACCTCTTATCAGTTTATTTCATAGAGACAGCTGTTGAACCTAGGAGGGCAGAAAGAAAGTCTTTCCTCCCCCACATCAGCTAGGGCTGCCATAACAAAATACCACAGACTGGTAGCTTAAACAACAGGAATTTATTTTCTCAGCTTTAGAAGACTGAAAGACCACAGTCAAGGTGCTGGGAGCATTGGTGTCTCTCCTTGGTGTGAAGACAGCCACCTCCTTGCTGTGTCCTCACATAGCCTTTTCTTTGTGTACCTGTACCCCTGGAGTCTCTTCCTCTTCTAATAAGGACATAGTCTTATTAGATTAGGGCCCCACCCTTATGATCTCTTTTAACCTTAATTACCTCTTTAAAGACACTATTCCAAATAGTGTCACATTCTACGGTACTAGGGATTAGGGTTTCAACATATGAATTTTAGGGGGGGGGACATAATTCAGATCATAACAATACATTACAAAGAAATGGACAAAGAAGGATAGTAATGAACTTGGAAAGTTAATTACTTTAACTTTGCATATAAAATGGGAAAGATGTATAGGAATAGAAAAATGATATTATTTTACACAGTTTGGTTATAATGTTTTCTGTTTTGCCAAGGTGTGTATGTGTGTGTATACATGTCCATGTCCTTTGCTATTTTGTTTTGGTTTTTTTTTTTTTCAGTATGCAGGCCTCTCACCGTTGTGGCCTCTCCCGTTGCGGACAACAGGCTCCGGACGCACAGGCTCAGCGGCCGTGGCTCACGGGCACAGCCGCTCCGCGGCATGTGGGATCTTCCCTGACCGGGGCACGAACCTGTGTCCCCTGCATCGGCAGGTGGACCCTCAACCACTGCGCCACCAGGGAAGCCCCCTTTGCATTTTTTTAAAAATCAGAAACAAGAGCTGAATTTTTATCGAATGACTTTTCATTCATGTAATATGAGGTTTTATTCTAGATTGCCTATTTTCTTAGTATTTATAGATATAAATTTAACTATTCACTGAATTTCACTTAATATTTCACTCAACATGTCATCATCTGTATTTATAGGTGTTTTCATTTTTATAATTTTTGGTTTTATTTTTATGATAAATACTACTTCACAAAATAAATCATTTTCCATCTGCTATTATCAAAAATAGTTTACACAAAATGGCAATTGCTTCCTTTACCTATTACTGCATAACAAATCACCGCAGCTTGAAGTGGCTTAGAACAGCAATTTACTATTTCTCATAATGCTGTGGGTTGTCAGTATGGATAGGTCTTCTGTGGGTCATGCCTGACGTTGCTCATATGGCCACAGTCGCACGATGACTTCACTAGGATTGGAGTGTCTCAGATGGCCTGATTCACAGGTCTGGCAGTTAGACTGATTGTTGGCTGTGGTACTTCTGTTCATCTCCATCTTCCAGGACGCTCTT
>NW_006799607.1:303218-319091 GCF_000442215.2 Lipotes vexillifer
TCTGTTTTCTGCCAGGCACTTAGTGACAAATACAATTCTTTGCCTTCTCTCAAAAAACTTACAGTCCAGTTTGGGATAATTATATGTATTTAGATAAATTGTTTTATATGTTATGATAGAAGAATGCATGGTAATATTTTAGCGAAGATAGGAATTTATTTTTTAACTGTTTCATAAAGAAGACACATTTAAAGTGAATTATGAATAATGAGTAGGTTTTCAACAAAGAAACAATGGGCATAAAATTAGTTTTTTTACCTCTTTCCTCTTAAATTTTAGCTTTTCTTGTCATTCTATCATTGGCCTACTTATTTCTACTTCTGAATTCCTTATAATAAGAGCAATTATTGGAATTCAAAACTATAAACCACTGCTAAATGCTAATTATATGTATATACAGACATATAAACAGGAGAACTTATAGACAGAGAGATTTTTTTCCAGCCAGGACCTGCCTATTAAATATAGGTACAATGATATCTATACCAAATCAAACTCTGGAATGTAATAATTTTCACTAGATTCTTTAGAGGACTTATACAGGGAATAACCTTACTTGCACTAACTTATTCTTTTCTGTTACTTTCTTACTATCTGCTTTGTTTTTTTTTTTAATTATCGATGTCTGGGGGTCAACCCATCTTGAGCCTTTTATTTAAAAGAATCATTGTTCAATTAATTTCCATAAGTTTGTATTTAGCTTAATATTATATCAAATTATTAATACCTAATCATGGTTTTGAATACTAAACAAAGTATTTCAGGTAATAAGTAAACTTTAAAAGTTGCCAGATGCACTGTCAATATGATTAAATTAAGTATATTTCTGAATAGTAGCATCAAACAATTTAAAAGTAAAATTTTAAATACCATTAATAACATCAAAAATATAAAATCAGCAGAATACATTTGAGAAGATTTCTAAAACCTACAATAAACAGTACAAAACATTGCTGTAAAAACATTAAAGAAGGCTTAAATAATTAAACAGATACCAAATTTGTGAGAACATTGTAAAAGTATCAATTTTCCTCACATTCTTATATAGTCACTAAAATCTCAATGAAAATGCCTAAGATTTTTTTAACTTTTGTAGAAAGTGAGAAGGTGATTCTAAGATTTAGTTTGAAATGCAAAGAACCTACAATAGTCAATATATTCTTGAGGAAGAATAAAATTGGAGGACATACATCCCAGATTTGACAAATTACTGAAAAAGCTAGTTATTAGCATCATGGTGTACTGGCATAAGAATAGACAAACAATATCAGTAGTACTAAAATAGATCCGTATATTTGGGCACTTGACTTATATAGAAGACTAAACAGGTGAAATTATGTTGAAGCAATAAATTAATGAAAGATAATTGAATCAAGTAATTTCATCTCTATAATGGTAAAAAATAAATAAAACTTGACAACTATCTTATACCATTCAATGAAATTAACAAAACTTAGTTCATAGGCATAACTGTGAAAAGAAATCTAAAGTCTCTATAAGAAAACACAGAGGGATATCTATATGACCCTGCAATAGGTCAAGATCTCTAATATAGGAATCAAAAACACTGAAGAACTAGTCATAAAACAAAAAATTAAAAATTGGCTTTATAATAAAGATTTTTTCCTTTGTCAAAAAACCTCATGAAGGAAGTGAAAACACCAAAGAAATAGTAGAAGAAAATATATATTTGCTATATGTATGTGCTGTAGGACTCATATTCAGAATATAGAAAAGACTTCTCCAAATCAATAAGGAAAAAAATAAAAATAATGGGAAATGTCCCTTGAAAAGAATTTTCATATAAATTATATTTAAATAGCTAATAAGCATAATAAATATAGTCAACATCACTATTCATCAGGAAAACACAAATTAAAAATACAAATAAATACTGTTACATAAATACAAATTAAAAGTACAAATAAATACAGCTACTAGGACAACTATAATTAACTAAGAAAGAAATTACCAAATGTGTGGAATAGGTGGAAAAATTGAATATATGGCTGGTAGGGATGTAAAATTATAAAACTGCTTCAGGATAGCTGGCCATTTCCATTATTTCCACTCTTAAATGTATACATAAGAGAAGTGACTCCACACAAAGACAAAAATATTTATAACATATTTATTCATAATAATAAGCATCTGGGAAAAACCCATATGCTTAACAATAGAGAATGGATAATTGTGGCAAATCTTATGAAGGAATATTACAGAGAAGTACAAAAGAATACACTTCGAATATATACATGAATAAACCTAACAGACATAATACTGAGTGAAGTCAACTCAAGACAAAAGTAGTAACTGCTATATGATTCCATTTATGGCAAGTTCTAGGATAGTCAAATCTAATTGATGAGGAGAGAATTAAGAATAGTAGTTAATCTAGGGGCTAGTTTAGACTGAGATAGGGCAAGGAAGTGTCTTCATGGGCGCTGAAACAGTTCTGTATCTTGTTCTGGGTGGTGATTACATGGGAGAATACAGATGTAAACATCATCATGCTGTATTTGTAGATTTAGTTCACTTCATTCATTTTTCCATATGTATTTTGCCCCTTGATTTTCATAAGACAAGTAACTACTTACATAAGTGGAAAATGTATCTCAGGCAACTACTGTTATAAACAAACTCATTTTT
Organism: Lipotes vexillifer; assembly: GCF_000442215.2. Lineage (NCBI taxonomy): Eukaryota > Metazoa > Chordata > Mammalia > Artiodactyla > Lipotidae > Lipotes > Lipotes vexillifer. The sequence goes on from NW_006799607.1 coordinate 305,868, forward strand.
TCCCCTAAGAAATGTAATATTCAAAAAGAAGAAATAGTCTGATTTCTTCATTATCAAAACAATAAATCCTTATTCTTGTCCCTAACAATTGATATAAAATAGGTTCATCTTGTTGCTATAATCAATTTGGAGATAATATTATATAATAGAAATGGTATCGTGTATAGTCTCCTGGAGAATTTGCTATATGAATGCTGGCAGGAGGGTGGACTTAAGTATGTAAAAAATACGAAGAAAATAATCAAGAGTATTTCCACAACGATATTTGAACACTAAAGAGTAGCCAGATGATCTAGAACTTTAAGTAGTTATGCCAATTCAAAGTTATGTTCAAAGAGAAATACACAGTTAAGCAAGTCAAGTTCATTATCAGAAAACAGCCTGTCTGTTCAGACATAGCCTGTAGTTTCACAAATTTTTGTTTCACCTTTTGAAAATTTCAGTCATTAATAGAGTCTTCTCAAAAAGCTTTAATCCATTGTGAGATTCTTTTCCTGATAAAAAGAGCTTTATAATTACAAACTTTGATGTGGAAATTTTAAAAAGCACATGGCAGACATAGTTCCAAAGTATGTCTTCTAATTAGTCATTAGGGATGCTTTGGCTAATACTTCCTCACTAATGGTCTGTCTTTCTATAAAGTTTCAGACTTTATGGAAGGAACTCTTCCCCATAATGAGAACTTGCCAGCACATTAGTAGTACTTACCCTATCCTTTTAGAAATTCATAATTAACACATATATTGTCCTCTACATTTAATTGTTTCATTCTCTATGTAATATTAAAGAAACCCAAAGGATAATTATTTTACTTATAATTTTTTAAAATAGGGAAAGTGAGGGTCACAGAGGTCAAAAGTTCAGGATTACAGTTAATAGGAAGTGGCAGTAAGGCTTGAAATCGTTTAGGTTATGTTTCCAGAAGCTAAGTTTTATGGGAATGAGAAGATATTGTTGCTAAATTTTCTCAAATCATTATGGAATTTTAAAAGACAGTCTTATATATCAATTTTCCACCATAAGCCTGTGAATCAGTTCTCACCATGCTGAGCAAAAGAATTGATTTAGGGTCAAAAGTCACAGATTGGATGTGACCTACATTTTTCATTTGAGTTCTTTAGTTACTGTTTCATTTATTGTGATCATCTACCATGAAAGATATTAAATTTGTTCTTGAAGTACTAACGATAACCCCAGAAAGATGCTGTTATAATTTAAGCAGTGTTTTAATATTCATAGAAGGAATAAGTGATATGTAGCAAGAGAAGAAAGGCACCTTCACTGTGAAGGATCTTACTTATTGTCTCAAACCACATTATTTAAGAGACAAGACTATAAATCACACAGAGGGAGGCTAATGAAATTTACCAATCCACATTTTTTTTGGAGCACTTGACTTAACTATATTGAGGTTAATTCTGAAATAAAAAGAATTTACTATCTAGTACACTGATTAATAAAAATATCACAGTCTAATGATGACAATTAAATACTGAATGTTAAAAAGAAGAAATACAGTGTTATTTTGAGTAAGGTGATAGAGATGTTAAAAAGAAATCAAATGGAAAGAATTAATGATTTTTTACTGTTCCACAACAGTGAAATTGTGCTAAGTACTTAAATACCAACATTAACAAAGTTTTCTTTCACCAAATTAAAGATTTTCAAAGATATTGATAGTGACAAAATACTACAATAATAATAGTAATAATAATAATCTTAATATTATTTCAATGTCAAATAAAACACAATATTATTCATTTAAAATCATGCTCAACTACTAATGTATGTTCTATTCTCCATGTTTCTATATATTATTACCTGAACATGAAATAAACATTTAATATTTAATGCAAGACAAAAATTGGTATTTTGGACTTAAGGAACAAAAACTAAGTCATGGAAATTTAAAACCCTGTATACTATTAGAACTTAGTATTAAGACATTAATGGATTTGACTTTATTTATATGATTTTTTTATTTCCAAAAAGCCAAAAATTAAATTAAGAAAATATTTCAATTGAATGTAATCATAAATATATATGAATATATTGAATTATTTATAACTTGATTGAAAGTTAGGAACATCATAAATTACTTAAATATATATTCATGTCTGTCTGAATGAGCTTTTACAAAAAATTATACTTCATGGATTTAGCTGTATTATTTTCTTAAAGGGGTTTATTTTTAAAAACGTATTTTCACAGTGTTTGAATTTTCTCTCCAATTGTTTTACATCTATCTCATTTATCTTGAAGAATATTGGGAACAAGTCAAAACTGGAAATGCTTTATATTTTTTTCATTACACATTTATATTTACCTTATACATTATTCACTAATTCTATGCAATGAAGTCTATTAAAGTGACATGAACAGGGTACAACCATCTGTCAACTTACTTGGGTGATAGATATCATTCCTGCACTACTGCTGGGAGCTTTTATACCCGAGCCCTTCTAAATCAACCTCTCTCTCAACTCTCTCTCTTTCATTCTCTTTTGCACAGATAACACATAAAATTCTTAATCTTCGCTTCCATTCACACATAAACTAAATTTGATCAACAAACCTAGTTGCACCTTTTGCATATTAAAAAAAAATCTTAATAAGATCATTTTATTGGCATGTGCTTTCATAAGCCTAACCTTAATATTCATGAAGCAAATTTTAAAATGTAAAACGAATTTTAAAAATTCAAAAATGGGAAAATATAAGAACTTTCTCTAAAGGGATCTGCTTATTTTGTTAATAACTGGATCTTTGTAATAGGTGTTTAATTTTCTGCTAAGCACTTATTATGATTTGTATTTACTTACCTTTAATATTGTTTTTCCTATTTTCTCCCAGAATTGTGAGCTCAATGATAGTAGGAATTTTTTTTTTTTTTTGGCTTTTTAATCACCATAATTCCATTATCTAGAGCAGTGATTGACAAATAGTAGGCACTTTGGAAATCATTGACCAGATAACAGGAGATAGCTAATAATTATTTGTTGGATAATAAATAAGTAAACACACAAATAAATCTAAAATTAGAACTGGAATTCCTACTAAAATATAATCTATAGAAACTAAGGAACTCCCTTTTGAAAATTGTCTTGAGTAACATTGAAAATTTAGAATTTGAAAGACCTATCCTTTTTTTCTGTCATTACAAATCTGAATTGATATTCTGAAGTAAATATGAATCTATCATTTACATATTCTTAAACTTGCTGAAGTTAATTTAAAGAGCTTTCTGTGTTTTGTTCTAATTTGAAACAAATCATGCTACTGGAAATAACCAATAATCTTTATTAAAATAAAATTATTTAAATTAAATTTCTATTGTTTCATTACTTATGTTTGTAAATAATAATTGTGAGTACAATCACATGTAAATTTATTATATCAATAAAAATTCCATTCTTCTTAAAGAATAGAAAAGTATCTAGATTGAAAATTCACTGAATTGAGACTTATAACAAGGATTAATGTTTTACTTCTGCATTCCCAATGTTTTATCCTCCTTCTAATACTAAATTAGAGTGTCTGAAGTATTAAACTACCAATTGGGACCCTTAATTCCAGCTATAAATTCCCACAATTTATTCACAAATCTGTAACAGAAATAAACAAAAAAAGTTCTCCTCCCTAAAAATAAAACATGGAAAGATACTATAGTAGCTATGAATATACATATTCTTAAGTTACTTTTTATTTTATCAATACTATAGTATATATCATTTGACATTAATATGCTATATTTATAATGACATTATTTTACAACATTCTTAAAATATAGGGTTTCATTTTTTCATTTCCTTATTCTTAATCATCAGTAAGGTATTAAATTAGATGCTGGAGTAAAATGTCAACAAATCCTAAACACTTTAGAAGGAAATAATTTTGTTATAGTTGCAAAACTAGTCTCTTTAATGCATCATATTAGGTTCTGACATTTCAATCTATTACAAGAATCCTTTGTTGACTGGATTTATCTCTTTAAATCCAATTTATCTCCACCTAAGTGCTACTTTTCTTGACACATAACATGATTTACCTGGATATTAGAGATAAACTCTAATAATATTTCATCACTTGCTTAAATATTTGCTACATGATATTAAATTTTCCTTTATTACTTTGGAAAAAACATTATATATAAATTTTATACTGAATGAGTAAGGAAAAGATACATAGTTTAGTACCTAATATATTTTCCTTTCCCTTCATATTTTAAAAATTTAATTACCTTCCTCACTAATTTTCTCAAAAATCACATGGTTCAGTTTAGTACTATCAAGTTTTCACTTTTCAAAACACAGAACATTATTTAAGTAATCACCAAAAGAAGGAAGAAGTAAAAATAGAAACTATTAAAAGTATTTGTCTCTAGGAAACTGGGCTACTTTGAAGGAATGGTGAAGTAGGGGATTATTGCTTTCATTTTAAATTGACTTTGGCCTTATAACTTAAAATATCCGGTACAAATTCTACTTACAATAACAATTATAAAAATACTAATTCTCAAATATCTGGAATTCAAAAGCATTTTTAAATTTTGTATTATGTGGCTCATGGAAACAGACTATGAAAAACATGTGTAAAAAATAAAATGAACAGAATTATTTTAAAAAGTTATAAATGCTAAGAAAGCAATAAAATAGCACATATTCCTGAGAGTGATAAAGGATCAGGAGTTTGATGGTCAAGAAAAACTGAACAACAATTCTCTATTTTCTCCTTCCCCTGGCCTTTGGTAACCACAATTCTACTCTCTACTTCTATGAGCTTGACTATTTTAGGTACCTTATATAAGTAAAATCATGCAGTATTTGTCCTTCTGTGACCAGCTTACCTCACTTACTACAATGTCCTCCAGGTGCATTCACATATGGCAGAATTTCCTTCTTTTTTAAGCCTGAATAGTTTGATTCATGCAAGATGAATAAGTTCTAGAGATCTGTTGTACAACAAGTTGCCTATAGTTCGCAATACTGTCTTGTGCACTTAAAAATTTGTTAAGTGGGTAGATCTCACGTTAAGTGTCCTTACCACACTTAAAAAAAAAAAGAAAAGAAAGACGTGTTGGAAAGGTGAAAAGGAGCAGATACATAAATGAGGGAGTCAGCCTTCGGAAGATCTGGTGTCAGAATATTCCATAAGGAAAGAGAAAATATATCTTTAAAGTGGAATAATAAAAAGACAAGTGACTATGGGAAAAGGGGAAATGAAAAGAGAAGTAAACCAGGTCGGACTGGGCCTTGGAAGATGTGTTTAAAATTTAATCTCTGTGAGAATTCTAATAGGGTTCTAATTCCAATGGGAATTCACTGTGGTGTTTGAAAATGAGAATGATGTTACCTAATACATATATTAAAAATACAAAAATATTCTCAAAAAAAAAATGAAGAAAAATTCTAGAGTAAAAAAAGTTGTACATGGACATGTGATTGATTACTTCATGGGTCTTTATAGATTTCACCAGCCAGAAATTTTCAAGGATGCTCTATAAATGGGGTTCAATTAATTATGTCTTTCCTGTATTGGATGGTGTCCTTGGTTGATCATCTTATTCCTGGATGGTGACATTGAATTCTAAATAAAGTCTGTCACTCTATTAAGGGCATTTAGTTATTGTCAAAATAATTGTGAATAATTCCTCACATCTAACTCAAGCTCCAATAAAGTTTCTAGATAAAACAAAAAATATCTGAGTTCAGAGCTGCTTTCCAGACCATTAAATCTATGAATCATTAATATAATTTTTTTCTAAGATTCCCTCAGAGATAAATGACACATAGTCAATTGTTCCAAATGACATAAACCTAACTAAGAAAATAGAAGAAAGAATTTGAGAAACGACTTGAGTTGAGAGTCAGGGGCTAAATAGCAGAATAACACTTTGGAAGCCAACTCTAGAGCTGTAGATGCAAATGATGGAGAATGATCTCAATGCTGAACTAAGAGATTTGAAAATCGGTCCCAAGATAGAAGGGTACATCCCGACTGTCATGTTTTGTGCTTCCTGTTCATAGTAAATTGTGAAGAGAGAGAGAGAAGAGGGGAGAGAGAAAGAAAGAGAGAGAAAGAAAGAAAGAAAGAAAGAAAGAAAGAAAGAAAGAAAGAAAGAAAGAAAGAAAGAAAGAGAAAGAAAGAAAGAAAGAAAGAAAAGAAAGAAAGAAAGAAAAAGAAAGAAAGAAAGTAAGAAAGAGAAAGAAAGAAAGAAAGAAAGAAAGAAAAGAAAGAAAGAAAGAAAGAAAGAAAGAAAGAAAAAGAAAGAAAGAAAGAAAGGGGAAGGGTAAGAATGGAAAGGAATGGGAAGGGATGGGAAGGAGGAAGGAAGGAAGGAAAGAAGGAGAGGAAGGAGGATGTTAAAAAAAGAAAATTAAATAAAGAGAAAATGTGCACAGTATTTTTCTTCAAGAATTAGTCTTCCTGATTAAAGGAAAATTTTAAATTATTTATTTAAGATTTATCCTAAGATAAGAACAGTGCAATTACCTGGAAGTATAAGGTTTTGGAGTAAATATTTGAATTTTTTACTTTTCTGTAAGTTCTTGAAAGGTTTCACCTCACTTCTATTCATATACTAATACACCAATTCATGTTAATTAAAAAGAACAACAGTAAATATAGTAAGAGTGGGTTTAACAGAACTTTAACTAAAATTAGGATGTAAGCTCATAAGTTAAAATGTAGATATTTGTCTATGATATCACTATCTGAAGTTTTACTGCTGAATATGTGTGCTTTAAACTGACTATAACTCTACTAAAAAAAAAAATAATTGGAGGCTTGGATTTGTGAAATCTCCCACAAAGAGAATACTCTGATGCTTTCATAAATTTTCATTATCTGCTCCTTCACACTGCTCTGTTCTACCTGGCTGTCTCCAACCATGATACAATTCTTGAGGCCCAGTTTAAAATGCATCTCCCCTGTAGTAATCATTTAGTTCCATTGCTTTCATAGTAGACAAATATAAATTAATATACCCTCTTTCCTTAAATATATTTATACCATTTTACCTCATACTGTAATCATCTTTGGCATGTTTTTCTAAACCCCACCTTCCTTCCTAGTGCACACTGATCTGAACCAGGTCAAATAACAAGGCTCTTTGTGGTAGATGATACCACTGTTATAGTTGGATGAAAGCTGTAGGTTTCCTCTCTTCCCTAAACATTACCAGGTGGATGCTAAAATTAAAGCAAGTACCAGAAACAAATTCACCACCACACACAGCTATATTTATGAGTAAAAAGACACAAAAACTTGTACAATCTTTTCTTAAAGATTCAGTAAATTCCTAGCTTTCTAACCTTTATCCACCTTCATACAGCTTATGTAGGGTTTGTTTCTGACAGAAGTAAAATTATTTTAGTGTAAGATGAAATTAATTTCAAGTGGCAAAATCCTCTGAATCTAAGCCTTAGGACAATAACACCACTCAAAAGTGTGTATTATATTAGGTTTTTCTGTAAATTCAACATCAGAGATGTTGTTATAATATTTCTAAGAAATGAATATATCTTGAATGTCATTTATTAAAACAAATAAAAAAGTATTTCTTGTAAAATTTTATTCTGATTAATAAATCTCTAATATTCATCTAGGAAATCTAGAATTTCTGGAGCATACATACAACTGACACTTTTCCTCTCTTCCTCTCTGCCCCTCACCCCACACTCACATTCAGCTTTCATTCTTGAATAGGACACTTAAAAGTAATACATTTTGCATGTTGATTAAAATTCACTAAGAGATTTATCTATAATTTTAATTTCATTTCTGCTAGAATACTTGAAAATAAATTTTAGATAGCATATTTCACAAACATCATATTTAAAATTTCCTCAAGTCAGTATTGTACAAATTTATGATTGTAAAATCCTACAATTTTATGATTGTATTAGTTTACAAAATATTTGTTGTCTCTTCACGATAAGAGGACTTACATTCCTATCTCATTAACTCCAGGCTTGACTATTGTACTTACACTGAATTTGACCAATAAAATATGAACAGAAGAGGGATGAGGCACTTCCAAGGAAAATCTTTAAGAACTTTTGATGGTTCCATCATTTTATCTTTTCCATTTCCCATGAAAACAGAAATATATTTAACTGGGACTGGCCATATAGCTCAGTTCCTTTGATAAAAATGAGAAGCACATCCACAGACAAACCATCATGAACATGTCACAATAATAGGAAATGCATCATTTTTATTTCCTTTTTTGTATGTGCCTCTGAAACTTTGTGGTTTGTAACTTAAGCATAACTTAGCTAAGGCTGACCAATGTGAGTACACAATTTTTTGTTTATTTGTTTGTTTTGCATATATATTGCTCCAAAAAAGAGCAATGTTATTTTTCAAATTTTAGGTGCTTAATAATTATTTTTCCTATGACTGAATTTTGCTGTCATGTATTAAGTATAAACTTGCCATAGAATATTTAAATATATTGTTTTTCTCTATTTTGTTATTTAGGTTAAAACAGTTACATCTCTCAAACCTTATTATATCCCTAAGGAGCGTGTGTACGCATAGATAGATAGAGCAGCTCTATTTTGAAAATTGAATCAAAATCTCTGAAAGAGGGACCAGATATTTGCCTATTCATCAACCTTACTCAGATAAGTATAATGCACACCAAAGTTGTAGAACTGTTGTTAAATGCAATGACACCTAAATCTTTTAACCATTCATGAACATAAAAATACAATATGTCAGAAATAATTTTAGTTACTTGCCATGAAAAGCAAAGAAAATTAAAATGTATATGCAATGTATAGGTGTTCTTTATTCAGGACTATTTACCAAATATATATAATTTTATGTATATGTAATTTTACATATAAATTTCAAAATTTATGCAATCTATATATAAAATTTTAGAATCTATAAGTAAATTCTGGTATTCTCCACATTAATGCATTTATCACTTGAATCTTTCAGAATTGTTTGTCAGTTTCTCTTCCATATCCTGTTTTTTCACTTGGAGTCATTTTCATTTCTTTTAACTAACAATTACAGATTATTTAAGAAAAAGATTTGTCTTCTCATTAGGGAGAAAAAATAAAGATTTATTAATTGCAAATTCCTCCTAATAAACATGTGGGGAAATTTACATTTTACAAGGAGATATCAATGTTTTTCCTTCTCTTTTTAACTGTCCACTACTACTGTCCAAATAAGAATGACATATTAATTAAGCAAAATCAAGATGTTACCTATGAATCTCACATTTTGATAAAGATTGCTGTTCTTTTGATTACATTCCTCCTCAGCTTACCATTAACTTATCATTCACCTTCTCTCTTAACCAGATATGATATATTATGGAGATACTACTACAAAGAAATGATACAATTTAGAAGAAAATGATGGATAGGTTTTAGGGTGGGTTCTGCTGCTAACAAGAAAAAAAATGTTATATACGTTTGAAAAATGGTCAAAATAGCAAAAATTGTCAGGTCAAGATTTGAGTAAAATAATAAAGCCACCGAGGTAACATACAAAAAGATAACATACAAAATATGCAGTAGATTTTGTAAATTATATTGAGATATATCACAAAACACTTTAGACCAAGGTTCCTCAGCCTTGGCACTATTAACATTTTGGATCAAATAAGGTTTGGTTGATGGGAAGGTTATCCACTATATTGCAGGATAGTTTGCAGCATTCTAGTTTCTACCTACTAAATGTCAATAGAAAAAATCCTGTTGTGACCAAAAAAAAAAAAAAAAAAAAGTCCCATTGAGGGCAAATTAGCCTCATTTAAGAACCAGTGCTCTAGGTCAGTAAATAAAATTGATAAAAAAAAATGTTCTTTTTAATTTCTGGAAATACATAACCTACAAAAATTGACACAAGAAGAAAATGAAAACTTAAACAATCCTTTACTCATAGTAACAAATTAAATAGTACTGAAGCCACTATCCTCATCCACAAAAATTCTCCCCCCAAAATAATATTTCTAGATGGACCACTGCATAGAGGATTTCTACTGTGCTAACACAGCTAGGCTGATGCTGTCTTTTTCCAGAATTCTCTTTCCTACATAATTACAAGTTAGAATAGACCAAATGAAGCACTTTGCAAGAAATTTGGAAGGGAGAACTATGTAGCAGACACATTATTTTTACATTAGGAAAGTTTTTTTTGTTTGTTTTTGTTTCTTTGGTTTTATGGCTTCCAAATGGGCTGTGAAATTTGGAGCAAAAAAAATGATGAGTTTGCAACACTAATTTTCCTGCCCAAATCTCATATAAGGGAGCTGACTACCATAAAATAAAACCTCATCTTCTATAGACATAGTGCTCATATTTATAAAAATCATACCTGTGTCAAAGAGTGTTTTCCCTGTTTTCCTCTATGAGTTTTATAGTGTCTGCTCTTACATTTAGGTCTTTAATCCATTTGGAGTGTATTTTTGTGTATGGTGTTAGGTAGTGTTCTAATTTCATTCTTTTACATGTAGCTGTCCAGTTTTCCCAGCACCATTTATTGAAGAGGCTGTCTTTTCTCCATTGTATGTTCTTGCCTCCTTTGTCATAAATTAGGCAACCATATGTGCATGGGTCTATCTCTGGTCTTTCTATCTTGTTCCATTGATCTATATTTCTGTTTTTGTGCCAGTACCATATTGTCTTGATTACTGTAGCTTTGTAGTATAGTTTGAAGTTGGGGAGCCTGATTCCTCCAGCTCCACTTTTCTTTGCAGTATTGTTTTGGCTATTCAGGGTCTTTTGTACTTCCATATGAATGTGGTACTGATGAACATAGTGGCAGGGCAGGAATAAAGATATAGATATAGGGAATGGAGTTGAAGACACGGGGTAGAGGGGGAAGCTGGGGTGAAGTGACAGTAGCATTGACATATATACACTACCAAATGTAAAATATTTAGCTAGTGGGAAGCAGCAGCATAGCACAGGGAGATCAGCTCGGTGCTTTGTGACAACCTAGAGGGGTGGGATAGAGAGGGTGGGAGGGAGGCTCAAGAGGGAGGAGATATGGGGATATATGTATGTATATGGTTGATTCACTTTGTTGTACAACAGAAACTAACACAGTATTGTGAAGCAATTATACTCCAATAAAGATCTATTAAAAAAATCATACCTAAATTATAAGATTACAGAATTGAATTCTCAAGCTTGCAAGGTTTTTTATGATAAATTTAGGGTATTGATTGGGAAGGAATGGGGTCCTAAATATTAGGATAGAGGCATATGGAAAAATTCCAAATAAGACTGGAAAGTTGAACTTTTTAACTCTGCTAAACTGCCTTTCTTTTAGAATTATCTCTTCAACCTCTTGTTTTAAAGACCTTAGTTTCCTCTTGTTTGAAGAAACTATAATTTCCTCCCCACTGAGACAGTTCTCTTGCAAGAAGAGACTGCTAATCCTCTCCATATCCTATCTCCAACAATTCTTGATGCTCCTAGATCTATAACCAGAGTCAAGTTCCAACAGGGCCCAGAAGGTAATGTACAAAGTGTAATATGGAAAGTATTACACATACCAAAATTTTTTCACATATGATTTTAACATTCTACATTTACCAAAACCTAGGTAAACAAGTGAGAATTAATCCTAAAGTTGTTAGATTAAGGTAGAAGAAATACAAATTTGGCTCAGGCTGAGTAGAGCGATAAGGTCTCACTTAGCCAAGATTCTGGATTCAATATGTTAAATCAAGAAGATAGGAGTAGCTTTAACATTTTCCTTTGCAAATGACTAAAATCTGGGACCAAAAAGTACTTACATTTAATTAAATTAAATGCTAGAAATTCCCTGTCATATTACTGAGGGATATAACCAAAGTCTTAGTGAGATCTGAACAGTAGAATGTATTTATAATGTCATATTTGTTTATTTATCTCCTAATGCACCCCTCAGGTGGATCAGAATACACTCCCTTCATTAAGTCTGGAAGAAATATATTCATGGGGAGTCCCCAGGGTCCTTAATGAGCTCCTTTGTGATTACATATTTTTTTCTTTTTAAATATTAATTAATTTATTTATTTAGCTACATCGGGTCTTAGTTGGGGCAGGTGGGACCTTCGCTGAGCCCTGAGTGATCTTTCATTGTGGTGCATGAGCTCTTCATTACGACGGGCAGGCTTCTCTCTAGTTGTGGTGCACAGGCTCCAGAGCACACAGGCTCAGTAGATGCGATGTGCAGGCTTCTCTCTAGCTGTGGCTCATGGGCTCCACAGTGCACAGGCTCTGTAGTTTGCAGCACGTGGGCTATCTAGTTGTGGTGCACGGGCTCCGGAGCGCACGGACTCAGTAGATGCGACACACAGGCTCAGTTGCCCTGTGGCATGTAGGATCTTAATTCTCCAACCAGGGGTGGAACCCGCATCCCCTGCATTCTTAACCATTGGACCACCAGGGAAGTCCCTGTGACTACTTTCTATTGTTCAGAAATATAAGCAGAAACTACTGTCATGGATCTGGGTTCCCAAAAATCAATGCGGATAATGGAATTCCAGGATGGCAGATGGCAGATAGAGGCACTTAATCCCCAGAGATAAAGTAGTAATGGTAACTCCACTGCAGAGCAGAGCTGAAGCAGGAATCAGAATGTCTATGCTGCAAAGATTTTAGTGTTGTATAGTTCATCATTATGTACCTAGAACTAAAATAAATGAGTAGTCTGTTAAATTTGTAAAAGTAAAAATTCCCAAATGTGTTAACCGTGATCTGTTTTAGAACACAATACAGTCACAGATATCCCTCAACCAGTTTACAGTAACCAGAGTCATTTTAATGAAAAGAAGACTGAGTACTCTTGAGGAAAGACCTAGCTATATAGCCCAAAATGGATATTGTTAATATTTCTCCTAGCTTTTCCCCAAGGACCTGCAAATATTTACCATGGTTACTATGAACTGGTGAAGGTGAAAACATCAGATTTTTCAAGGACATTTGACATTGACTCTGACCTCTCACTGATGCCTGGAGATAAAAATAGAACTGTAATGTACTAGTTAGAAGAGAGGCTTATGAAGGTCAGATAATCAATGGAGTGTGTCCATTTCATAGTAGACCCAATGGACACCTAAACCCACACCATGACTATCTTCTGAGTTCCAAAATACATAATCAGATAGCACATGCTCATCAGCAGACTTGGTTCTTTAACCCGTGGAAAGGACATTGTTATGGTAGGGGAAGCCTAGTGAAAAACCCTAGATCTTCCTTTACACAT
>NW_006799607.1:319154-324543 GCF_000442215.2 Lipotes vexillifer
CTTTACACATAATATAAAACCAGAAACAACACCACATCCCAAGAGGGATTTCAGAGATTGTCACTATCAAGCCCCTAAAAATGCTGGAGTTTATTCCTACCACAGTTAATTCAACTTACCTATTTTGTTTGTGCAGAGGACAGATGTAAATAACCATTATGAAATGAGATTATTGAAAATATAATCATGCAGTGACTCCAATTGCATCTGCTAATCTAGACGTAGTTTCATTGCTGGAGCAAATCATTACATCTCCTATCAACTGATAGGCAATGATAGATGTGGACAAAGCTTTTCTTCTCTAAACTTTTGAGCAAAGAGGTAGTTTGCTTTCAGCAGGTAGAGCCAGAAACACAATTGTACTATTCTAGCTCAGGGGTATATCAACTGTTAAGCTTTCTGTCATAGTCTAGTCTGTAATGACCTGAAACACCTCTCAATTCAAAAGGATGTCATGTTTATACATTACATTTATGATGTGATGATTTTGCATCTGATGAACAGGAAGTATCAGCAACTCTAGAGACTTAGGTAACACATGCATGTTAGAATTTGGGAATGCATCCCACAAAATTCAGGGACTTGCCACCTTGGTGACATTTCTAGGGGCTCCACCTCATAGGAATGTTGAAATATCCCTTCCAAGATGAGAGATAAATTGTTGCATCTTGTCCCTCTACTATTGAGAAAAGTTTTAACAGTCTATGGGTCTCTTTAGATTTGGGATGCCACATATATCTCACTTTGCTGTATTATTCTTGCCCATTTATTTAGTATCCTGAAAAGCTGCCAGTTTTGAGTGAGACTAAGTTTCTGCAAAATGTCCATCTGCCAAGAAAGCTGTTCTGCTGCTTGGACCATATGACTCAACGGATCCAATTTTGCTTTAACTGTTTATGGCAGAAAACAAATGTTGTATTGAACATTTTGCAGGCTGGTACAAATGATTCACAGAATGGAGTTTTGGAATTTTGGAGAAAGCTATAACAGTTCCTACATATAACTTTCCTTCTGAGACATCACTCCTTTTTGATACCTTGCCTTAGCAGAGATGAAGTGCTTTAACACAGGGCAGCCAGTTATCATAAAGCCTGAGATGCCCATCATGAACTGGGTTTATCTCAAGGAAACCAATTACTGCTAAGAAAGTACATGAATACAAAAATTCAAATTTACAAAGTTCTATACAGGATGGAGGCTGACTTTTGCAAATAACACTTTAATATTTTTTGGTTAAAGGAAAATATTTTTTATATTCAAATGCATATACGTCTTAAGCAACTTACAGAATTTATCATTGGAGTAAAAATGATTTTGGGAGCAAGACAAGCACCTCAAAGAAGAGAAGCAAAGATTAAAGAATTCGGGGCTTCCCTGGTGGCGCAGTGGTTGGGAGTCCGCCTGCCGATGCCGGGAACGCAGGTTCGTGCCCTGGTCTGGGAAGATCCCACATGCCACGGAGCGGCTGGGCCCGTGAGCCATGGCCGCTGAGCCTGCGCGTCCGGAGCCTGTGCTCCGCAACGGGAGAGGCCACAACAGTGAGAGGGCCGCGTACCGCAAAATAAAAGAAAAAAAAAAAAAAAAAAGAATTGGGAGCCACTGTAATCAAGGCAGGCTCTGCCTCCCAGATACCCTGCTCCTGAGCTGTGTTCTTTCCCAACAAAGCCTGCTGCCTGACAGCACCAGCCCCTGAGCAGAAAAAAAAAAAAAAAAAATTGGTTTATTTGTTTTGTTTTGTTTAAGTAAAACGACAAATGGTCTTGAATCAGGAGGGAGGGGGGCTGGGCACAACCTTTAAAAGAATGATACAGCCATAGGACATGACAAAAACTGTTTAGAACCAACCAGGTCCAAGATGGCGGAAGATTTGACTCCCGGTGGACCCTAGGCTTCATTATATGCTCATTGTAATATATTAGCATGCTAAATGACACACCCACCAGCACCATGACAGTTATGAGGCTAACTATAAAAATTCAAAAAGTGGGTGGTGGCCCAATTCCTGGAAATCCCCACCCCTTCCCCCAAATAATTGGAATAATCCTCCCACTCATTAGCCTATGAAATTACTCACCCCTATAAAAACTGACAACCCTGTACCCTGGGGCCTCTTACCTTCAGAGATGGCCCACACTCTGTCTGTGGAGTATGTATCTCCCTGAATAAACCTTCTTTCACTTTACTATAGTGCCCTCTTGAATTCTGTCCTGTGTGAAGCCAAGAACCCACACTTGGCAGCCGTCCGAGGGACTCACCTGAGACCTGGGACGTGACCATCTTCTCGCACTCCACTTTATCTCCTGTAAGTCTGAATTGAAATAATAAATATTAAATTAGCTTTCTTCTAAAGGGATTTTTATATTTTCTTTAGTTTATGATAAGCCTAGAATGTGTGGTAACTTGGAATACGAAAAAAAAAAAAGATTTGAACGCAAACGGCTGTGATGAACTACAAGGGAATGATTGGGTTCTATGGATAAACTGAGGAAGATAAGGATGCCAAAGATTCCACAGTTAAGTCATTTGCTGTTTTGTGTTTGGTTATGAGTTCTCTCCTGTGTGGTCAGGTCACTGGAAGTTGCTGTTCTCTTGCTCTCTGTACATCCCCAGCTAGACCAGTGCCTGCTTCACCTACACCCTACTCACATGACTGACCTTCCTACATACTGTCCCCAGGCCCCAGCTAGAGATTGTTCTTATCAAAGAGGAGGTGAGGGGCATGCCCGCTGTTAATTTCCCTGGTAACCAATGAGCTAACCTGACTTTAATTCCCCCTATAACTGGCAATCTCCTCTTCCCCCCAGGAGCAAAGACTGGCACCATGTGCTGCCCACCATCTGCTGCACATGGTGGGGTGTTGCTTCAGAAGTATAGGATCCCACTATCCATTAAACCAGTGATGTCTCTGTCACTGACTCCAGGCTCTTTCTTTGTCTTGAACTTGGGCAACTACAGGCCTTGAAGGCCAGTGCGGTGCAACCCAACACCTCCTTAATGCCCATATCTTGTTTACTGCATACAATCAAAGTTGTTATTGACAATTTGGAGAGTAATGCAAAGGACACATTAGTGGTAAGATGTCAGCAGTTGCAAAAAATAAGCCTCAATTTTGGTGATTTCAGATTGAGCTGGAATAGAACTCCCTTGGAAGATTTTAAAGTATATCTATAACAATAAAACCAACAATAGTGGTAGTTGTAATAATATAAACAATGGTAATGACTGCCAACATTAACGCACACTATCTGACTCAGGTATTGTTGAAGTGCTTTACCTGGATTATCACTTAATTATCACTATAATATATGAGGTAAAACTATTGTTCCCTCTGTTTTCAGTGAAGAATTTGAGTCACCAAAAATTTAAGAAACTTGCCAAAGATCAAACTTCTTACAAATGAAAGTCACAGAGAGTCAGAGTTGGTAGACTTAGCTAATCATCCCTACACTAGTATACTCTCCATTTACAGAAATGAGGGGAGAGGGAATTTAGCCTTTGATTTATATTCATTGATAGAGTAATTCTAGAACACTGAGCTTCTTTGGGTTATGAATGCTATATTTGTGTTTATTTTGTATTTATTTCCTACCTTTTAAGATTATTTTTAATTTTATTTATGTGCGACACAATTGTGTCATGAAATAAATATCACTAGAAATATATTTCTCATGCTGTCAACTGGTTGCCAAGTCACGTACTTATAACTGATTAAAACTGAGCAAGTACTATTATGTAAACAGATGTTTCATCCCCCATAAGACTGGTGATTTATGAAATACATTTTGTAATAAGTTAAGAAGACTGTAGAAATATCACTTCCCCATAAATGAAACAAAAGAATCAATTTATTACACAGAAAATGGGTAATGTGGAAATTGGATTCTGTGACAACTCATTGAACAAACAATCATGAGCAACCACAATAAAATGTAATTTCCTTTACCTTAAATTCTTTAAAGTTAGCAGTCAAAGCTGGATTCTCATATATGCCATTCTATATCTTCTGAGAAAATGATTTTGTGTGTCAAATATCTGTAGCAAGGATAATTCATGAGCTGAGATTTTAAGGGTGAAGAAACCAATGAAAAGTTGCACTGGTGTTCCTTTGCTTCAGACTTATAACTGCGCAATGTTAATTTTTTTTCAGTTTTGTGTGAGCTCATGTAGTGGCAGGAAAGCATAATATAATCAAGACAGCAGGGAGCTTCTCTCTACAACTAGAATGAATTTACATTTGTCCATTATGTAAATGATTCTTCACCATTTTCCTATTTGCCTATTTAAAGTAGCGGCAGAGTGAATTTCCATGTGCACTTATGAAAGTGTTTTCAAAGTTTTTCTACGATGATACAAAAATACTCATTTTTTCATTAATATTAAGATAAGTTACTAGTGTATTTCTATCAGAAATAAGAAATTGGTCAAATGTGTTCTTATTTTCTCTATCTTGTATATGATTTATCCTGCAAAGCAAAGTCTATTAATAGATTTATTTCATAACCTGAATTAGCCATGATTATAGTTTTAATAGTTGGAGGTCATTAAATACTTTTTATAATGTTTTCATAATAATTGGTAAATCCTCTAAATTTTTCACTTAAAAGGGTGTGGAAACTATGTGTTAAATAAGAACAAAAATAAAATAAAAATATTATCACATCTATGACAGTTATCTTTAATCAATAAATTCTAGAAATTTATCAAATAGAAAGTTTCCAGCCTCTGCAAGTTTTGAATTATATCCCTCTGGTTTTATTCTCTTGTAAGATAAATATAGTTGAATGAATTTTGCTGTAAATATGAAAAATACTTTCAACCCCAGAAGTTAAAGTGCATTTTAAAATGAATGCTTTTCAACATATTTCATTTAATAGTCTACTTTTGACTCAATGAATGCCATATATTTTTTATTCCTGAAATTTAGTTCACTTTATAGCAGTTACACAAGTAGTCACTCACTCAGTCAGTGCAATTAATAACATATGACAGGCAAGTAGTAAAAGTGTTTAAACCATTTATTTTCTTTAGTGCAGACTTGGGGAGGTTTGCTATGGCACAGATTTTTCACTAGTAAGCAAGTTTCTGTTGAGTAGTGTATATGACATTTTTTTCTGAGTTTATTGTCCAAAGAATAGTCTAAGCTCACAGCTCCATCCTCCTCAATGAATACTTCTCCCAAATTGCTCATCTACTTTTATGCTTTAACTATCACATTTGTGGCCACAAACCTCATATTAACAGTCAGTGCTCTAATTTTTTTTTCTCTAATTACCTATTCAGAGCTACCTTCAAGGTATCTCCACTTTTATTTTCTCCCAACCACACAAATTTAATAGTCATAAACAAAAAGCTGTCTTTCTATTGCTCTTGTGCCTCTTCTTTCCTTAGA
>NW_006799607.1:324612-336254 GCF_000442215.2 Lipotes vexillifer
CCTAGACTTTTCTTTTACATCTGTAGATCATGCCCAGTCTGTCCTCTGCCCAGACTTGAAGGCTTCAATTTCTACTTCAGTGTCCACTTACGTCCAGCACCTTCCGTTGCTCTACTCTGGGCTTGTGTTCCTGCTTTAATTTGTTTCACAAAATGCCTTTATCTTGTAGTACCTCTGTCATCAAACTAAATCCCTTAGGCATCTAAGACTTTTCCGTAACTAGCAGAATGAGCTCTTTTCAGAGTCATGCTTATTTCTTATAACTATGCAAACCAACACCTTTAGTTAAGTCATCTTTATCAATACTATTTCTCCCCTTGTATCTCCTTCTACACACACACCACACACACACACACACACACACACACACACACACACACTTTATTCATATCGGCAACTGTTCCTTTCCTCATTTTATGCCTCACATGGGCAACCGTTTCTAATATGCTCAACTAATTCAAACCAGATATTTTACTCTAAAGGTTGCCTAAGAATTTTCTTGAAAATTCTGAATTGCTTATGCTTAAATATTTCAATACTTGATATTCTCTTTTTACTACCTCATCCACTGTGTAATGCATGGTGACCTGGAATTTAAGGAAAAATTCTAGAAGGAATTTCTAGAGGGTGGATGTTTTCTTTCATTTCAATTTTAATTAAATACATTGACATTATTTTAACACAATAGCACTTGTTTAAAAATGTTTCCTTATTTATAAATCAGTTAGATATAATAGTAAAGGTCATAAAAACCAATTGTAATAAAATTATAAATTTCAGGATTTCTATGGGGACCTAATGCAAAATGTAATTCAGAAGAGGAAATATGAAAGCAGATTCTGTAGAAATTCTCTGAATTCAAATATGTCATCGTAGATTTTCACTCTGCTTCCAAATGACACAAGCGTGATTTAAAGTAAACCTCTTTAAATTTTTTATCATTTAAATTTGTGAATTTATTATCCATTCCAGCTTTTTAGTGTTTTTTAAAGACGTGGGTGGGATTCAGGCATTACTTCTTGCACCATTTTGGCTTCATACCACTAGATTTAAGCATTTAACAGTTGGAAGACTCTTACATGTTCATTTGTAGAAAATGAACTAGGGAGGATGGTTTCACAGTGACTCTCCTGCCTTCTCTCTGCTCCAAGTGGAACATCTGCTGGAGGTATGTGCATTCTTTCTGCAAAGACATGATGTCCTTGTACCCATCTTCAATGTCGTAATGATTGTCAGTGAGAACTGGTAAAGCGTGAAGTAGAGAGTGCAAGTTTGGTTGTCAGGAGCAGCAATGATCTGTGCTAGATAGGAAGGTTAGATAGGAAGAAAGGAGTTGATGTATTAAAAACTATGCTGGATTGAGGTCCTCTGGAAACCAAATCTGAGACATTTGTTTGCATGAGATGTATCAGACAGTACTCTTAGTCACAATTGCCATAAAGGAAAGGAAACAATGAGAGTTTGAACCCTGATGTAGTTGAAATAGAGGTTTCATTCACTCCTATGAGAAGCTCTGGAGTTTGTATGGCCAAATAGACTACAAGATCAAAATAAAAAATTGCAATAATGACATAGTCAGAAAATTAAAAAGAGGAAAGAAAGGAAGAATGAATGAAAGGGAGAAAGATTGAGAAGAGACTAGTGAATAGCTGTAAAACTAATCAAATTGAAAAGGAAAATTTTTTAAATGAATAAAAAATCATAAATATCATGAAAAATAAATTAAAAATCATAAACTGTATATCTTGGCAGAGCATAACAGGAAATATCTCATAAAACTTTGTGCACTGCACTAAATTTGGGTATCTTCATATAGTAAAAATCTATTTTAGTATTAACATAAAATTTCATGTTGTAAAACCTCCTAAATAACCATTAACAAGATATAAGGACACATTTTTAACAGAATTAACTTGTAATTTTTAATGCCTGGACTTAGGAATACTAAAGTAAATGCTGGGTTTTGATAAGCCCAGTGGAACACCAGGATATTTGAGAAGAAAAAAATTATTAATTTTAGTCATGAATTAAATTAATCAATACATAAAATATCTACTATGACATTAATAACACTCAAATACAACTGATTTTTTTCAGGCAGTATAGACCTTTCTTCTTTCTTATTTTCCCTATTTTGCAACTTTTTGCTCTTTTTCAATTTTTAAATTTATTCTCTTGTTTTTTCCATCTGCCTCTTTCTAATGTTTATTATTGAAGCTAGATTTATGGATGTCAAAGGAACATATTAAAAACCACAAAATTTAATAATAATGACTCCTCTGAAAATATGAAGTAAAGGCCAAATGCTGTTGAGTGGCATGTAGATGGAAACTCAAGAAAAAATAATATTTATTATAAAATTAAGCTTATCATCAAATTTGTAAACATGTAAATGGTGTTAGAGACTAGATTTTTCTGTCAGTTTCTCTATATCAGTAGAAAAGGCAACAAGTGCAGAAAAATAAACAAGCAACAACGATGACCTTCCGCATGCTATCTGCACTCTCAATATTTTTGTACTTATTTGACATAGCAGATTCTTAATGAAATGCATGCTGGGATAAGGAATGGCGCTGGGGCAGATCGTTGTAACACTCTGCTGGTAAATAACATTGCTCCCCTCCTAATTCTAAGAATCATTCAGTTTCTCTAAGGAAATATATATATTTTGTTGTTGTTGTTATTGTTTGTGGAAGGAGGATGAGATGTCAATTTTGAAGCAATGGAAAAGAAGGAAAGATGTAAAGATAAAAACTGGAAAGACTAATTCCAGAACTGATCTTCAAAATTGCCTGAGAGAAATCATCTATATTTTCAGAAATCAGGATAGTGATTTCCTTTGGGTGTTGCTACTAGAAGCAAAGATGAAGGAGGCTTCTAGACTAAAATGTTTAACAAAATTAGTGTACCCTCAAAACAGTAGCTCATTTTATTTATTTATTTATTTTTCCAGTACACGGGCCTCTCACTGCTGTGGCCTCTCCCGTTGCGGAGAACAGGCTCCGGACACGCAGGCTCAGCGGCCCTGGCTTACGAGCCCAGCCGCTCCGCGGCATGTGGGATCTTCCCGGATCGGGGCACGAACCAGCGTCCCCTGCATCGGCAGGCGGACTGTCAACCACTGCGCCACCAGGGAAGCCCAGTAGCTCATTTTTAATGCTTCAAGGATACTTAAAAATATTTTTTTAATGATTAATGTAAACTATGGAAATACACAAAATAAGTACACAACTAATCATGGTAATTCATACCTGTTTTTTTTTGTTGTTGTAGTTTTTGGTTTTTTTTGGCTGTGCCATGCGGCTGTCAGGAAGTAGCTCATTTTTAATGCTTCAAGGATACTTAAAAATATTTTTTTAATGATTAATGTAAACTATGGAAATACACAAAATAAGTACACAACTAATCATGGTAATTCATACCTGTTTTTTTTTGTTGTTGTAGTTTTTGGTTTTTTTTGGCTGTGCCATGCGGCTGTCAGGATTTTAGTTCCCTGACCAGGGATTGAACTCAGGCCCCTGCAGTGGAAGCCCAGTCCTAACCACTGGGCCACCAGGGAATTCCCTCATGTCTGTATATTCTAATCATGTGATAGAGAAGATTCTAAGATATTCCCCTAAGATCCCTGCACCGTAGTGTAAATGACTTATATAATCTCCTTCTCTTGAGTGTGGGTGTAGTCTGGAATATAGTTCTGTGATTAGTTTACTAATAAGCTGACTGTGTGTTATGGAAAAGGGAGATTATTCTTGTGTGGCTGACCTAACTACGTAAGCTTTTAAAAGAAGGTGAAACATCAGAGATGGAAGAACACAAATGAAGATGAGAATTCCATCAATAGTCTATCATAGAAATCAATTAATGAAATTTATTTTGAGTTCATAGATTTTTATTTTATTGCATTTTCTCTTTAAAATTTTAATCTATATTATTATTAATTATTATAGGTACAATTATCTTACTTTATTAGTTTCAACTCTTACCTTTCTAATTTTCTCTCTTCTACTTCCTTTGGGTTTAATTTGATTTTCTTTTTCCAGCATCATAAGGGAATAATTTAAGTCATTATATTCATAATTCTTTTTTTCCTAATATAAATACTTAAAGACACATTTCTCAAGACTGTTTTAGCTGTATTGAACAAGTTTTGATCTACTGTGTTTCCATATTTACTCATTAAATATTTTCTATTTTCCTGAGTATTTTTTTGTCCCAAGTGTTATTTGTAAGTGAATTGTTTAGTTTCCGTACACTTGAATATTTTAATATGCCCCTTTTTGTGAATTACTAATTTAATTATGTTGTATAAATGGACTCACACAATATGTCGTATTTGTGGATGTCTTTTTATATCTGGAATAAAATTTACAAGGTTTTTCTATATTGTAGCATGTATCATTACTTAATTCTTACAATGAATAATATTTCATTGTATGGATATAACACATTTTATTTGCTCATTTATCAGTTGATGGACATTTAGATTATTTCTACTTTTTGTCTATTAATAAACCATGCTGCTGTGAAAAAGTGAAGGGAAGTTATGGTAGACATATGTTTTTATTATTCATAGGTATATACATATGAAAATACCGAGGAGGGGAATTTCTGGATTATATAGTAACTCTATTTTTAACATTTTGATAAACAGCTGAACTATTTCCCATGGAGTCTATAACATTTTACATTCCTACCACCAATTTCTCAACATCCTGGCCAGCTAGTTTTATGATCTGTCCTTTTGACTTTAGTCATCCTAGTAGGTATTAAATAGTGAATATACTGTGAATATCCTACTGTATCAGTATCAGAGATGATCATGTGCTGTGTGTCATTTAATCTATTAATAGAGTATATTATATCGATAGTTTTTACGTATAAAATTGCCAATGCATTCTCTGGATGAAGCCCATTTAGCCGTATATAATTATTTTTATATATTGTTGGATTCATTTTTTCCGAGTATTTTTTGAACACTCTTTGTCTATATTCATTAAGAATATTGGTCTATAGATTGTTCTTATAATGTCCTTATACTAGATGGAAAATAGCCACCTGTCTTATTTCTATAGCAAGGAAACATTTTTCACACTAATTCATGAACTCATTCTGTTTTGTCATGATACATGCAGAAATAATGCAAATTTATATTAACATAGGAAAATTAATCATCATTATCATGAGGTGTTTCTTTTCAATGAAAGAGAAGCATGTAATTTCCATGTGCAGATGCACATTTAATGGGATCAGCTGTATGGTGATGGACAGAAACTACATTTTTGGTGGTGAGCACATTGAAAAGTATGCAGAAGTAGATAATATCATGTTGTACAAATGGAACTTATATAATGTCATAAACTGACATTACCTCAATAAAAAACAAATCTAAAAAAAGCACACTTAAGAAGAAAATTACTATCTTGCTTTATGGTGCTTTTAAAAATGATTTTCCTCCTTCAGTGTGGTTACTTCAAATCTAATAAATTTGAGATATATATGTAGGGTAGTGTTTATATCTCATATGTGGTTGGCCCATAAATATTATTTAAAATATGCACAGTTTTACATTAGGGTATTATTTCCTGACCTCTCAACTAAAGTTTATAAATAACTGATTCTGACATTCTGTACATTGTAATATAAATGAGCACGGGGTACAATATCAACCTCTTACCATAACTGATCATTAACACTCAAGAATGTTTTATGTTGGAGTGGAAAAAAGTTGACTATCATTGAATGGAAAACAGAAACATGATTATACTTAGAAAATAAAGGCAGTAAATGGTTCATTTGCTCTCTTTCCATTTGCAGAATTGTAATAAAAATGCCAACTAGATTGATATTTAGGCAAAAGTACATTGCAATGAAGTTAAGATTACAAGAGGAGCTGCATTAATATATAACATTCTTGTTTGAGCCTGCTTTTCTATTTCAATTTCAAGAGTACTTGGGTATTTTAATTTGTTATAGATACCCATTTAGCTACTGATTTAAAGAGAACTCTCTTTTCTATAAAATAAATGTTAACACTTCTAAGTTATTCCATTTTACCATGTTTTCTTAGATTTTAATCTTAATATTAAAAAAAAAATCACAACATTTGAAAGAAGTTACAGTCCTGTATATCACACAAAGTACTGAATGCCTTCTAGTTCACACATTATTAAGCTGCTGTAGCAGCAGCTGCATAGGATTTAGCACAACATATGGTGTTGATTCTTTCTCTTTTTTAATGAAAATCAGATTTATAAATCTCGCAACAAACTGGTGATGAAATGTTTAGTAAAGCTATAACACATATTACTTGATATTTAAAAATGCCACCTTTTTTTCTCGTGAGCAAAATGATGACAGACGTATGAAGGTATGCTAAAAGAGGAGCGGAAATAAAATGGAAGGGAAGAATGAGAAAAAATGTAGAATTACAAGATAATAACTAATACTCCCTAAAATGAGTCTCATAAAATAATGTTATTTTTATTGGTTAAATAATTATTTGAGTTGTAATTTTAGAGTTTTTAAAAATTTTTAAAGTATTAAGGTTGTAATAAGGTGTTTTGTGTGTTTTATTGAGGGAGGGTAGAGAGGTAGTACAGCAGCTAAAGAAAAACCACATTATTTCAGGTTGTGTTAGAATGCTATGTAAGACATTTCAAATAAATGTTCTTAATATGAACAGTATCAATTTTTAAAATATAAAAAAATTGTATTAGCAATTAAAATAAAACGAAAAGTGTCATACAGGTTCTAGCTATACATATTCCAAGAAACAAACCTTGATGAAGATTGCCTTTCTTATTCATCAGTTCCTATTTTTCTATGCCCATGGCATTTATTCTTTCTAGAAATTAACTAGTGACTTGATATCATCTCATGTAAGAAATTATTCTGACTAAAATATTCTCCTTATATTCTTGAAGATTCCCTGTTATAGTACCTGTAATCTTTCCACTTAGATGAGGGACTACGTAAAACATCTTCCAATGAAAATATATTTATCAAGAGGAGATTTAAGAAGGGAGAAAATCATCCTTTACCTCTAAAGTGATATAATGCAGGTGTTTTAAGGAAAAATAGATTTTCCTTATACATACATATATGCAGAGAAGCTTGATTCTCAATCTAAGTTTTAAACCTCATTACAACACAAAACCAATATTGTTTATTAAGATGCTATCATAAGCTATACTAGCAGCCCTTCTCGCAAACAACACTTACATCATCACCAGTGGTGGTATCTTATTTTTAAATGTCACTGGTAGATTACAGACTGGGAATTAGATGTGTTTTTTTTTATAACCATTTACTTAGTGCCAAGTATTCATATGTTCATGCAGTCTGAGCTTGAGAATATTGGGAATGACAGTTTCTATTTTCAGGCTAATCTTTTCTCTCTGTTGACCAAGTAACCTTTCCAGTCTTCACTTCCTCTTTATTCAGAATAAGTCCCCATCCCCTAATTCCTGCCAAAAGAGAGCCTCCATATTCTGGGATAATCTTCCTCACCCTAATTTAGATGTGTCAAACCATGTCTGAATACTAGAGTGAGGGTGATTCAGCCACAAGCTGGTAACTTCACTGACACTAGTGAAGTCAATATTAGACCCCTAAGAAATAAAGCATTTAGGGCTATCAAAGAAGGGATTTTTAAAAAAGAAAAATACTAATATCTATTGCTGACTAGTGAATTTTTATTTATTTTATTTATAATAAACAACTTAGATCTTATTATGCCAATTGATCTTATTAAGCCAATTAATAATGCTGGTACAATATTTATAGGTGTTTCTAACGGAATTCATTTTATGTATAAATGGCCAGTCACTATTCTTGTTCTCATTATTACTACCGTTATGTCCATCCTCACTGAACACAAATAATTTACAGTAATCTGTGATCTCTCTAGAAAAGGAAATGGCATTAAGGGAAATCACAGATCGGCAGAGAGGAAATTAATTAAATATTAAATTAAATCTTGACAGCAAGCTTTCAGAGGCAGCAAAAAATCTCTGTTGATGATACAAAGCAAATGCACTTAACATCTTTCCTCATCTGTAGTATCTCAATAGATACTATACAGATCTAATACAGACCTAGATAACAGATCTAATGATCTGTCACATGAAACACCTGCTCCAAAGTTTCTATTCTCCCAACTCCTAAAAACATGAGTTCTACAACCCAAGCTAGTAGGTAGATTTTTGTCCCTTTTTTTCTTCTCTCATATTGCTTAAGAGGCTTTCTACTTCAGTTGTCTGTAACTCCAGAGTAGTTTAAGTTATTCAACTTTTTCTGAATTTCATTTTAGTGCATCTCAAGAGGCTGACATTGATCAGACTCAGAGAATCTATCTTTTAATTCAAAGACTGGGTAAAAATCTGTAAATGCCTGTGCGTGAATGCATAGTTAGGGTCAATATTACTTATTCAGTTCCCATATCTTTACACTGCACCTGACCTGTTGCACTGATAAATACTATCAGGTATTCTAGTTTGCGAAAACTGTAAGGACCACTTCACATGCATCTCTGGGGAACTAACTATTGGAACTGTCCCCAGATTTATCCTGCTGAGGCTAAAGTTTTCTTATCTATAAAATACTCTTCAGGGACTTCCTTGGGGGTCCAGTGGTGAAGACTCCATGTTTCCACTTCAGGGAGCACAGGTTCAATCCCTGGTCAGGGAAAAAAGATCCTGTATGCCATGCAGCCAAAAATAATAATAATAATAAAATACTATTCATTTTATTTATTACTTAATTTAAAAAGTAATGGGGGAAGCAGTAAAAGCCCTCAATTCCAGAGAGTGAGAAAGCTTGGGGATAGAGAGCTGTGAAGTTCTTCTAATTAGTCCAGCACAGAAAGACTGATTTACCTAGAAATACCATTTGCTTAGTTTTCATGAAGTGCTTACTTCTGTGTCTGTGACCCTTTCTTCCAACCCCAGGCCCTCTTTACCCCCCTTTGACAGCTGAATCCTCTTCACTTGGTTCTGGATTCCAAGGCCAGGCCAGTCTAGATGGGATTTCTCTCACCTGAATATGAAAGTGATGATGATTCATATTGGACCTAACTCAGTATACAAGAAGACATCGCCGGTAGAATCTATGTTTGGTCATAGTTTGGCACCTCCGGTAGAACAATACTCAGTAGCCATCCAGATTGCACTGGCCATTGTGCAGGATTTTTGTTCCAGAAAGTCGGAAAACTTACAGCAACAGTAGGCTGCTGGTCATCTTCTTCAGATTTACCAGTCAAATTAACCATGTGCAAATCAACTGGGACAGAGTTGAAAAAAGGTATAAAGAAAACAGGAAGACCTGATTCAGAAATAAGCAAATAAAGCAGCACCTGAAATCAGCAATATAATTGAAGCAGCAACAGAATTTATCAAACAGGACATTGTGATGTTCAGTGGATTTGTGAGAGGCTGTTTGCTAGGTCTTGCCTCTTAAGGGCATGAATGTTCTGTCACAGTGGATTCAACCTGAGAGGAGAAGGGGTGGTAACATGATGATGTCTCTACAGTTCCAGACACCAGATTCTCCAGGGTGTGAAGAAAAAAGTAATTGGGCAAAATGGAACTCATAACTTACTATTTGTCTTCTGATAAATCTTGCAGCACAGCCAAAAATTAAATAAAGTGAATCCACTTTAAAAAATATATATGTTTGCAATAAACTAAAAGGATTGTAATGCCCTTTTGTGGAAGGTCTTAGAAATAATAGAATTATTGAATATATTTAATAGATTCTTCTGATATAAAATAATAATAATGGGGGAACAATCACTGCTGTTCTAGTCTCTGTGACATAATTAGTGCAGCTTGTATCTCCCAAATCTTACCATTCTGTCTCTCTTGCAGGACCAGAAAACGGTGCTGCCCTTTGCATTCTCTGCTTCCCAGCACAGAAAACACTGGCAAAGAACAGGCAAGGAAGCTGGACATTTAAGCCACTCTAAACTACAGATTATTCTTGAAGGAGAACCTTTTAAGGAACTGAGTTTTTGGTTTTACATGTATAGTAATGAATATATACAACTGAATTTTACAGTTATTTTTAAACAGTTGTATAAATGTTTCCTTAACTGAGAGATGACTAATTTTAGTTTTTCTGTTTTCACTTGTATTCATTACAACTTTTTTTAAATTATAAGCCTTGAATCAATATACTTATGTGAGTGCTGATAAGAGTAATCATTTCTAAGCTTGTTTGTCTCATGCCATAATATATACACATATTTCAAGATATTGAATTCATAGAAAATATATAGAAAAATATATGGAAGTGAATATTTAGAGAAAAAAAATCCCTAATGATCACACCTGGTCAAATTATAAGATATGACAATTTCCCCTAACTATTGTCAATACAAATGCTATTAATGTATTTGTATATGCAATGGAACTTTTGAAAATTCATGTAGGAAAATTATATCAGACAGCTCACAGATTAGATTGTACAAATATTGAGTACATTAATGATTATTCATTAAAAACAATCCTAGGTAAAAACAGTAATAAGATGTCGGTATTAAGCCAATCCTTTGAAGTAAAAAGTAATGGCATATAGGGTGTTAATAGATATTAGAGACATAAATTAAAGTGATTGGGCTAACTAAGGCTATAATGCCACACTAGCAATTTAGATTATTATGACTGTTTTGTAGTGTCAGCCTGGGAATGCTCAAGGAAGTATATTCCAAACTTCCTTAATGATAAATGTCACCAGACTAGATAGCTAAACGTAATGATTACCAGACCTCTGCCCCAAGAGAGTCTCATTCAGTAGATTGTATTGTGACATTGTTATCTATAGTGTATCTGTAGTCCTCCTGGGGACTCTTCAGGCAAGCTTGAAAATCACCAAGGCTAAGAGAAGGTCTGTGACCTTGGCACACTCTGAGCCTTTTAATCTTCCTCATTTGTACTTAAAGTTTGTGAAATAGGTTGTAATTGTCAGATTATATAAACCATTTGCTTTATTTTACAGCATTTGCTCACCTGGTGTTATTTGTGACTAACAACTCTGTGAACTACTTGATATATATTTCATATATTCTTTACTTGGATTTAAGGATGCACATGAGTTCTCAAACTTAATGTGCATGAGGATCACTTGGACAAATCATTGAAATGAAAATGCAGGCTCTGCCACATAGATTTTGATTCATTTGGTCTCTGGTGGGACCTAGGAATTCACATTTGAAATAAGCACTCCTGATGATTCTGATGAAAGTGCTGTACAAATTACATATTCAGAAATCCCACTGTAGAGGACTGATGAATTAAAATCACAGTAACTTGGAAATCCACCTAAATCTAAACAAACACTGTGGAAATACTTCTGTGTTTGGAGCTTCCTACCAGCTGCCAACGTATTACCTGAATTTTACTATAAATGGTGCACTTGAATGGCATAAGACATTATCTTTATTCATTGGAATTATTTTGAGATTCACTCTATTTAAAAGACACTACAAGGAGGGCTTCCCTGGTGGCACAGTGGTTGAGAGTCCGCCTGCCAATGCAGGGGACACGGTCTCGTGCCCCAGTCCGGGAAGATCCCACATGCCATGGAGCAGCTGGGCCTGTGAGCCATGGCCACTGAGCCTGCGCGTCCGGAGCCTGTGCTCCGCA
>NW_006799607.1:336315-344440 GCF_000442215.2 Lipotes vexillifer
AAAAAAAAAAAAAAAAAAAAAGACACTACAAGGACAGAACTTCTAGGTGATTTAATTAAGACAAAACTCCTATTATTTGCTATTTAGGTAAACTTTTTTTTTTAATGTCCAAGCAAAAAAATTGTTTGCAATTGTAATTATACTCTTTACCAATGTATCAAAAACTCCACAAAGAAACTGGTATTATATTTTCCTACAGGAAATCTTGCAATTTTTCAGTTCACATTTTTAGTTAGGTAAAATACAACTTCCATTACTATGCACAGTGAGAATTTAAATGTTTCTGATCCTTTCTGCAATAAAATGTTATGTACATGCTTTAAGACAGTTGAATTACTATGCTTCTCACTAATTATGGAGTAAAATTTTACGTGAATGTGTTATAATATTTCTGAATCTCATTAAATATTACATTCATAGAATTTTATTTTAGAACAATAGCTATCATCTCTTAATTGTTATGATCCTGAAACACACCAAATGCATTTCATTTGGTCAAATTTGCATTGTAACTTATTTTAAATGTTTAATCTTAGACATCTGAGTTATTAGAAGGGTTGATTCAAAAATCGAATGTGTCTGGCTTGCAGAAGAATGAAACTGTCAATCCTATAATGATTAAAATAATGGATTAACAAATGTGCTAACCATATAAACAGTGGCTTTTTATATTGGTGTATCAGTGTTTTAAATTAGGTAAAATTTGTCAATGTGATCAGCTTTATCTTTTTTACTTTCAGATGATATAGTCCAATTTAATGAGGAATAATAACACTGGCTTTCTCACAGAGTTATTACCACAATGCAATCAGCAAAGTATATTAACAATTTGGATAAACAGTCCTTGTGTGTGTGTGTGTGTGCGTGTGTGTGTGTGTGTGTGTGTATGAAAGTGCACATATGCCTGTGTGCACACAGAGTACATGTTTAATTATAATATTGATATTTTAAAATACAGTTATATTTATCTGTGTGAACACATTTTATTTCTATTTTGAACAGAGTGTTATTAATTCAACGATGCTACTGACCATCTATTTCTGATTTCCTAAATAATTATTTTAAACAGAAGTCATGTTCCTTTATCCAGGTTGGTTTTCCTCATCGAAATTGTGTGTAGAAGAATAATATCTTGATGAGAAAAAGAAGAAAGACTGCACAGTCTAAGCCTAATTTTAGAGGGATAGCTTTTTATCTTCATCCCTGACATCAAAAGAGGAGGTATCATAACATTTTAAAGCTTGAGCTTTTTATTTGATCAAGATTAGAAAATAAGGAACTCTGGATTTTGTACTTGTTTACCTGAAAACATCAAATTTAATACAACTCAAAAGATGTATTATATTCTAGTTTACTTTTCATATGTCATTGTTATAGTCAAATGTTCTCTTTTTTCCAAGAAGATAAAGTTTTCCTTTGTGAATATTATTTTTTTTAACTTTTCATTTTATATTGGAGTATAGTTTTTTTGTTTTGTTTTGTCTTTTTGCCACACCATGCGGCTTGTGGAATTTTAGTTCCCTGACCAGGGATCGAACCCAGGCCCTTGTCAGTGAAAGTGCAGAGCCCTAACCACTGGACCACGAGGGAATTTCCTGGAGTATAGTTGATTAACAATGTTGTGTTAGTTTCAGGTGTACAGCAAAGTGGTTCAGTTATACATATACATGTACCTATTCTTTTTCAAATTCTTTTCCCTTTTAGGTTGTTACATAATATTGAGCAGATTTCCCTGTGCTATACAGTAGGTCCTTGTGCTTATCCATTTTAAATACAACAGTGTGTACATGTCAATCCCACACTCCTAACCATTCCTTTCCCCCACCCTTCCACCCTGGTAACCATAAGTTTATTCTCTAAGTCTGTGAGTCTGTTTCTATTTTGTAAATAAGTTCAGTTGTCTCATTTGTTTTTAGATTTTGCATATAAGGTATATCATACAATATTTCTCTTTCTCTGTCTGACTTACTTCACTCAGTATGACAATCTCTAGGTCCATCCGTGTTGTTGCAAATGGCATGATTTCATTCTTTTAATGGCTGAGTAATATTCCATTGTATATATGTACCACATCTTCTTTATCCATTCCTCTGTCGATGGACATTTAGGTTGTTTCCATGTCTTGGCTATTGCAAACAGTGCTGCAGTGAACATTAGGGTGCATGTATCCTTTCAGACCATGTTCTTCTCTGGATATATGCCCAGGAGTGGGATTGCAGGATCATATGTTAGCTCTATTTTTAGTTTTTTAAGGAAACTTCATACTGTTTTCCATAGTGGCAGTACCAATTCACATTCCCTCCAAACGTGTAGGAGGGTTCCCTTCTCTCCACACCCTCTCCAGCATTTATTGTTTGTGGATTTTAAAATTTGTATGGAGACACAAAAGACCCTGAATAGCCAAAGCAATCTAGAGAAAGAAAAACGGTGCTGGAGGAATCAGGCTCCCTGACTTCAGATTCTACTACAAATCTGTAGTCATCAAAACAGTATGGTACTGGCACAAAAATAGAAATACAGGACAATGGAATAGGATAGAAAGCCCATAAATAAACTCACACACCTATGGTCAATTAATCTACAACAAAGGAGGCAAAACTATACAATGGGGAAAAGACAGTGTCTTCAATAAATGGTGCTAGGAAAACTGGACAGCTACATGTAAAAAAATGAAATTAGAACATTCTTTAATGCCATACACAAAAATAAGGTCAAAATAGATTAAAAACCTAAATGTGAGACCATAAACTATAAAACTCTTAAAGGAAAACATAGGCAGAACACTCTCTGACATAAATTGCAGCAATATCTTTTTTGATCCATCTCCCAGAGTAATGGAAATAAAAACAAAAATAAAGAAATGGGACCTAATTAAATTCAAAAGTTTTTGCACAGCAAAGGAAACCATAAACAAAATGAAAAGATAACCCACAGAATGGGAGAAAATATTTGCAAATGATGTGACCAACAAGAGATTAGTCTGCAAAATTTACAAACAGCTCATGTGGTTTAATATCATCAAAACAAACAACCCAAACAAAAAATGGGCAGAAGACCTAAATAGAAATTTCTCCAAAGAAGATATACAGATGGCCAATAGGCACATGAAAAGATATTCAACATTGCTAATTATTAGAGAAATGCAGATCAAAACTATCGATACAATGAGATATTACCTCACACTGGTCAAAATGGTTATCGTGAAAAAATCCACAAAAAATAAATACTGGTAAATATTATTTTTATTTTGTATTATTAGTAATTGTTTTTAATAGCTAAGAATTAATACATTTATAACAATGCCTTAAAAACAGAGAAAATCACAATTTGTGAGAATTTAAAGCCAAAATAGATCTATTTATTTCTAAAACATAAAATTGAAAAATTATTATTATTACAAGTATTCAAGTGCGACATGAGCAGTGTTTTAAAAGATTTATAGACTTGTATTCCATCTAATATAGGAAATCATTCTAGATACTTATTTGTCCAGGGGGTTAGTTAAACAAATGTCCCTAACCTATTTAAATTTGTCATCTCAATTGAAGACAGGTCTCAAGAAGTGAATTGGTGGACTCTGAAACACATGGACACACTTTGTGGCTGTCCTATTATCAGAAGCTAAAAGGTAATTACAAATCACAGAGGTGGCAGCCGCTCGAAGGGGTCAGGTTAGAAAGACAAGGAGAAAAATTATGCTCTAATTTTTTTAAAAAAGGATGTGCGTTTAAACCCAATTGAGTTATTTAATGAGTAGATTTAGAGAAAGGATGGTACCCTGTCACACCACTTTAGCGTACTGAATAGCTCAAGGGGAAAACGTTGCTAGGAAGCTTTAATTAATTTCCTTCATCTAATCCTCTGTTAACACTAAACAAACCTCTGTCACATGCATCATATGAATTCCAAGGACAAAGTAAAAGCCATTTAAAAGTAGTCATATCCCAATAAGGTTATTAAGAGACCATTAAAGTTAATGCATTTAACACTAATACTGTTCAAAATCCATATTACAGTCCAGCAATTTCATAAAATATTGATTGCTTTGGTGTGTCCTTATATACTAATGTATTATATTTTTAAGTAACTTAGTGAGGCAAAAGTCCAGGTTATTTAGTTTCAGCTTGTTGTGAAAGATTGCAACTCCTATAACAGCTTTAACTTGCTAACAGCTTTAACTTGCAATAGCTCAAGCTTTTGGGTATATCAGTTTCTGTATCTAAAATTGAGTGCCAGCATCACAGCCTCTGTATTTTGTCTAGAGCTTTTCTCTCTCAGGGTTATACAAAACAATAGGAGATTAATGGGGTAACATATTAAAAAGTTTTATGAATAATAAATATTATCCCTATTTTTCTGTAGGAGAAATGGAGTCATATGTAGGTTAAGTAACCATTAAAACTGTTATAGAAAAGGATCCATTTATGCTGCATTTAACTGCATTCCAAGCACTAATTCTTTGCTAATCTTCTTAACTGTCACTTTGAGTGCCAAAGGTGAGGTAAGGGTACGTATCCTGTATAAACATATGCAAATTTTGAATCATTTAAGCTGTCTTTTCAAATATTGATCAATATATCAAGTTTGATGATCAAAAACCAGAATTTTCCTTACTCTTTGCCAAAAAGCCCCTTTTAGTGAGATTTTCTTTAATGTAATGAGGCGGGGCTGGGGGGAGGCATAGGTTTGCATATAAATGTATTTCCCATCAGTAAACTTATTTCCCCAAACATCTAGTACTATCATCTCAACTGAAAAGCTGGTGTAGAAAGAATGTCAAAGTCCATGCTGGAGAGTAAAATCCTTCCCCACTGAAAACTGTAGAGCAGGTCTGAAGGGAATGACAACATCTCTCGCTATCTTAAGGAAATTCTTTTTCTTTTATTTTTTCCTGTCAAAATGCAGCTTAATTCATTATGAAGACTATGTATAGTGGCTTGTTGCATAAGGTCCTACAATGTTTTTTGCATAACGGTAATAAAGTGTTTTAATGATACATTTTTCCATTAAGACTTTGGAAGAATATATTGTTGGCATAATGGGTAGAATGAGAGAGTATCTTACAGTGTACGGCAAGAGGAGGTGGGAAAGTTAAAGTAAAAGAAATAAAAATATCTTTGTATATTATTTTACATGAAATAAAATTTAATTAATAACAATAATTTGTAAAGTGATGAGCATAGCCAAACATAAATGTGAGTGAAATGAAACTAATATCAGAGACTAAAGAGAAATCTTCATAGATTCACTCTTCTGTAGAAATTGAAGACAGATAAAGGGAAAAGGGCATGGAGAGAATCAAGTTTTTAATTTTCACACAAAACATTAAAAATCCATTGTTATCAGATAAGTTCTTTGTATTTAGACCTCCAATGTGAGTGGTGGGAGCTATTTCAATGTCCCTAAATTCTTTCTCAATGAATTTCAGATTTCCTCTACATATATTGAAGAGAAATGTCATGAATTTTTTAAAGAAATTAGTTCAAATGGAAAATAAGAAGAAATGGAGAAGAAAAAGAAGACAGAGGAGGTGGAGGAGGAAGAGAAGAAGAACAAGGGAGAGCACATAATTAACATCTATGAAAACATATGGTGAAGAGAAAAATACACTCCCCCTACAAAGAACTGGGGAAATCAGTGTCAGCTGATCAGCTGAAACAAGTTGTGTCTTGAACACGTGGCAAATTTCCTACTCTCTTCTAAGCAAAGTCAAAATATGCCAAGAAAATATACCACAGGGAGGTATAACACACACAGGGTAAGGTGCATTTGGAAGCAAGCAAAGACTTTCCTAACAGATGAAAAACTTTCTAGAGCCCAGGCCTCCTGAAAAAGAAAGTTCAACTTCATGTTGAAATAAAGAGAAGAAGATACTGCTATGGAATGAGCTTAAAAGAGTAGGAAGGGATCATATCAAGAAAAAAAAAAAATCCTGAAATTATTCTTAGCTTGCAGTTTTATTAAGTAGAAAAGAGAAACTGTGGAAATACCTTACATGTGATAACAGTAAGATGAGCTCGTGTTTCTGTAAACTGTTTCCTTCGCAGTCTGAATACTGGATTCGAAAGCAAGAAAAAAAAAAAAAAGGAATTCAGATCAACAGGTTAAGGGTCATTTCAGCAGTTAACAGAAAGATAGTGGCAGCTGGAAAGAGGTGACAGTAGAAATGGAGAAAATAAATAATGTAGGAGGGAGAATAAAGAATTTTTGGTGCTTTGTGACAGGTGGGCAAATGTGTCTTGCGTGATAACTGTATTAATGGAATGTCAATCCATTTACTAAGAAAGAGATTCAGGAATAGGAGAGATTTTGATGGAATAATATCACAAGTTAAGTTTGGGACAAGTAAAATTTGAGTGGAACTGTCCAATTGTCTACAAGATATTATCAAATAGAAAAAATAAGATTTCTGGGCTATAAAGAAAGTATTTGAGTACAATGGGCTTATAGACAAGCAGAGGTACTGGATAAATTGGGTTTAAAAGCTTGACCATTTACAAACAATTTTCCTAATCAAAGGATTATACCTCAGTTTCTTCACCTGCAAAAGTGGGATTGCAGTGGCACCTCTTGACATTGATCTTAGAGAATTATTGTGGAAATTCAATGAGATATTATATGCAAGACACTTGTCATACGTCTAGAGTTTTATACATATTCACAAATGTTAGCTATTATTGCCGTCACTATCATCACCATTTAAACATCTGGGAATGTATGACGCTCTTGAGAAGAAGAGATGTCTCGAGATTAAATGAGCGACCTCAGCATTGGAATACAGTTAAGGGAGGAGAATCCAGAACGCAAAACTGAGTAATATGGGCAGCATTGGAAGTACATATATAGCTATGAAAATGTTATGCAATAGATATGAAAAAATTTCAGAGTCCAAAGAAAATGAGGGTTGAAAAATGTTCACTTTATTTAACAATAAGGACATATTGAATACACTTGCGAAGCAAATAAAAAATATATATAAATGTATCATTGGCATGGCTTAGGCATGAAATTTTTGGAGAGTAACTATGCATAAGTAGCCACCAGTAGTAGATAGCTAATATTAGCAAAATTTTTTGTGCATAGCAGATGGCACAGTTTTGGGAATTGAAGAGAACAAAAGGAGAAGAAAAAGAGAGAAGCTGACAAATTTATCAATTAATTAATTGGAGAAATAATCTTGCCATTTTTTTGGAGGAGAGCAAGCTTAGGGTTATAAGAGAGACATATGGTCAAATAATCCTTTAGCTATGCAAATATTGGCAATGGCTTTCTTCAGTGGAGTAGAGATGAGTAATGTGATCTCTATGAACTGGTAGGACTAAGAAAAATTTCTGTTGAAAGTTGGAACAACTTATTTGGTCAATGATCCGTAGTGTTCCATACATGGAAATGTTGTAAAATATCAGTCAGATATCAATCATATAGATCCAACATCATTACTTAAAGAGAGACATTTTACAATGACTCAATCTTGGAATATTTATTCCTCCATATTTCAGAAATTCCTCCATATTTCTCCTTCAAAAAGAATCCTCCTCATCAGCAGTTGTTCATGTTTGTCTCATCAAATTAACCAAAATCCTGCTTATTAGCAAACCTCACATGAATTATCATACTATTTCTCTCCTTTTCTTCATTAACAAACATCTTAAGAAAACTTCCTACTTTTAATTTCTTCTACCCTTTCTTTTTCACCTTTGTTAATTTTTCTCCATTTGCCACTTAAATGTGAACATTCCAGTAGATTTTTTTTCTAGCTTATAGTCTCTCCTCATTCTACATATTCTCATGCAGCAATTTGATCTTCAGACGTTTTCAGTCTGGATAATATGCAGACACGTTTAGCTCAGATTCAAATCCAACTGCTAACATTTTTAGTTCCAAACCAGGAGGTAGGAGGCTGACAGTGAAAATAATTGGAAAGTCAGACAAGTAAACTACCCCCGAAACCAAGGCTTCCCTGAAGGCCTATGATGGTATATTTATCCCAGATCCCAAGGTTGAATAGCCTTAGAGGGAATAGGAGACAATATTTTGTACTGACACAAGATGGTCAGCTGGAATCGATATTTTGGATGAAACTGGGACTTTGAAAGGGTTATACCTTTATGGAAAAATCAGCAGG
>NW_006799607.1:344505-367323 GCF_000442215.2 Lipotes vexillifer
GCAGGAAATAAAAAGTGCATTTGTTTACGTGACAGAAATCTTCTAAAATGGCCTGAATGCTAGATGGAGAATGCAAGGCAAGCTCTCGTGAAAAATCATATACCGTAATTCTGCTATTTTGTAGGATTTGGGTTTTAAATTTACATTACTCATAGAGTCAAGGAAACACAAACTCAAAAAGTTAAAGATATGACTAATTGGTATCACTCCAGAAACTTGATAGAAACAAAAGAAAATATTTTCCAGATTAGCCATTCTGATTGGTATAAAGTGTTATTTTGCCTTTTCCCCAACATCTAGGGAAGTTAAGCACCTTTTCATATATGTATCGTTTATTTGGATATCTTTGTTTGTAAAAGGCCTGTTCAAGTGTTTTGTTCATTTTTTCTATGATTTATTCATAGAAATTTATTTAAAGAAATTCATATTTATTCAATTTCTTAGTAAATATTTGTGTATCTTACAAATATATGAATTGCAAATATATTTTCCCATGCTGAAGCTTGCCTTTTTAGACTCTTAAAGGTGTCTCTTGATAAGTAGAACGTCTTTATTTTATGTAGGTAAACTTGTATTTTTTTTTCCTCTATGCTTAGTTGTTTCTGAATTTAAGAAATCTTTCACACTCAACAGAATAGGTAAAATGAAAAGAAAAACAGTATCAAGTGTTGGCAATTTTATGGAACAACTGAACGTCTGGTGTTCATTGACCCAACTATTTTGGAAAACTGTCAGTATTGTACTAAAACTGAACAATATTATTCCATATTACCCAACAATTCCACTGTTAGATAAGTAACTTATTTATAGAAATTACTATACATATTTACCTAAAACTTTGAACAAAACTTTTGGTATCAACATTACATATAATATAGCCAAAAAATGGAAACAACCCTAATGTCCATCAGTAATAGAATGAATACACAGATTTTGCTACAGTCACACAATGGAATGATAAGGAATAAACTGGGTACACACACATAGTAGTTCAATAAATTATTATTATTATTTTGTCTTGAGTATGCTAAGACTCTTTATTCAAAAGGTCTAATAATTTCACTTTGGATATATCTTGGCATTGATTATTATGACTACATTTACTAGGCAGGTTTAGATATTTCTTTATTTCAATAAATAGTTACAAGAGTACACAGGTTTGAGAATATTTTTGTTGTTGTTTTTGATTTATTTTTTAACCACTATGGGAAATACTTAAGTATTTTTATACAAACAGAGAAAAGAGCAACTGATAAGAGAACTAAAAATGTAGAAGAGAGAAAGTCCTAAATATAGGGCAATATTTCAGTGCTGAAACAGATGGAAGAAGATAGAATCCAATGTAGAGACAGTTGATATAACCTTGCAAAAGAAATGAGCACCCAGCCTTTGGAACTGAGGAAAAGGAAGCATGTAGCTGAGTTTCTGAATTAAAAATACTATGTGATTGACAAAGAAAATACCTATCTTGTGTCTTCTGACCCTAATAATTCTAGTGAAGTACAAGGCAAGGTCAAGAGCTGAGAAAAAGGATAGCAGTGACATAGAGGTTACTCTATATTAATGACATCTTTCAATAGCTAATTCATGGGAAGCTTTAAGGTAGGAGGAATTTGAACAGAAGGGTAGTTCAAATGATTGGTGAGGGTTTAATAGAGAGCTGTGATCAAAAAACAGGTATAGAATCAGAATGAATGGGTTTGAAACCCACTTCTACCACTTCCGTATTTTGTAACTTTGAGTGTCAGATTATTCATCTGTAAAATGAGAGTTAAAAAAAATTGATATTTTTATAGGATTACTATGAAGATACAAAGAAATAATAATAGGTAAAATGATAGACACATTATCTTAATTAGTTACTTGCTTTTTTTTTTTTCTGGTTAGTCAGTGGATCTCGAGTGACAGGATAA
This sequence comes from Lipotes vexillifer, assembly GCF_000442215.2. Lineage (NCBI taxonomy): Eukaryota > Metazoa > Chordata > Mammalia > Artiodactyla > Lipotidae > Lipotes > Lipotes vexillifer. The sequence goes on from NW_006799607.1 coordinate 346,419, forward strand.
GAAAGTAGAGAGATTAATAGAGTAGGAAAATGGCAATGGGTCAAGACTCATGATATATTCACTTTTATTTTTTAGATCAAAAGTCAGTGAAGTAAGGAGTGAAGGAGATAAAAGGGTAAATGGTTTTAGTAAAACAAAAAAGAAGTAGATTAGCAGTCATCATTTAAGATATGGCAAAATTATGCTTGATGTCAATGTGTAAAATGTAAAAAAAAAAAAATTGCTAGAAAATGGAAAATTGTTTGTAAAGATTCTTAGTGGATTCAGGATGCCTTCACCTACATACCTACTCACTTTTTAACCAACCTCTATGTGTGCTTTGCACCTAACACTCAAATGACTTCGCTTTGCTAAGATCCGATATCTAGTTTTATTTGATCTAGCAACAACATTCAATACAGTTGAACTCTTTTTCCTTTTTAAAATACTCACATTTCTTGACTGGCCTCCAAGTTTGTACATTTTTTTCACAGTCCTCCTACTTCCTTGTCTGCTCCATCACTATCTTCTATGAAAATATGGCCGCCTTTCCAATGATCCCAAATACTGAATTTGGGTGTCTTCAGTGTAGAGGTGGTATAGTTTACTTAGTTCTGGGAAAAAAGTGTGAATTGAGAACAGGAGAGCCCAAATTTATATCCAGAGCAAATTTAATATTCAGAATTGCTTGGAATGGAAGATTCTATCTTTCTCTACTAAGATGCTGGCTGCTTGAATCAGTAAGAATAGCCATCCATCTCCATGGCTTCCTCTTTCCCATGGTAGGGAGAATAATCATGATTTACTCTTTCTGTAGTCTCCAACCCAGCCCCTACTAAAGTGTTCTAAATAATCCATATGTATTTTCCCTAGAACTCCTTAGTCCTAAGCTTGTTGCATTATTCTTTTCAGGCCATTAACCTCATGGCAGAGTTCTCTACCACAGCACAGAATTTAGAGTATTTCCACACATCAGACATACATATTGGATAACTAAGTGTATTGCTTGTATCTTTGCCTATTAGGAGTATTTCCCATCACCAAAACCTTGGTCAGCCCAGGGAGAGAGGGGGCACTGCAATGAGATGGTAGTTAATTTTCCATAGTGGCGCTAGACCATGCCAAACTTTCAACCAGGCGTTCGTCTTTTCCACCTCTATCTATACAACTTCTGGTTGTAGAGAATCCTTTAAAACTCTGCCTAGCATCCTTACCTACCTCAGATATATTTATTACCATCAGATCTGCTGGATTATATACCTAAGTGGTAGGCTGCAATATCATGTAGCACCCTCTCTATGCTTCATTCAAATCAAGTAACCTTCTAAAATACCACATAAAAACACCAGAACAGTAACCACAAGCCCTCTAAAATTCAAGTGGTCCACTAAAAACCACACCTCATTTTTTATAGGCTGGAAGTTCAAAGTATAACAAGTATTATAAATTAGGAGAATTTAATGTCACAGAGCACTAGACTCACATAAACATCACAAATAACTGCAGATCGATGAATCTTTGAAACTTTATCTCTCACCCTCTGGTTTGCCTGTGTCTTAGTAGATAAGACTACATGCTACTTACTGCTTCCCTGGTCTAATGAGTATATCACTAATATAGTGAATCAGCATGTTGTTTTCTGGAACATCAAAATGGTCTAGGTCCTAGTGAACTACAGAGCAAGAGACTTAACAGGGTCTGGTGAAAATTAAAGGTTTGAAAACTGAGTGGTAGAAGTAGGAAAATTCTTATCAACAGTCTTATGCCTCAAGAGATGAAATTCTCATCACTCCATCAGACAAATGAGTGAGAATTAAAATGTTGTCCAAAGGTGAGTGAAATCTAGAATGAATGGTAAAGGAAGTATAAGATAAATATCAACTTTGATTCTAGGATCACCTGTAACATCAAGGAATATATTGAAGGATATTGACATTGACCTCTACTCTGAGGGATTGTAGCTGCTCCTTCTTTCTTGAGATAGAATTTAGGGCCTCTTTTACTAATAACAGACTTGTATATCATAAGTGTGTATGCTATTTAATTGGCATGAAGGGTAAACTGTTACAGACTGAGTCAATACACCACTCATAGTTACTTGGGTCTCATTCATTTCCCACACTTCCAGAGTGAAGGCAATGATTTTAAAATCCTGGCTCCAGTGACTGCCTCTCATCTCTGAACACCGTAAGTTGTCCCTGGGTGCCAAAGGACCAGGGATGGATATTAGACATGACCACCTGTGTGCCCTCCAAGGCATGAGCTACAGCAGCTCCAGCATCCAGTCCACTTGAGCTGGACTCATGTCCAACTGAAAATTCCTGCCTTCCTAGTGGCCCAGTTTAGGTGAATTAATGCCTCACACAGATTTTGTTTACAAGAGACAGGAGGTGGAAAGCAACTAACAGAAATGTCTTTCCTTTCTTCCTTCAAGGAACTGCTCTATGTGGTGCTGTGTAATCTCATGGAGATGTTCCATAACTGAGCAATCGTACTTGTTTTTTTGAAACTATGTTCAGTTTGATAAAACATGACATTTTATTTCCTATCCCTCTTTTTCTACACTTGCTTTCAGTTGATTACCACTCCTCCAGCAATAATTGAATATGTAAGATTTTCCTCATGTTCTGCTTTCTAGGAAACCAAGGCTAAAACATGATGCTTATCAGACAGGTAGATAAGATAAAATTGAGGGCAAAGTAGACACTATTTAAGCATTTTATAATCCTATGATTATCTGAGGCACAGAATTCGTGCCTTTAGTTACACTTACATTCCAAACCCCACAATATTATTGAGACTATAGGCCATACCTAAAACAGCAGAACTATGAGTCTTTACTACAGGAAAGACCTTTACAATTATGTTTTCCAAAAACAGTTTTTCTAGTGTGAACAGATGCAACAAATTAATTTTTCTTCTTGTAAATCTATAAAATATTGCAAATAACCTGTCAGTTATGACCTTTAGAATGACATTGACCTTTTAATCTCATATTGGTGAAAAAGTGATAAAGTATAGCTGCACATAAATTGTATTTCAACCCCATCCACCCGTGAGAATTGATAAAACAATAAGCAGAAAAATACAGAGTTGTTCAGTACAATCACATACCAGGAGTAATGAACACTGGGAGTGTTTAATGGACAATTAATTATTTTTCACATCCAGAAAAGAAACGTGTGTGAGAGTCTTGCTGCTCTCCTCTGTATATAAACTAGGTTTTTACACAATGTTCGGCAACATGCAGACCTAAGTTCAAGAGGCCTGTACTACTGTTAGAATGAATGTGAAGAAGACAGTGTTATAATGAAAAATATATGAAACAGTGAAAAGTTCATGCCTACTTAAAGGCAACCTTATATTACATTGAAGTTTATGTACCAGTACTAATGAAAAGGGGCAATAAAAGAGGTTCTTTTATGCTAAATTAAAGAATAGATGTATATCAGAGACTCTTTCTTGTTAATGCTTTATCAGAGGATCACCAAAATGATCTCTCTTTCAAGAGAATACCTGCATTACACATAGTCGGCAACTGGATACCTGTGTACCTATGCTAAAGCTCCAGACATGTTCCCCTCAAGTTCTCTGACAAGGATAGAGGCTCCAAAGCCACCTGTTTGAGCTACTAAACCTCCTTTATGTCGCACCAGGTTCAAGGCTCTTGATCAAATAGCCAGTTACTTCTGGAAGGTAAAGGAATTGTGCAACGATGTAAAGGGTGCTTATACCTTTCTGCTCCCAGCCTCTTAAACTTCAGATTTTTTTTTTTTTTTTTTGCCACACCGTGTAGCATATGGGATCTTCTCCAACCAGGGATCGAACTCGCGCCCCCTGTAGTAGAAGTGTGGAGTCTCAACCACTAGACAACCAGGGAAGTCCCCAACTTCAGAATTACAGCCTTGCTCCAACCCACAGTCCGGTCTCTAGCATAGTTGACTCAATTTATAGATATTTTAACCAGTAAGTCAGGGAATTTTTAAGAAATAGCCTTATAGGCTTTGGGGTAAAAGAACTGGAATCAATGAAATATGTGGTGTTAAGTCTTTTCTGGATGGAAAGGTAGGTAGGGGCAACTCAGTTTGAACTCTTGGTCATGTTAGAGTGTGATACGGAAATAGGTGAGCCAGACAATATTCAGGGGTTACCAACTAGTAAGGAGCCCTGTAATATAAATAAAATAATCGAATGTGATAGCAGTGAACTGCTTTACTCTTATAACAATGACAAAATGGGCTTCCCTGGTGGCGCAGTGGTTGAGAGTCCGCCTGCCGATGCCGGGGACATGGCTTCGTGCCCCAGTCCGGGAAGATCCCACATGCCGCGGAGCGGCTGGGCCATGGCAGAGCCATGGCCGCTGAGCCTGCGCGTCCGGAGCCTGTGCTCCGCAACGGGAGAGGCCACAACAGTGAGAGGCCCGCGTACTGCCAAAAATAAAAGAAAAAGACAAACTGTAACTTAGGCCCACTCTAACCTAAACAGAACACGTCATTAAAGACAATTAATGTTCTTTGCTAACTCCTATTTCTTCTGTTGGCCTTTCACATTTCCCAGTCTCAAGCGGCATAGTCATGCGGAGCCTGATTCCTACATCAGCCGCTAACAGAAAAGAGGAGCCAATGGGCACAGTCATTTTTAATTCCCAAACATGTTTAACAAGAAAGAACTGTATATTTAATTATTTACATTTAAACCATTACTATGTTTTTTGAGAAAAATATATGAAATAAAATGCAAAGAAAAATTAAGAGAATATGGAAACTGCAGTCAAGTTATAACATTTTCCTATTGAGGTAAGTCCAATTACAATTACAAAATAAAAGAAAAATGACAAAAGCAAAGTTTCAAACTTACCTGTAGGATAAAATTTGGAACCCTGCCTATGTATGTTACCTCTAACTTTAAAGAGTATGGGTGTTTTCTGACTCATGCATTCGATGTCTTAATAATGGATAAATGCAAAATTATAAGCAGTACCAAATAAGCAAAAATGCTAGGATACATTTAAATCTCTTAAGTATTTATAAAGGAATTTTTATAGTAATTTCATTAATTGAAAGTCAATTTATCCATACTCCCACCAAATGAATTTTCAACAATATCAAAAGACTATGAGTTTGAATTAGGATTTTTTTTTTTTTTTTTTTTTTTTTTTTTTTTTTTTTCTTGCGTTATGCGGGCCTCTCACTGTTGTGGCCTCTCCCATTTGCGGAGCACAGGCTCCGGACGCGCAGGCTCAGCGGCCATGGCTCACGGGCCCAGCCGCTCCGCGGCATGTGGGATCCTCCCGAAACGGGGCACGAACCCGCGTCTCCTGCATCGGCAGGCGGACTCTCAAGCACTGCGCCACCAGGGAAGCCCTTGAATTAGGATTTTTAAACTATTGTGCTATGACAAAGTTAATTCATAGTGTGTAATCCAGGAAGTTCATTGCTTCTATGAAATATTTCTTGCCTACAGCTCCCGCATTATAATGAGAACTACAATTGCAATATTCCTCTTACTTATCCCTTTTCATCTATACGCGCTGTTTTTCCCCTAAGAAAGTGACTTCTTCTGCTAGCCTAATCTTTTAGTTTGTTTAATTTGATATGAATGTATCTTTCCTTATTAGATTGCTCTAAAAGACGATATTTTATGTTACATTTCCAAATTGTGTGTGTGTGTATGTCCTCAATTATCCGCATAGTTTCTAAGCCCAGCAAACAAACCCTTGAGTCATCATCTGACCCAAATTCTAGAAACACCTCATTGTCATTTGATGGCTCATAATATTTTATACCAATGACTATAGGTTGTTTTGTTGTATATGTTTCATTTGTTATATACAGTATGTGAAGTATGATAATGATTATAAGAAGGCATGAAAATTTTTTTATTAAATGGACTTTTCCAAATGTCATCATTAATAAATCAATCTATAGATTTAACACAATCTAAATTAATACTGCAGAAAAATATTTATTATTTTTGTAGCAACTGACAAGTGATTTTAAATATTTTATGAAAATACAGAGGGCCTGGAAAAGCCCAAATGATTTTCAAAGAGAAAAAAAAAGTTGGAACACATGTACTACCTGATTTCGAGATTTACTCTAAACATACTTTATCACATTGGTATGGTATTGGTGTAAGTATAGAAATATAGATTAATGTAACAGAATATCAAGAAATAGATACACTCATACATGGTTAATTAATTTTCAACAAAAATGTCAGTGGAGAAAGGGATGTTTTTAGAACAAATCCTTTTGGAACAAGTAGATATCCATATGAAACAATAGGTAAATAACCTCAACTTTTACCTTAATCAAACAGAAAATTAGTTCAGAATGGATCATAAACCTAAACAGTAAAAACTAGGAATAACAAGTAACTTTCTAAACTGGATAAGCTACTGCTAATATTTTATGTAATGGTGAAATTTACTCTTATGTTTGGGCACAAGAAGGTTTTTCCACTCTCACTAATTCTATTCGAAAATGAACTAGAAATACTAGTTGGTGGAATTAGGCAAGGGAAAGAAATAAAGACTGTGTAGATTGGATAGAAAGAAATACAACTCTCTTCATTCACAGCTGACCTGTTTGTGTACATTGAATATCTTAAGGAATCTATTTAAAAAGCTACTAGAGGGCTTCCCTGGTGGCGCAGTGGTTGAGAGTCCGCTTGCCGATGCAGGGGACACAGCTTCGTGCCCTGGTCCGGGAAGATCCCCCATGCCGCGGAGCGGCTAGGCCTGTGAGCCATGGCTGCTGAGCCTACGTGTCCGGAGCCTGTGCTCCGCAACGGGAGAGGCCACAACAGTGAGAGGCCCGCGTACCGTGAAAAAAAAAAAAAGCTACTAGAGCTTGCAAATTTGTTTAGCAAGGAAACAGAGTACAATATTAATATACAAAAGTCAATTGTTTTTATATATACTAGCAAGGAAAAATTGGAAATTGAACATTTTAAAAATACCATTTAGAGTAGCATCAACAAACATGAATACTTTGTGATACACTTGATAAAATATATGTAAGTGCTGAGGACTAGAAATTATAAAACATTGCTGAGATAACTAGAGAAAACTAAAATAAATGGAGAAACAATATTATGAAGTTATCTCCAAGTTGCTCTATAGACTTAATGCAGTCTTTTTACAAAGAAATAATCAAACTGATTCTAAGTTTTATATATAAATACAAAAGATCTAAGATAGCTAAAACCATTTTGGAAGAGAACATACCCTACATAATTTCAAGATTTATTATAAAGCTACTATAATTAAAATAGTGTAGTAGTAACATAAGGGTAAACAAACAGAATAGGGAATCTAGATATAAACTCATACATATATGGTCAAAAATGCTGAGATTGTTCAGGGAGCAAAAGATGATGCTCTAGCACATGTGATGATGGGAGATAGGAAAATTCAAAACACACATAAAATAGGAACTACTTTGAAGCTGGTAAGATATTAACATACATTTTCGGGAGTGAGCTTTTCAGATCTTTATGTAGGTGTCAATGCAGCAGGCTGGAGGGATTCATAGGAGGAGAAACACATGAAGGACATGGAGTAACAGAAGAGTTAGAATAAGTTGCCTTTCAAAAAGGAACAATTCTCTGTGTCAGACCAAAGGCACTAAAGGCATGGTTTGATTATTTCACAACTTTGCATAGGATTGATACTCTGTAAAGGTTAAAATCTTTAGGGAGAAATCAGATAAGCAGTGTTGCAAATACTACACCAATCCACAATTTACTGACTACAAGCTCTGTGTTTGTGGAAGCCTGTGTGTGTGTGTGTGTGTGTGTGATTGAGAGAGAGAGACTATCTCTGATATTCCCTTCTAGCTACTTAGAAGACATCTTAGAAACTTTGCGTCATCTCTTAGGAGTATATATACGGTGGCATTGGCAGCTAGAGGGTAATGTGAAAAAGAGGTCTGAAAGATGAAGTTTTCTCCTGAGAGCTAACATTTTCAGAACAAATTGGGCAGCTGAGAAATATTCACTCTCCAGACCTCAGAAGACAGTTAAAATCAGTGATCTCAGGGTGGTCAAAGAAAACAAATACCAAAGGCTGACTCAGAACCCAAACATTTGTTGTGACTCTCTTCAAAGAACTCTTGAGTGATATTTTTATTTAAATCAATGTTTACAGATTTTGTCAAGTTTTCTGAATTTGTCTGCTGAGTACACTCAAGCACTTTTTCAATAAATAATTGGAAAATTATTTATTTTCAATGTAAATGAACAAAAATAGTCCAAGATAAAAATAGAAAGAATAAAGCATGATTTGAATCAAATCCATATATGCTTTAGTACCTGGCATGTATAGTATATATAGTTCAGATTGTTTATTCTTATTCATATATTTTGTTTTATTTTATTTCACTGAATTCTGGCAACAACCACTCTGTTCTTTATCAATAAGTATTTTCCATTTAATAGGAGAAGGAATGATGAATTTCTAAATATAATCTTATTTATCTGCATGTTCCCTACTCTTCAAAGAAAGGAGTTTGTCATTTTTCCACTTACGTTACATATTCGGGTTTAAGAACACAACAGAGAGGGTACTGAGAATAAATATTTAAGAATATTTATGGGCATCCCTGGTGGCACAGTGGTTGAGAGTCCACCTGCCGATGTAGGGGACACAGGTTCGTGCCCCGGTTCGGGAAGATCCCACAGGCTGCGGAGCGGCTAGGCCCATGAGCCATGGCCGCTGAGCCTGTGTGTCCAGAGCCTGTGCTCTGCAACAGGAGATGCCACAACAGTGAGAGGCCCGCGTACCAAAAAACAAACAAACAAAAAATATTTATAAGATTTCTAGTAAGTTTGATATTCTTGGAAAAATAAATTTTTATACCATATGGCATAGCTTGAATTCTTAAGTGGAAGAACAATGAGAATTTGAAGTGTTGTTATATTTGTTCAAGGACATTGCTCTTAAAAGTTGGAGAAACAGTATTTAGTGTAATTGTTAGCACAGATTTGAGGTCAGACTATTTGGGTAAAATAAATACATCTGCCTTTTATTGGCTGTGTTTACTTGAGCAAGCTATTTAATGTCTCTGCGTCTTTGTTTCTCATCTGTAAAATGGAGATAATATATTCATATCTGTTGTCAAGAATAAATAAATACACGAGAAACACTTCGAATGCAGCCTTATCTACATTAAAGTACTGTGTGTTAGTGATTATATTTAGTCTATTTTCCTATACAGTGATAAAAATTTTCATTTCACATTTAATTTCCTAGGAGCATTTTATAACAACTAGAAACCACAATAAAAACAAAAAAGTTCTCAACACAATTATTTTCACTTCCGCAACATGCTTTCCGTATGTATGTGTTTCCCCCTTGATTGATCTACGTTCTGTAGTTGTTTAACCTACTTTACTGAAATTTCTCCCTGATGATATTGTCCTCTCAAATTTCATTTCAGACATTCCCTCCTTCATCCTAAAGCCCAACTAAATCCCCTGATATAAATGATCTTCTCTCCATCTTAAGTCCCATAATAATTATCACCTTGGTGTAGCAAAGATTGCATTCTGCTTTGACTATTTTTCATCCTCAACCAGATCTTAAATAACTTATCTATGAGCTTTGAGTTGAGTCATTCTCCATCACATGTATAACTTGAGCTTTTTCTTTGTTGTTTCATAGGTAATTTTTAAATTATAAAACTAATGATTTTAGAATATTCAATGTAACTTAATACTTTATATGTATATGTAATACCTAATGTAATGTATAGTTAGAATTCAGATTCAATTATTTTCCAAATATTTTTATTTGTGGGTATCTATATAAATATTTGCCCTTGCTCTGTTTTCTAATTTTAACTTTAAGAAAAGGTAGTACTTTTCCTCTGTATTTACTAGTGGTTTTACAATATTTTAAAATGTATTTTTCTCACATAGTGCTCATCCATAATATTACAAACATTGGGTATTGCATTAATATGACTAAGTTGCTGTAACTTAGTTTATTAACAAGAATATATTTCAAGAAGTATACTGTCCAATTAGTTTTCTATTTGAATAGTTTACAAACTTTCTGAAAATGGATAATAGTGAATAATAAAAATGTCATACAAATTAGTAAGACTTCTCTAATTATATAACTATATGATATATTCTAAATCTTTGGGCCTTAAACACAAGATAAATCTAAAAAACCTTACAATTTAGATAAAATATGTAATAACAAAAACAGCAGCAAGGACAAACATTCCTATAGTTCCTACTATTTATCACACAATTTAAGAACTTTACTAATGCATCTATTTGAAGGCAAACAAAAGCTTAACACTGACTATGTCTAGTGCTATTACATGTGATTATTTCTCCTTATACTTTTTTGTTTTGTGCAATAATTTTGTTAACAAATATGTTACTTTGGGGCTGAAAATTTTTGCCTTTAATGCCTTTTTTCTTTATTTTATTTTTAAGAAATTACTTTCTGTTTTTCCAAATAATTGTACCAGAGTGGGTTTTTCATACATTCTGATAGTCAGTGGAGAGACTCTCATACACAAATGTTTTTTAATGATTTTATCTTAAAATATCTTATAGGATTTTTTAAGTTTGAAATATAGATATTTATTTCTAACTTAATCTCAAGAGAAAGTCAAAATAACTGCAACTATAAGATATAAGAAATAGATATACATGAAATGAAAGAGAAAAATAAATTCTTAAAATCAGCAACTATCAAAAAATCTTATATATTTTCTATATACCGTTTTCAACATACATATAATCATATGCCTCATTTTATGGAAAATGTTGGCAATATTATATATAGTAAAAATGTAAAAGCAGCAGCGAGTTCAATGTGAGTCTTCTTCATTTATAGAAAAATTTCAATGAAATGTTTTCAATCTCATGATCCATCCTTTTAAAGAGGTTCTCTGGTTCCACCTTATCCCCACCTCCATCTGTATATGTGTGTATTTGAAAAAGTTTTAGATTTTTATTTGGAAAAAATTAAAATGGTGTGATGTATCTCTCTAATATGGGTCTCGTTTTTCAGACTTTTGTATACTTCAGTCTGAATGCAAGAATTAAGGTCACTGGTGTTATACTTTAAGGGTTTTGGGGCTTATTTTTGGATAACTGTGAGACTGGGCCCATTTTCACATTAGCAGTGACTTGAAAATTATTCCACTGGGTAAGAGACATATTCAAAACCCACAATCAATAAAATTAATATTTTAGATGCAATCATAATAAAATCTTATTAATAAGTGATTAGGTGTGGGGGGATATATTTTATGTGCATTTTGTTAATAAACAAAATATAACATGCATTCACTTTTAAGTGAATAGCCGATAGCTCAAAGTACTGCCAGTATTGCAGTTTTGAAAGAAGAATTTCCATTCACCAAATAAATGTTAGTCCCGGTATATTTCCTGAAACAATCTAACTTTTTACTTTCCAAGTTAGGTTTGTAGCCTATGAACTTCAGCATATTTTTGAATGTTTCTTTCTTTTTTTTAAAATTTTATTTATTTAATTTATTTATTTTTGGTTGCATTGGGTCTTCATTGCTGTGCTTTCTCCAGTTGTGAGGAGCGGGGGCTACTCTTCCTTGTGGTGCGTGGGCTTCTCATTGCGGTGGCTTTTCTTGTTGCGGAGCACAGGCTCTAGACACACGAGCTTCAGTAGTTGTGGCTCGCAGACTCTAGAGGGCAGGCTCAGTAGTTGTGGCGCACGGGCTTAGTTGCTCCACGGCATGTGGGATCTTCCCAGACCAGGGTTTGAACCCGTGTCCCCTGCATTGGCAGGCAGATTCTTAACCACTGCGCCACCAGGGAAGCCTGAATGTTTCTAATAATAGTGTACCATGAACTAATTCAACACCAATCATTTTCACATACTGGATTTTTGAACCCGTCCCCTGCATTGGCAGGCAGATTCTTAACCACTGCGCCACCAGGGAAGCCTGAATGTTTCTAATAATAGTGTACCATGAACTAATTCAACACCAATCATTTTCACATACTGGATTTTGTTGTTTAAAGCAATGAAAGCCACTTAACCACAAGGACATCCTTTATTGAGAAATAGGATACCACTTAGAAATGCATCACAATAGTTGCAGAATATATATTATCTAATATTCACTGGGCTCACTGTGAGACAGACTTGAGCTAGTAATAAAACAATCTATTTTATTAATTTTCATTTACTTAAGGGTCATTTAGTCCAAACTAAATATAAATTATCATTAATTCATTCAACAATATTTATGGTGAACTGATTTAGGGGCAGGTCCTTCTCCAAGCTATAGAATTTCTGTAAGTTTCCAGAAGACATCAGTCCTAAACACATGGAGCTCAGTCCTATAAATCTTAATTATATTAAAAAGTCTTTTGTAAAGAACTTTTGTTCTTGTTTCTAAAACAGACTTAATTCAAAGAATTAAAGATAAATTATATACTCATATAAAATTTCAGGTTGATTTAAGTTAAGAAAAAAAAACAAGAGAGAGAAAGTATATCTTTCAAATTTCAAAAACAAAATTATCCATTTCTCATTAAAGCATTTACCTTGTGTAAAATAGGGATGCTTCAGCTTTTTCTCTCACTTCCATAGGAAGGGATTTTTCTTCTTTTAAGAGAGAATTTCCTGGCATTTTCCTTTTTTTACTAAAAATAAACTATTCTTATATTTTTTACCGGATTTTCACAGCACCAGGATCTGGGGTAATCAAAGTCATTCACCAGAATGACCGTGCATTGTAACAAGGCCTTCTACTGCTGCCGTCTGTCAAGAATGGAATCATTTTCTTAACGTAGAGAAGCCAGGAAGAAATAAATGAAATGTCTGCCCTTTAACACTTCAGAACTGGGAAACTGATTCACTCTGCCCTATTCCAGTTAAATGTAATAGATGTATTTTTGTACTTGTTCAAACCACAGAGCTTCTGATGGACATTCTTTTAAAATACTCCTATAGATAGAATATATTCTTCTTCTCTGTTTATTTTCTTTGGAATGGCAGCTGCCTCAACTTAATGAGATTGAGACCATTTCTCTGAGGATCAGGTGCTAGTTCAGTGAGATTAATGAACAGTATGAAAGCTTAGTTTGATATTTGAAAAACTTATTTATTTACTTATTTATGACCATTACTCATGGAATTCTGCTCCATAACCAGTGAATTCTAGTTCCTCAGGCCTGATTCAGGGTAACGTGTAGACTTTAAAATATAACCAATACTATCCTGATGATATTTTGACATCCTTGACTCTCTAGTAGAATCAGTAGATTTTTAGCAACATTTATTATTTGTTCAGAGATTTAGAGTTCATTCATTTGCATCATCTGTCTTATCACAGTGCCTGAGTGAAGAATGATGGTGATGGTTTCTATAAATACATATGCTCAGTTGAAGGAAGCATTTTTCTAATCCTTTCCTATGGTCGTTAAAAATATTTTGAAAGTAAATATTAAATATTTTCAATACCAGTTAAAATTAAAGTATTATATCTCTGTGTATCTATTAATATTGTAATTGCATAGTAGTAGGCTGAAAAATGTCTCCCCCCAAAATATTCACATCCTAATCCCTGGAACCTGTGAATGTTACCTTATATTGCAGAAAAACAGGGGTATTTGCAGATGTGATTAAATTGAGATCTTAAGATAGAAAATTATGTTGGATTATCCTAAATGCCATCACATGTATCCCTATAAAAGGGACTCAGATTTTACACAGATGGGGGAGAAGGCAACGTGAAGATGGAGCAGAGAGATACTTAAAGACACTGGAATGATGGGGCCACATTTGACGGGATGCCTGCAGCCACCAGAAACTGGAAAATTCAAGGAAAAAATTCTCCTATAGAGCCTCTGGGGGGGACCATGGCCCTGCCGCCACTATGACTCAGATTAAGTAATACTGACAAAACTGTGAGAGAATAAATGGAACACATTTTGCTTGTTCTAAGCCAAGTATCTGCTGAATTGTTACAGAAACTTTTTATGACTTGGAAAAATTATTCTTATGTTATCTTCTTGATTGAGGGCTTAGCTAATTTATTTCTTGGTTTTTAGTTAATTCTTGAAACATCAATGTCTTTCTGAGAACTATTTTTTATCATATTATATATTTATCAGCTCATAATCCATATGGTTGCCATTTAAGCAAATTTAGTGAGATTTTTCTTAGTGCCCATATTCTATGTGTGTAAAACATTATAGATGTTTGAATAGATTGAATGTTATTCATATCGCACACATATATTATAGGTTAATATATAGAGGGGTATGGATAGATACTTTTTAATATCAAGTAAAGCCAAGTTTTATTATGATATAATTCCTTCTTTATTTTTTCCTCTTATTTTTTTGCTTGCTTTGCTATATTTGAACAAAACTGTTTTCTATTGACATTACTTATACATGTCATACAGTTTGTAACGGTTTCCTGTGAATTTAAAATATACATTGTTATACCTTTAATTAATAGAACTTTAGTTAACCAGTTTCTACCTATAGGTGATATGTTTTTTCACCTGTCATATAAGGTCTTTAAAATTGGCCTTAAAATGCCCTAAGGCCAACATTGTCGCTGTTTTTTTAGCTTAAGACTTTTGTCTTGTGGTGGAAATAAAGGGGAAGCATCAGGATGCATATACTTGTCCCACCCACATGGCTGTGTTCCCCTCTCCAGTCTGCATCACTAATAAGTATTTCTAGTTGATCTTTCAGACCTTTATTGTGAGAGGCCAATGGGGTTCATGAAGAAAGAGTCCTCCAGGGCATGCAGACTCCCCCAGTTTCTTCAGTGCAGGGTTGTTTCACATGGCACTCCCAGCCTGCAATTAACCTTCCTCAAGTGTCTGTCCTTCTAACTAAATTCTTCTTACCAGCGTCCTGCTGTGTCTACCAATTTTGTTTACTTTTGTGTTGTTTTAAGAACTTGTTTTATCTGTATGTAACAGTACTATTGTAACAGTGAGGAGCTAAATTGGACTCCAGGTTAGATCTGTTTCTTTGAATTTAACCTTTGCTTTTCATTGCTTTTATTATTATATCATACATAATGGCCTGCCTCAAGGAACACTGCCCCTCTGCCTGAATGTTAAACTAAACTGCCTTTGTTCAGCTCACAGGGAGCCGATCTGACCCTGTCCACTTGTGAATGGCTGCAGATAAGAAGAAATTAACACATCTCCTCCTATTTTGCAAGATAAATGGCCTTTTTACTTTACTTCTTCACCTCCTCTCCCTCTCTGTTCTATAAAAGAAACTGGCGTCCAGACCCTAGTCCGACATCTTCTCGGTCTGCCGGCTTGCTGAATGAAATCGCTCTTCCTTGTCCCGATTTATTGGCCTGTCGTGCGGCGAGCAGAGCGAGCTTGGACTCGGTAACACTATTGCATTATTTGGAACATTAGTTACCTCTTAGATGTCATTTTCTAAGAAAGACAGCGTCACATCTGACTCTGACAAATTGTAAATTCTTAAGTATGTCTTAACTGCTAGAATTTTCTATTTTCTATTTTTTATTCCACTTTTTAGAGTATTTCCCTCATTCACATGTGTGTTATATTGTGCAAGTTTTACACACTTGTGATGTTTCTCTGTTCTTGTTTATCGTAATTTTTACTGATATAAAGCAAACCCCTTGATTTTTAAAGCATTTTTACCGTAAATTCTTATTTTGACTGAGATTTATATTGAAAATCTTGTTTTAATCTTGCTTAAAATTTCCAGGTCTATAAATGGAGATACTTTTAAATGTCTTAAATTTTGGTTTTGATTTGCCTACTATAAATAATATAGTGATAGAATTTTAAGTAGTCAGTCTAGGAAAATTTGTCTTTTAATGCAAGCTTTATATCAATTCACAATTATTATGATCCATAATATACTTCATCTTATATCTGGTTTTCATTTAAATTCTTTTTCTTTTTCCCTTGTTTCTGCATTTTCTTGTATTCCAGTTTTATAACTTTTCTAACAATAGTTTGTGTTTTATATTTATGGTTCGTATTTTTCTCTAATACTTAAAAATGTCTATCCTCTCTTTATAAAGGGAACATGTGAAACCAAGCAGGGCCCTTTTGAGGCTCCCGGGCATGGAGGTCTCTTTTTTGTCCCCTATTTCTTGTCGGCGAGACTCCAGCCTCCATGACCTTCCCTGAGTTCCAAAGGGCAGATTCAGACAGTTGCTAATCAAGGGAGGAGCAGCCAGGAAACCACCTGAGGTGAGATTAAAGGGATCAGAGAAGGTCATCTAGATTAGGAGACCCACCACTGAGACCCTGCACACACCCTAATCTTGTCAGCAACCCCACCCTTGGGAAGCATTTTTATAAAACTCCTTATCAAATCCTCCTGGGTGTGGACACACAGCTTTTTGAGGCAGAAGCCCCCTGTGTCCCCCTTGCCTGGCAGAGTTATAAAGCTATCCTCTTCTATCTCATCCAAAACTCTGTCTCTGAGGTTCGATTCGGCACTGATGTACAGAGAAGCTGAGCTTTCGACATCACAGGTAACTGAAATGACCGTATCTAAATGTAAAACAACTTTAACTGCAGCATAAACATCTATGTATATATCCCTGGTAAAACAAACAAATAACAAAAATATCAATATGCATAACTTCTCCTATAACATAGCAATACATTTTGCATGGAATTTCTTGACCCTTCTCCCCTCCCTACCTCTGAACCCAACGGGTGGTCCTACCATCTAAAATATCTCTTCTTGTTTATAAGTTTGTATATATACAAACAAAAACAGCAAACAACATGAACGTCCTTAAATGGTAAAAATGCTGAATGAATGATAGTACATATAAATACAGAAATATTACCGTTTTTATATGTGACTTGTATGTCCGTCCTCACATGATATCCTGATTGTTGTTTAAGTGGGAAATGCGGGTTTCAGAGTACTGTGCATAGTTTGCTTCCATTCTTTATAGAAGTAAACAGAAAACACATCTATATATGTGTTTGTGTGTATGTATGTTTTTGTATGGGTGCGTGGTATTGAAGCCGAATCCAGCCTCTGTACCCTGACACCGAATTGAATCTGAGAGACAGAGTTTTGGGTGAAGTAGAAAAGAATAGCTTTATTACTTTGCCAGGCAAATGGGGACACAGCGGTATAATGTCCTCAAAACACTGTGTCCAAAAAGGGAGGGGGGGTTGTGAAGAGTTTTATAGTCAAGGTGGCAGGGCTGCTGATAAGGATCCGGCTCTGCATTCCTTCAATCCAAATGTCATCTGGCAACAGGTGGTGATGGGCAAACTGTTACCTTCTCCAGAATGAAGAGTGCTTCATCAAGTAGTTAACATCTTCCATTTGGTGAGGGTTTTAGTTCTGCAGAAGAGCTCAAAGTTATTGTTATGAATATCCTTTGTGGGGTGGGGGGGGAGGAGGGACCAGGACCCTGCCCCCCAAGGCTGTACTATTGTTTCTTGACTGCTCCTCCCTTGTCTCTGCATCCACCCCCTCTCCTGATTAGCAACTGTTTGAACCTGGCCTTTGGAACTCACAGAAGGGGACATAGAAAGGCTTTTGTGCCCAGGAGCCCCATAGGGTCCTGCTGAGTTTCAGTATCTTTTCAAATTCATGAGGAAAGATGTAATAAGTTATATATTAAAAAAAAAAAACTCATTGCTTGAAGGAGCTAGAAAATGTTTTATTTCTGTGATTGCATTGAAGTTGTATTATTTTGCAATACAAATATTTAGTACTTAAATTGCATTACATTCCAAAGCAGTGTTGTCAAAAAGTATTTATGTTTTAGTCAGTTTTCTCCAGAAAAACAGAGCCTGTAGCAGATATATAAATATACAGAGAGAATTTTTTTATGAAGGTGATGTGATTATGGAGGCTGAGAAGTTCCGCAATCTGCAGTTGGCTTGCTGGAGGCCCAGAACACTGGTGACATAGTTCCTCTTCAAACCCAAAGGCTAAGTGGAAGGGAGCCAATGGCGTAGGTCCCAGTCTGAGTCTGAAGGCCTGAGAACCGAAAGCATTGATATCTAAGGGCAGAAGAGGGACCTCCTGGCTCCAACAGAGAGTAAATTCACCCTTCCTCTGCCTTCTTGTTCTATTCAGGCCCTCAGTGGATTGCATGATGCCCCCCTCCATTGGTGAGGGCCATCTTCTTGACTCAGTCTACTGATTCAGATGCTAATCTCTTCCAGAAACACCCTCACAGACATACCCAGAAATAATGTTTCACCAGGTATCTGGGCATCCCTTAGCCCAGTCAAGCACGTTGACACATAAAATTATCTATCACAATTTAGCATGAGCTGTGTTTTGCTATTTACATATATATGTACATACATATGTAGTTTTTTATATATAAATTTATTCTGTTTTACTGACCTTATCTGTGTGATTAATTTTCTTTTTCTTAAAAAAATATGTATGTAGTTTATTTTTTAATTTTTATATTTCTTCAATATATTTTGTTTTTTTATACTTGCATAATTAGTTACAGAGTTGTTTCTGCAATATCTTTTTTTGACCACACTTTCACACATCGCTATATTGTTTTGGAGAATGGGGTCATCTCTCAATACATGTTTTATTACCTCATCAGGTAATAAAGAAAATGAGACTGTTTTAAAGTACGAATATTCCTTTTCTCTAGGAGTTTGTAGGAATTTATTATTATTTTGTTTGTTCATTAATTTTGTCTGAATGTTTCAGATGAAAACACCATCAATCTTAACAGGGTTTTGGGTTTTTTTTTTTTTAAATTCTGTGATATGTTCTACTATTTATTTATCTAAACACCTTTTTCTCTTATATTCTCTCTATCCCTTAGTAGGATATATGTTACTGAGATTGCATGTGCATTTATTTTAAATTCCTAAGCTCCCTTAAAGAAAAGTTTCATATTCATATTTTGCAGGAATGGATCTTCTCAAACATTACTAAGCACACTTATTAAGTTATTTGTGTTTATTTTTCCATTAATTTCTTTCTTTAATAGATAGTTCTTTCATTAGCTCCAGCCAGTGTTCCTCTTCTACGTTCCCCTCAGATATTTGGTCATTATGGATTTTTCTGTGTAAATTTATAACAGTAGTTAGCATTGATCAATATTAGTAGTTTAAGTGGCTTCTTTTTATTCACTCAGCACAACACTAAATATTTTTCTTTTCCAAACAGCAGAAGCACTTTTACTTTATGTGATTTCTAGCTGTGGTTGTAATTATGAACTTGAGTCTGGTCTGGTTTTTCTGTTGAACAGGAAAAATTGCCTTTTCTATGGTGATGACCAGAAGTTTTCCTCAGCACACCTGTCAGCTTCTCTTTCCAGCTTCAACACTCTGGGAACCTGCCATACTTGATCTCTTTGGAGAGGTATTCTAGTACAAATCCTCTAGATACAGAAAATGTTAAGAGGTAACTGGCACAGAATTAACAGCTTTCATACTTGGCTACAAGACAGTCTTCTCTAGTTTCCCAGATATTTCTTGACCTGATGCATTTAAGGCCGTTTGAAATCACACTATTTTGAAGCGTCTTAATTTTGCTTATATTGGGTTGTGGAAGTTTCAGATTAAGTTTATCCTCTCAAGGCAATCTGATCTTATTGGCTCTGTATCCTTCAGAAATAACTGAATAATTGATTCTTACTAGGGACTTCTCTTAGTTTTTCAGGACCTCAAGTCTTTAACTGCTTATTTACTATATTTTGTGATTATTCTATAATCTCAATGGGATTTTTGAAGGAAGAAGAGATTAAAACATGCCCTTAGTCAGCCATTTTGAACCCCCAAGTCTCTTTCTTTTTAGGTAATATTATCACAGTGAGGGAACAGAAAAAACAGTTAATAACAATCAGAGTTTAATACTAGAGTACGGTTCTATGAGTCATGCATGGACATATAAACAGCAGTTGAAATCTAATCCCTATTAGAAGGAAATGCACATTCTTAAATGTGATTATTTTAACTTCATTATGATTAATTTTAATACAATTACATACAGTTTTCTGGAATCCAGTTTATCATTAATTAAAATGAAAGGAATGATTAATACATCCACATTAAAAGTGTTTTTAAAAATTAAGCAAGAAAAAAATACACTAATAAAGTAAATGTGAATTTTATTAGTAAATAAGGAAAGTTAATTGGTTTGAAATAATTAGAAATAGACATATCCTAGATTTAAATTGGGTGTAGAATATATATCCCACGGAGAATGTAACTTTAATTCAAAAGGTAATACAGTGAGTTTTACAAATCATAACTTGAGTGTGGGTGGAAAATCACTTCAGTTTCTTTTTAAAGTGTGCATTCCTGGTCCTCATTTCCAAATATCCTAATGAGATTCACAAGAAACTAAATTCCTAACAAGAATCCCCAGGTAATTCTAATGAGAGACACTGTTCCAAGAGAGTATGTACTCATTTTACCACTCAATAAAAGAGCTCAACAGAAATAGTTAATCAGATTTGATAATGCTGCAGCAATGCTAACAATAAGAGTAATAGTAATAACAACAATTACAAGAGCAAACAAATTAATAGCTTTATAGTTGTCAGTCTGCTATGAACTTTCTTTTAATGGTTTCTACTAATCCTTATAAAAATCTGAGTTCCTACAAATTAAGTTCATACTTCTGATAAAGAATTTAGTCTAAGAAAAGAGAAGCTATTTGTCTATGTCCTGTAAATAGCAAGCATCAGCACTCTCTGACAGCAGAGACTTCTCCCATAATCCTCCCTGCTAGACACGTCTATTTAAAATCATAATTTTAATAGTGCAAGTTGAAAACAACATATATTTATATAATTACTATGTACCATGTTAATGTATCACATGACTAATAGAAAGACACCTTTCTGATGTTGATTCTTCCCATATGGGGACAAGGTATTTACTTCCATTAGTCATATCTTTTTTTTTTTTTTTTTTTTTTTTTTTTT
>NW_006799607.1:367754-396786 GCF_000442215.2 Lipotes vexillifer
CCCGCGTCTCCTGCATCGGCAGGCGAACTCTCAAGCACTGCGCCACCAGGGAAGCCCCCATATCTTTTTTTAAGCCTCTCCATAATGCTTCACTATTTTATCTATTGAATTTCTAAAATTTATTGAATGAGTTATTTCTAAATATGTAAATTTTTGTTCTATTGCAACAGAGTTTTTTGTTTTCTTTCTATGATGTTTCTTATCAATTTTTATTAGGAGAAATAGTTTTGGTATATGATTAGATCACCAATTTAACACATTGCTTATTTTAATTTTTTGTTACATTACTAAAATTTTCTAGGTAATGTATCTGTAAATTGTTAAAATTTTATACCACTTATGCCTCATATAATCATATGATAATTGAAAAAATGCATATTAATCAAGAACTGTGTCAAACACTGCATTGAGTGTTGGAGTGAAAAAAACAAAAAGCAAAACCTTGCCTCATTAAACTTACAATTTACTGGTAATCTCAGGCATTTGCCAAATAACCATACAGAAATATAATTCCAAATTGGATAGGTTCCATTAAGAAAATACAGAAAGTTCTTTTTTCAATAAATTTATTATTTTATTTATTTATTTTTGGCTGCGTTGCGTCTTTGCTGCTGCATGCAGGCTTTCTCTAGTTGCACGCAGGATTTCTGTAGTTGTGGCGAGAGGGGGCTACTTTTTGTTGAGGTGCAAGGGCTTCTCATTGCAGTGTCTTCTCTTGTTGTGGAGCGCAGGTTCTAGGAACGCGGGCTTCAGTAGCTGTGGCTTGCGGGCTCTAGAACGCAGGCTCAATAGTTGTAGTTCACAGGTTTATTTGCTCCGCATGTGGGATCTTCCCAAACCAGGGCTTGAACCCGTGTCCCCTGCATTGGCAGGCAGACTCTTAACCACTGCACCACGAGGGAAGCCCAAGAAAATACAGAAAGCTTTGAATGTATGCCACAGGGCATGTGATTAGCAGTTCAGATTTTAGAGAAATGCTGCAGTTAACTAGAAGTGTTACAGAATATTATTTTACATGGGTGGCACTATTTGAAAGCTCTAGGCATGAGGGAAAACAGGGCACAATGGAGAGCCTAGGGCCTGGTGACTGAGGCAGAGACCACAAAGGGGGATGAGAGAGGAGAGTGTATTTCTACTGCTGTGTAAGAAATTACCCCCTAATTTAATGGTTTCTAACAATAAAAATGTATTTTCTAACAGTTTTTGGCAGTCAGGGATCAGAGTGTGACTTAGTTAAGTGCCTCTGTCTAACATCAATACTGAAATTATAGTCTGTAGGCCACCTGGGGCTCTGGTCACACCTATAGACTCAAAGTGAGGGGGGATAAATCCAGTTACAAGTCCATTCATGTGGTTGTTGGCAAGTCTCTGTCCCTCGACACATGAGCCTCCTACAGGGCTGCTCAACAAGGTGGCCTAACATGGTGATCAAATCCAAGAAAGCATGAGAGAAAGCAGCCAAGATGGAAGCCAGTCCTTTTACAGCCTAATCTTGGAAATGACAAGTCACCCCTTCTGCTATTCTATGTTAAAAAGGACTCCATAAGTCCAGCCTCCACCACTCACAGCCCCTCTCTCCCCGACCCACACCACCACACACACACATGCACACTGTATCCTTCCGATCTTCTGCATCTCACTGTCTATTGTTTCTGTTCCCAGGGTGACCATAAGCTGTGGCTGAACCATAAAAATTTTCACGAATGCACAACCTGACAGTGCTTTGGAAAATGCCCATACTGTGCCCCTCTTACTCCCTGTCTGACGACTTTGATTGAGCCGTTACAGGACCTCATTTGGCACGTTCCTTTGCACAACCTGAAAGTATGTGGGAGTTAATGTACCAAGGGATAAACTTTGAACAGCAGGATTCAGTAATTTGTGGGTAAATTCATTCCTATTTATCCCTTCCAATAGAAGGACCCAAAATGAAGCTAGTATGGATTTTTGAGAGTAATCATGGTATTCTGCAATTTGTCTTACTTAGTGGTAGGCAGTTCAATAGTCTATACTTGTATTGTCTCTCCCTTCCTCCTTGCCACTTAGTCTTTCACTTCTGCTCCCTAGAAATGAACATAACTCCTCTGCCTCAGGCTCAGCTTTATGGAAAGACTAAGCTACCAGTTTGTACTTAGAATGCTAATCTTCAAGGTGGAATTTCGGAACTGAATTTTACCCTCAACTGAAAGCAATAAGAACACCATGTAACAGCACAATCACTAAAGATTTTATGTGTCATTTGGATGAGGTATAGGTGGAAGGTGAAGAGTTCAGATTTATAATGGCTAAGGCACTTGAGCAGTATGACAGCAAAAAATAATTATAAGGACTATGAAGTGGGTTGGCTTTTTATAAACTGCTAACCATAAGAATGTACTGTAAACCATTATTAGTTTTAACCCAAATTTTAGTATAAAAATATGTGACCTTCAAAAATTAGAAGTTTGCATTCCTATATCCCTTACCTAGAGTTTCCAAGTTTCATTATTTGCTATAGATCTTTTATCTCTCACCCTAGGCCTACTTAAACATACACTCACAACAATACACATTTTGATTACATATTTATCAATTATTTAAAACTAAGTTTCTGATACTTCACACAAATATTTTAGCTTGTATTTCATTTTTTAAAAAAGATATTTTATCTAATTGTAATGCAATTATCACACCCAGAAAATTTAAGCCTGATATACAAAATGTTCTTTAATATGTATGTCATGTGTTCAATATAACAATTTTCCCCAAATATGCCACTGAAGATTTTTCTAGTTGTTTTTATTTCTTAGTTCTGATCCAAGATCTAATAAAAGATCACATATTGAATTTTTTGGTCATCTAGAACAACCCATATTCCTTTTATTTTTATAACATGGACGTTTTCACAGTTGTGACTGAGAATTTTCTTCACTTACTTCCAAATACCAGGAATGAACTTGACTAAGGGCTCCAAATCCACCACTCTGAAATCCAACTCTGTGATAACTCTGAGGTCATAGGCTATGCCTAAGGCAGATTCATGGAATAAACAGGACTCCTCCTAGAGCCGATGTTGCCAGTAACAATGTCCCTTTATTTCCCATTCTTGATATTGAAATTTTTCATTCTTATGGGAAGCTCTTCTCCCTTTTTTCTTGGTCACTGTAACTAGAAGTTTGTCAATTTTATTGAACTTTTCAAAGAATATGCTTTTATTTGCATTGATTTTTTTATTTTTCTATTTTCAATTTCATTAATTTCTTCTCCATTCTTTATTACTTCTTTCTACTTGCTTTGGGTTTAGTTTGCTCTATTTTTCTTTTAAAATTTCTTAAGATGGGGCTTCCCTGGTGGCACAGTGGTTGAGAGTCCGCCTGCCGTTGCAGGGGACATGGGTTCGTGCCCCAGTCCGGGAAGATCCCACATGCCACGGAGCAGCTAGGCCCGTAAGCCATGGCCACTGAGCCTGCGCGTCCAGAGCTTATGTTCTGCAATGGGAGAGGCCACAACAGAGAGAGGCCCGTGACGTACTGCAAAAAAAAAAAAAAAATTTCTTAAGATGAAAAATTAAATTATTGATCTGAGTCATTTCTTCTTTCCTAATATAAGTATTCAATACTATAAATGACCCTGAAAGCACTGCTATAGCTGTATCCCTCATATTTTGATGTGTCGTATTTTTATCTGTATTTCCTACAGACTATTTTTTCATTTGTTTTAGACTTCCCCTTTAACCCTGGGTTATTTATAAATGGGATGTTTAATATCTAAATATCTGAGAATTTTTTAGATTTATTTCTGTTTGACTTTTGGCTAAATTCTATTATGCTATTAAAATGTAGCTATGATTTCTACTCTTAAGTTGTTTGAGATATTTCTAATGGCTTATTATATGGTCTATCTTGTTTAATATTCATATGTCTTTGAAAATAATGTGTATTCTACTGTTGTTGGGTGAATTGTTCTATAAATGTCAATTAGGACTATTTGGTTGATAGTGTTCAAATCTTCTATACTCTTACTGTCTTTCTGCCTACTTGTTCTATCAATTACTGGTAAAGGATTTTTGATGTCTCAATTATAATTTTAGAACTGCCAACTTGTTTTACTAATGTCCATTTTTGTCTCATTTATTTTGATTTTCTGTTATTAGTAATATATATATATATATATATATATATATATATATATTTATGGTCATTATGCGTTACTGGAGAATTGACCCTTAATGATGATATACTGTCCCATTTTATTCTGGATAGTATTCCTTGTTCCAAAGATGGCTTTTTCTGATATTAACATAGCTATTCAAGATTTGGGGGGATATTTTCATGACATGTTTCTCCATCTTTTTACTTTTAACTTATCTTTATCAGTATATATTAACTGCATTTCTAATAGACACAATAGAATTGGATCTTGCTGTCTGCTCCAATCTGACAATTGCAGTCTTAAGAAAGTTATATCTAAGCCATTCATAAGTAACGTGATTATGGATGTTGTTGGATAAAAACTTTACTAAATTTCTAGCTGTTTTGTATTCATTTAATTTATTATATACTCTTGCTCTGCCTTCTTTTGCATTAAATAAACATTATATAGTATATCATTTTACCTCCACTATTGACTTATTACTTATATATCTCTTATAAAGTTTATAGTAATTTCCTGCTAATTTAAAATATACATTGTTATATTTTTAATGAATATACCTTTAATTAATCAGGTGCTACCCTCAAATGATTGTTTCACCTATCATATAAGGTCGTTAAAACTGGCCTTAATATACCCTAAGGCCAGTAGTGCCACTGTTCTTTCTGATTAAAGCTTTTGTCTTGTGGTGGAAATAAAAAGGAAGCATCAGGATGCATATACTTGTCCCACCCACATGACTGTGTTCCCCTCTCCAGTCTGTATCACCATAGGCACTTCTTAGTTGATTTTTCAGACCCTTTGCTCTGAGAGGCCAATGGGGTTCACGAAGAAAGAGTTCTTCAGAGCATGCAGACTCCTACAGTTTCTTCAGTGCAGTGTTGTTTCACATGGCATTGCAAACCTGCAATCATCCTTCTTCAAGTATCTGCTCTTCTAGCATCCTACCAATTTTGTTTTGTTTTAAGAATGTGTTTTTTTCTGTATATAGCAGTACTATTGTATTATTTGGAACATTAGTCTTCTCTTAGATGTCACTTTCTAAGAAAGACAACTTCACATCTGACTCTGATATACTGTAAATTCTTAAGTATATATTACCTGCTTGAATTGTCACATAATAGTAAATGTTACACTTAAAATATTTTATGATGAAAGATCTTTAGAATAAAATACCTTGGAATATTGTAAACAAAGTTATAACATATTAAACAGGGAACCTTTTAAACAGAAGTACTTAGTAAGTTTCTCATAACTTGACATAACCTTAAATACATACCTCACTTAGAATGATTGCTTCTATCATAGAACAGTCCTATGCTGAGAGCTATTCCATTATAGAAATAGCTGAAAATCAATGTGTTATTGGGAGATATATAGACAGGTGTATATTCACATTGTCAGTATGCTTTATAATAAATGCTCAAGGACTTAAAATTATTATAGCTAAGTGATTTGCCCTTGAAATTCAGGGATTACTGTTATGTATTTTGATTCTTGCATTTTATACAATAGTAAATTCATTTGGTTCAGAGCCCTAAATATTTCCAAATGACTACAATTTTTTCAATGCCAGCAGTTTGGAAAATAATTGCTTTGAATCTCATTTTTTTTTTTTTTTAATTACCCATCATCTACACTATGCCATCCAGATAAGAGAACAGTGAATTAAAAAAAACATTGTTGATTTTTTGGTTACATTACAAAGTCTTCCCATTGACGTATATTGATATGGAGTTTTTTTAAGTGCAAGGACTAAGATCACTGGAAGTATAAAATAACATGCCTTAAATTTTGTTGGTGCTGGTAGATAGGCTCTGCTATAGAAATGTTGATTTGAAGGATAGTCACAAAAAATCACAAAATCAGATATGCAAATTTTACATGGATTAGAATATATTAGCTCAAATTTAACTTAGTCCTAATTTTAGAAAATCTACAGAACATAACAGATAGTCAAGTTAAAAGCTTATTATAATTTGTGATAAGAAAAAAGATCCTATATTCATACCATTCCACACTTCACAATATATAGGGCATGGAATTTCTAAAACTCTAGATATCTTTGGCTTAATCCCATAAAGTTAACATTAAAAGCTTCAATAGCTTTTGAGAAAGATTAACAATTTAAACAAATATTACATATGGTTTAGGATTTACTAAATGAAAATTGAAATTCCATTCTGAAATTTAGTGATTATTGATTTCTTCAATCCACATAAAATTAATTTCAGGACACCAAGGCACAGTTCAGTCAGATGAGCACAAAGTTCCTTATTTTCTCTGTTCAATGTTAGACAAGAAATATTCAAATATAAACCATACTATCTTCTCTCTGATGATAGTGTGTCAGATACAATGGTGTTCCTCAACCCAATCTATTCAGCTCCACTGTTTTCCTAGTCTTCTTTCATCTAAGGAAAACAACAAAGCATGGTTCCAACAATGAGATGGAAACAAGTCACTGAGTTGAGCTTTTGGGAATGTTTTGAAGAATGGTGAGGCTCCATAAGCAGGCAGTTATGCTTTTGCCCTTAGGCAATTTATGTTTTCTCCACCCTTCTTCTTTATTCTTGGAATAATGGCAGGTTGTTAGAAGATTATCAACCATACTAAGAACGGGAGAATGGAATCCACATGCTAAAAATGGCAAAGCAGGAAGACAGAATGTACCTGGGCCTTCAGTGGCATTGGTCAGAAGCTGCACGTTTAAGAAAAACTTATAACAGCAACAAAACAACTAAGAGAGAAGAGGAGGATGAGAGAAAATGAGAGAGAGACTTAGAATGAAGAATGTTCTTTTACATTCTTCATTCTAAGGGAATGTTTTTCTCCCTTGTTTGTACTCTTTCTTTGAAAAAGAAAACCATCATAGGATAAAGCGCTAAAAAAAGGCTCAATATTTAGTTAGTTAACTTGTTCAATATGTTTTCCAGAAGAAAAAAAGAATCATTACATGAAATGGTTGACAGAATTGTAAAAATATCTCCCCAAGATTTTTTGTTTCCTAGCTGTTCAGTAAAGCACTGATACAGGTATTGCTGAGAAGAGTCTTTCACATGGAATTAAAGGTTACTAATCAGTTGCTTTATATTAGGAAGGTTATCCTGGATTACCTGAGTGGACCTAATGTAATCATATGAGCCCTTAAAAGCTAAAGAGGAAGACAAAATCATCAGTCAAAGAGATGAAGCTTGAGTGACTTGAGGCATGAAAGGGACTTGACCCAGTCTTCTTGGTTTGAAGATGGAGGAATGGGGCCAGGAGCCAAGGAAGGCTAGCAGCCTCTAGAAGCTGAGAAAGATCCCTGATGTCTATCCAACCGGCAATACCAGCAAGAAAACAGGGACCTTAGCCCTACAACCACAAGGAAGCGAATCCTACCAATCACTCACACAAGCCAGGATGTGGATTCTGCCTTAAAGCATCAAGAAAGGAACACAGCCATGTAGACACCTTGATTTTAGCCTTCTGAGACCCAAGGAAGCTAGACTTCAGACTGTGAAGGCACTGAGATAATGCCTGTGTTAAGTCTCTGAATTTGTGGCAATTTGTTATGGCAACATTATGAAACTAATAATCATAGTAATACAAGAGAACCTGTTTAGGACATTTGCAAAAAATGTCCTGATGTATTAACCTTTCAAAAATTACTTTCATCAAATTATAAGGCACAGATCAGAGATCAAAACCCTGAAAAATTACTACTAAGAACTCAGTGTTTTAGTGGAAGCAGGGAAGTAAAGATCATGAAATGCAATCAGGGTAGATAATGTGTGGCTCTGTGGATGGTCCTTTGTGATTGAGTTTCCAATTGGAAGTTTGAAAAATAAATGCCAAAAAACTACACGAATTCAGAGTTTTCACTAGTGTCAGTTTCTAAAAAATCTTACATGAATTACTATAATTTCAACAAAACATTGATTTTACTAACATTTTATATTGTTGTAACTCTAAGATTTGAACAATAATGATATGGTTTACTGTGAAATATAGGAAATTTATAATTATGTGTTTTAAAATTTTTTGAATGTAAAAAGTAGGTTGAGACTATGCAGTCCCATCTATTCACTTTTTTGTGATTATACTGAAGTGCCATTCTCTTCAAAAAAGAAAAAAATATAGAGAGCTCAACTGAAATGAAAGAATTATAGTAGTGTGAATTACTCATTCATATTAGTGATATATTCAATCAATCCAAAATATTAATTGAATAACCATTATATCCAATGATTTTTATACATAAGTTTACCTATATTGCCACAACACAATGCATATTTTGAATGCATTTAAATTATTTTACACACATACACAAAATAAGACTGCTGATGATTAAATTTCACCTCGAAGTATCTTATTAGGTGATTAAATAGTAGGCGCACAGAGTACAGTGAATAGTACCAACTATTATTTCATCACTCACTTATAATAAGAAAACATTGAATAAAGAGTCGGTGTTGTATTTATCTGAGTTTCCCAAGCAAACAACAAAATACCTAATATGTAGGAACATAAAAATGCTGTTGGAGTGAACTATATGTTAATAGTTACATGATTTAAGCAAGAACATGACCAAGGATAAATGTATAACTGAATAGTTATGTTCTGTCATTTTGATAAAAAATTTCAAAATAACACTAAAAAATCAAGTTTTATTCTTAATTATTTGCTATCTTTCATTCTCTAAACAAATATTACATGAGTACTTGCCATGTAGCAAGTATCCAAGACATTTAGGGAATGGAAACGAACAAAGAGAGTCCCTGGCTTTAAGAATTTCCTGGACATGTTAGAATGTTTACCACATGCAATACCTGAAGATGTTTATTAGAGCTTTATTCGGCATGCAGCAAAGGGCAGAGGAGGAAGTGTTTAACTCAAGGTAAGTTGTATATCTGCTGGGGGAAAATCAATGAAATCAGCTGAGAAAAACTGTCATGTGATATTATGGTTTAGTTATTCTGAAATGGGAAATAAAAGAACATTTTATACAGAAATACTAAATTATTTTATGGTGTGCAAATTAAATTTTTTGCATTGAGGTTTTTTAAAATGGCAATGTTAATCATGAACTTAAGAAAAAATATAGGTGAAAAAAGAGAAAAATATAGGTGAAAAATATAGGTGAAAAAAGAGAAAAAAGAGAAATGAGTTATATTTTTCATATATTTGAGCTGAGGGGAATATATTCCAGGCAGTGGCAATGGAAGATGCAACTTGCAGGGCTGTGAAAACTCATGGAACTTTTGAATGATGACAGAGAGTTCAGAGCCAGAGCAGAGAGGTCTTGTAGGCAGACAGATGAGTCTGAGAAGCAAGCAGGAGTAAGATCACAGAAGTTCTCAAATATATTGCCAACAAGTATTTTACTTCAAGCTAGGCTCTGGGAACTCAATGAGAGATGTGAATTGCAGAGGAATGACCATATTTCCGTTTCAGAACAATCACACTGGCAACAATTTGGAGAGTCAAAGGAGGCCAGAATGTGAGCACTCAAATGAAGAAAAAATGAGCATGAGCCCAATGCCAGCAGAAATAAGGTGGAGGAGAGGGCTTCAAGAAAGGTTTAGGACGTAGAGTCTATAAGACTTTCTGATTGATTTGAAATGAAGAGGAGGAACTGCCAAAGGAAGATTCAAGGACCACCCCAATTTACTGATTAGCAAAACTTAACTTATCACACATACTTGTGATAACTATAAACTGAGATTTAAAAAAATCTTATACTTGAATTTCAGAGTTAACCTAAACATCTCCTAATAAAACTTGCCTATAATTATGATTCCTTCTATTTTTTTCCTAATACTCAAAAGCAGTGATTTTACATTTCATGTAATCATGGTATAAGTGGCATGAGAAATACTAATTGCAGAATATTTACTTCAATAAGCCTTTTTCTCATGTGTTTGAATATTTCAAAACATCGTTTGTGACATTAAAGAAAAAATTAAAAAGATATAGTTAATTCTAAAAGGCACCATGAAATGCAAAATTGCAACCTATACTTAAAAAAGCATTAAAACATTGAGTATTTGTCCACATACATTGTCCACTGATTTGCAGCAGCAGTAATTCATGTAAAAGCTACCATGTAATATACATGAGATTGCTTTTCTACAATCTTGCAGAAAGGATACTTGGAAGTATCCTTTTGTACCAAAACTGGAATCATTTTTCTGATGATAGGGTAAAGTAAGGTGAAGCTTTGCATTTCATGAGTAGTCAGTAAATGTAGGTGGGTGAAATCATTTATTCCCTTCAAACATCACAAAATGTGTTATTCTTGATGATTTCCAACAATATTATAAGTCCTTGAAGTAGCACATGTATTTGCAGAAGAAAAAAATATATACACATAAGCAAAGCAGGGTGAAAGAAACAAAAATTTACCCATGATCCCA
Organism: Lipotes vexillifer; assembly: GCF_000442215.2. Classification (NCBI taxonomy): domain Eukaryota; kingdom Metazoa; phylum Chordata; class Mammalia; order Artiodactyla; family Lipotidae; genus Lipotes; species Lipotes vexillifer. The sequence goes on from NW_006799607.1 coordinate 378,287, forward strand.
ATAGCGATTTTATATATATTTGAAAGAGAGAGAGAGAGGATGCTAGCTAACTGACTAGGTAATCAGACTCCCTAAGCAAAGTCAACCATTACAGGGATTCTAGGAATCTAGGGGTGGACAGGAATATAGTGATTCTAGTATGTCAAAGTGCTTAGTCACTGGGGAAGCAGTCTGGCAAGAACACATTGGCCAATCTTGGGGCAGCTGGAGGCTGTCAACCAGCTATCCTTCCTGTAGAAGTCTTCCTTGAATAGAGATGTAAGCAAGATAGCTCCCATCCATCCCTTGCTTCATACAGATTCTCTTCTCTGCATGAGGTTTGGAAAACAGCTCCTCCATCATTTTTTTTTAAGCTTTGTATATGCATTTTATCTTTTGAACCAGAATCTTTTTTTTTAATTAATTTTTTTTTTTTTTTGGCAGTGTCCAGTCTTTGTTGCTGTGTGCAGGCTTTCTCTAGATGCGGCAAGTGGGGGCTGCTCTTCATTGTGATGCACGGGCTTCTCATTGCAGTGGCTTCTCTTGTTGTGTAGCACAGGCTTTAGGCACGCGGGCTTCAGTAGTTGAGGCCTGCAGGCTCAGTAGCTGTCGCTCACGAGCTCTAGAATGCAGGGTCAGTAGTTGTGGCACACAGGCTTAGTTGCTCCGCGGCATGTGGGATCTTTGCAGACCAGGGCTCAAACCCGTGTACCCTGCATTGGCCGGCGGATTCTTAACCACTGTGCCACCAGGGAAGTCCCTCCTGCGTAGCTCTTGTCCGTGTTTCTGAGGAGAAACTTATGAGAGGTTAGTGGGAAGAGGTACAGACACCATTGCTGCAGGTAGGTTCAGGGTACCATTAATACTCATCCTCTCCCTCCTCAAACACCTATACTAATTTCCTCCTACCCTTAATTATTACCACAGGATTTGGTAGCTTACCTGGCTTTATGACCCAGGATTAGCTATATAATTTTCTGTGTTCAGTGCAAAATGAAATGTAGGACTCTTTGTTCAAAAATTACTAAGAATTTCAAAACAGTGACAGCAGAGCAATAGACCAAGCATGAGGTTCTTTTAAGTATGGGGCCCTTCATTTGACCTGTGGGACTGCCCAGGTCAAATTGCCATGAATCTGGCCCTGTTGTGGCCAAACTTAAATTTTTAAAGGGACTGAGACCTTGGTAATCACCCCTCTGTCTGGCTGGGTTTGCTGCATCCATCCACTCACAGGTACAACTGGGTAAGTTTCAAATTTCATAATGAGAATGCATAATTATTACTGAACTGAGCATGAGGAATTGGATTAATATCAAGATTTTAGGTGTGGAAATGGTAAATAGGAGCTTAGAATTCACTAAATTATAAAACTGAAGAATCTTTCAATGTTTATGCCAGTTGAATGGTATTCTTTTAACAATGTTACTTTGTTTTCATATGTGATGGGAACCTCCTAATTCCTGAAAAGACCTGTGACTTCTGAAAAAAATAAACAATATCTTGAAGTTTTGTGATTTCACTCCTACTTTATAAACTAATTGAGCCGAAGATTGATTGGTGTTTAAAATTCTTGTGTTCTCGAGTGGACAGCTTGTGAAAAAAATTGAGGAAAAATTAATACTGGAAAATAAGAAATTTATTTGGTATAGTATAAAAAATTATATTGGAGAGGTGAATATGGTCTGTGCATTACTTATTAATAATAATAAATATTTACAAAACACCTTCTAGGCACTAGGAAAATTTCTAATTGCTTTACATGTTTTTTTTATTATATGATAAATGCCCCCACTTTATGGATAAGGAAACAGAATAAGTAAATCTAGGTAAAAATTTAAGAGTTACAGTCTTAATCAGTTTTTAAAATTAATTACAAATTAATAAAATTCATGTTCTGGTATAAATTAAATTGTGTTTTGAATCATTTACTTTTAAAAATTTTGTTTTAATTGTACTCAAAGAGAAAAAATATACTCCTGAGTTTGATTAGAGAGAAAAGTGGTCACATTTCAGGAACTAGGTAATATATGATCTTTATATACAATGCCAGCACCCAGGAAGAGACTGCCTATCATAAGTTGTTTTTCTCAAAATAACAGCTTTATGGAAATATAGTTTACTTACCATATATTTTACCACTTTAAAGTGTGCAATGTTTAGCATTAGTGGTTAAGTGTTCATTGTTTGGTGTATTCACAGAGTTCTGCAAGCATCACCACTATCTCATTTTGGAATATTTGAATCACCCCAGGAAGAAATCCTTTAGCAATCTCTCCCCTGTCCTTCCTCTTCTTAACTCCTATTAAACTCATAAGTTTTTCAAAATTGAAAAAAGTCACATTGAATCCTAACCTGAGGCCCCATTTTTTGTTTGTTTGTTTTTAAGCTGTGAAAGACTTATTTGTTTGAAGTTTATGATAATTTTGTTTTTAAGAGATTTACAATGCCAAATTACTGAGTGTTTGATAGTAATGTTAATTTAAATGTGTTACACTAGATATAACAAAATTCAGATTTTTCCTTATGTAGTATGTTTAAGATGGGTTGCTTTTATATTTTAACCCCTTAACGTGACTGCATTGAATTTCTATGGTAACTGCATTTCCGCAAAAACATTCAGAGGTTGTGCCCTCTCCTTTTCCTGTTGCCTTTCAGATCAGGAGAACATGTCTCTACAGAAGTCACTGGAATGCCCTACATACATTTATTATTATTGCTATTTCCATCCCCCAAATTAATATCAAAACTACCATGGTAGATTTGTAAAGAAACCATTTAGGACTACTCATGAGAAAGAAAATTATCTTGGATAATGACAGAAAAGAAAAAAAAAAATACAGTTAGAAGATAGGAAGTCAAATTCAAACTGTTTGGCCTAATCCTGAATGTATCATTTTCATTATATCGTCAACTTCTGCTGTGCCCACTTGACTTTATGGCTTAATGATATGATTATGCCCAGTTGATGATGAGTAGCTCTGGTCATAGGATCACCTGAAATCCTAGTCATGTTTAAATAGAACATAGTGGTATGTGAGAAGCTCTTACTCAAACTAAGAGTAATTTACCATCACAGCAACCAAGACTTTGTCCCCCAACTTCAATTAGGCTATGATGTTTTACCATAATATTTCATTCCTCTCAGATTTCCTATCTTTGGTTGTAGGACCAGACGGTTTCACTGGTGAATTCTACCAAATATTATAAGAAGTCATACCATTCCTTCTCAAACTTCTCCAAAACATAGATGAGGAAAGAACACTTTCAAATTCATCTTACAAGGCCATCATTACCTGATACCAAAGCCAGACAAGGATATACAAAAAAATTAAATTACAGGTGAATATACATGATGAACATAAATGCAAAATTACCCAATAAAATATTAGTAAATCAAATTCAACAGTACATTAAAAGGATCATACACCATGATCAAGTGGGCTTTGCTTCTGGGATGCAAGGATGGGTCAACACTTGCAAATTAATCAATGTGATTCACCACATTACAAAATAAAGGATAAAATCCTGTGATTATCTTAATAGATGCAGAAAAAGCATTTGACAAATTTAACATCTTTTCATAATAAAAAACTTAACAAAGTGGATATAGAAATTTATCTCAACAGAATAAAGGGTAAAATCCTGTGATTATCTTAATAGATGCAGAAAAAGCATTTGACAAATTTAACATCTTTTCATAATAAAAAACTCTTAACAAAGTGGATATAGAAGAAATTTATCTCAACATAATAAAGGTCCTATATAACAAGCCCACAGCTAACATCATAATCAGTGATGAAAAGCTGAAAACTATTGCTCTAAGATCAGGAACATGGCAGTAATGCCTGTTCTCACTATTATTTAACAGTTCTGGCAGTCCTAGTCAGAGCAATTAGTCAAGAAAAAGAAATAAAAAGCATTCTAATCAGAAAATAATAAGTTAAATTTTCTCTGCTTACAGATGATATGATATATTTATAATAGACTTCACCAAAAGACTGTTATAACTAATAAACAGTTTCAGTAAAGTTGCAAGATACAAAATCAATATACAAAGGTCAGTTGTGTTTCTATACACTAATGATACCTATCAGAAAGAGAAATTAAGAAAACAATCTCATTTACAATTGCATCAAAAAGAATAAAATACTTGATAATAAGTTTGATCAAGGAGGTAAAGGATTTGAACACTCAAGAATTGTCCCAGATTGAATATTGAGCATCTTTTCATGTACCTGTTGGCCACTTGGGTGTCTTCTTAGGAAAATGTCTACTTAGTTCTTCTACCCATTTTTTAGTTGGATTATTTTGTATTGAGTTGTATGAGTTCCTCATATATTTTGGACATTAACCCTTTACTCCTTATATGGTTTTCAAAAATTTTCTCCCATTCTGTAGGTAGACTTTTCATTTTGTTGATTGTTTCTTTAGCTGTGAAGAAGCTTTTTAGTTTGATATAGTCCCACTTGTTGATTTCTGCTTTTGTTGCTTGTGTTTTTGGTGTCAAATCCAAAAAATCATTGCCAAGATCAATGTTAAAGAGCTTTCCCTATATGTTTTCTTCCAGATGTTTTATAGTATCAGGTCATATGTTGAAGTGTTTAATCATTTTGAGTTAATTTTTATGAGGAGTATAAGATAGAGGTACAATTTCATTTTTCTCCATGTGGTTATCCAGTTTTCCAGACACCGTTTATCGAAGAGAGTATTCTTTTCCCAGCAAAATAAGGTATCAAAGAGGTATCAGCACTTCTGTCATTATTGCAATTTTATTCAGAATAACCAAGATATGAAAAAACTGAAGTGTCCATCAATGGATGAATAAATAAGATGTAAAATATATATGTATGTATATGTATATATTATATATATATATAATTCAGCAATGAGAAAAAATGAAATTCTGTCATTTACATCAACATGGATGGACCCTGATTTATTATGCTAAATGAACTAAGTCAGACAGAGAAAGATTAAATGCTATATGATATTACTTATTTGTGGATTCTAACAAAGATAAACTTGTAAAAACAGAGAGTAGAATAGTGATTACCAGGGGCTGAAGGTTGGGGGATTGGGGAGATGTTATTTAAGGATACAAACTTACAACTAGTAGATAAATAAGTCCTGGAGTTCTAATGTAGAGCATAGTAATTATAGTCACCAATACTGTATTATGAAATTCAAATTTACCAAGAGACTAGATCTTAATTGTTCTCATCACAAAAAGAGAAGTGAAAATTATATGACACATTAAACAACTGGGTAAACATTTCTTTGACATGTTCTTACACAGATGGGCATTCACCATACCTTAATGACTTGCAATATGTAATTTTGCTTTGACAGGCCCATGATATGAACTTTGGAACAACAACAATAAACAAAAAGTACTGAGTGAAACAGTATTGTTTCTCCTGAGAGACAATTAGAAACTGGTTTCAGACAGGCTGGAAGTAGAGAATGCAAATTTTCTGTTAAAAATCAGTGGAATAAAAGCATCTTATTTCAATCTCATCTTTTCAACCCTTGGCAAATGCCCCAAAGAACAAAAGAATAGTAGAAAATTCAAGATTTAATATAACAGAAAAAAAAAAAAAACCTTCAATATACAAATAGAATTATACTAGCCAAAAAATGTGAAATATTAACCTAAACAAGAGTGCATGATATTTGTTTTCACAAACTTCCTCAGTCTCCAAGATATTTGTACATTTCCAAAAACTTAAGTATTTTATTCTGCATAATCTCTACAAAATGACAGTTAAGACATCAAGTTATAGGAAGGCTCTGGGTACTGTGGAATATATCCTGTTGGGACCCAGATATTTGCGACAGAAAAGCAGATACCTGGCAAATAAAAATAATAATAATAATAAAAATAAATAAAACCATCTGTACACTTTCTTTCCTAGCCTGAAAGTTGCTTCACTGAGAGCTGAATAGAGAGAAGGTAAAACATTGCCATAGACTAAATGTTAGTGCCCCCATTCATATGTTAAAACTTAATTTACAGTGGAATGTCATTTGGAGGTTGGACCTTTGGTTGGTGATCAGGTCATAAGGGCAGATCCCTAATGAATGAATGAATCCAAACCTGCTGGCACCTGATCTTGAATTTCCCAGCCTCCAGAAGTGTGAGAAATAAGTTTCTGTTGTTTATAAGTCACCTAGTCTATGGTAATTTGTTATAGCAGCCTGAATGGGCTAAGACAGGAATAGAGGAGGCAATCCATGATTTTATAAGTTGAGGGGTGCTCTGGATACTCTAGCTTTCAGTACAATGGGCTCTCAATATTACACTTTCCTTTCTGCACTTTCTTCTATACTTTTGAGGGATAAATCTGCAAGCCACATATTTCAGACAATGTAGCTTTCTGAATTTCTCTTGGTTTCTGCCAGTTGGAGGCACTAGATGGAATTTAGAAGGAAGAAAGGAGAAACAGAATATTACTTTGCTATTTCAGTTTCTTTCAGCACCTAGGGGCTGTGACAGTAGCAGTACCACAACGACAAAAGAAGGCATCTTTCTCATGGTCTTCTTGGCATGGAACCTCCATTCTAGGAGAAGAGTATGCAGGGGTGGAGGCAAAGAAATGCAGACCAGCTCTGCAATATACAAAAATTTATTGAATTAAGTGCTCACGAAATGGATGAATTTTATAATATTTAACCTATATTTTATAAAGCTGTTTTTTAAAAGATGATTTTAGGCAGCAGTGAATGTCAGCAACTTTGAGAGTAATTTAGCAGCAGTGGGAGAGTGGGCTCCTGGTTTTTGCTTAATAGCAAAATACATTTCTAACAGTAGCAGACACAGACAGAGAGCTTACCCCTCATACTGTCAGCAGCTCTGGGGTGAAAATGGTCACATGAGCTGTAGTCTAAGGCAGTGACAATTTCTTGATCTATGAAAAACAACCCTCCTCTTCCCTTAACGCCTTTAGCCATTCCATCACTCTAGTCACCCGTGATCAGCTATAAATTTCCTCATCCTTAAATACTGAATGGTTTTCACATCTGCCAAATGTATGCTGAATACCAAAGAAGATTTTTCTGTCACCCAAGCAATTTGTTGAGGAAAAGTTTGGAGTCAACACCTCTGAATCCACGCCCCAGATAGTCCCAGTTACCACAGTTGTCAACATCTCTGGCAAGCAGCAAAAATAATTCAAAGATGGATCATACTTAGAAAGAAAATGATACGTGCTCTATGCACAAAACATTTTTCTTTAAATCAGTAAACGGTCATTTCCGATGAAAAGATGTTTACAGTAAAACAAAGGAATGAAAGAAATGCTTCTCATTATTCTCACAGAATTTATAGATAATATCATCTTTATAAGTAATAAGTGAAATTTGAACGAGAAAAAAGTATTCCAAAGAGACTTTATAGGATGTCCAAAGAATATAGAATTGAGTTGCAAAATGTCACAATATGACAAAAAATGAAAAGCCAGTGTAGAGAATAATGCCCGTTATAGGTGGAAAAAGTTAGATGTTTATAAGTAGTTATGAGGGTGACTCAGAGAGAAAGAAAGAGAGGGAGGGAAGGCGTGGAACGGGGAGAGAGAAAAGGGAACATAAACATGATCATAGAAGGAATGCTAGACTTTAAAAAGGTATATCTAACATGCATTATTGATATTTTTAAGAAGAACTAAGCAAATGAAAATATAGAAAGAGTCTAAAGTATAATTTTTTCAACATTTTTCTGAAATAAAGACAAGTTGAATGTGTAGACTGAAGGGGCTCATAGATTTCCAAGAAATAATGAAACCTAACATACCTACCATTCCAAATCAAAGCATATTCTGGTAAGGATGTTAAAGTTCAGGTACAAAGAAAGAATCCTAGGAGTAGGAGGGGAAAATATCATGCCCCCTACTAGTGTGAAATATCAAGATGGTTTCGACATCTTCACAGTAATATTCATGCAAGGAGACAGTTTGATCAGTATCTAAAATATACTGAGAGGAAGAATATGTGATGCAAGAATTTTATAATCAGCCAAGTAACCCTTTGATTTTAAAGAAAAGTTTTGAGTAAAAAGGAAAAGGGTGCATGAAGTTATGCCATTTATGAATAACAAGGTATGAAACTCCTAGGGGACAAGGCTAGGCAGTGATAAAGAAAGAAAAGGGAGAAAATGGAGCTGAAATCAACTGATTAGGTGATGAGAACTAAAAGATATTTTTTAAATTGACAGAGTAGACACCCATGCCAACCCACCCCCACTCCTACCCAAATATGTTAAGATTAATTTTTATTTAATGAAAGTGACGGAAGCGTGAGATGGTCACATGATCAGAGCAAAGGTAGCGGGAATATTCAGCCAGCCTCCTTTGGGTTGCAGAGTCTGTTAATTTTGACTCTGTTCCCATGTGAGGACTCTTGTCAATATGCAAAGCTCATTTTTTCTAAGCTCAAAGCTTTTTCAGAATCAAGTCACCTAGCACCATTCAGAAAGAACTTTAAACAGCATCTATGTCCTTCCTGTGAAATATTTATAAGCAACCTGGATTCTGACTTTCCTGTCAAACCCACCAAAGCCTAGTCTACATTCTCTTTTAAGGACATGGATGTTGGAAATGGAAATCCTGTTTATCCCCTGCCCACATCCATCTTTCTATTTTTTTCTATTTCTATAGATGATAGAGAATAGAGATATAGTTCATTTCTCACTGAGCTTATTAAAAAATCTATTTTCTTACAAGATGTTACTTATATTATTTCATTTGATTTCCCCAATACTGTGAATAGTTGGCATCATAATTCCCATTTTACAGCATAGAAATTTCAATTCCATTAGGTTAAATCAATTTGTTCTAAATTACACAGAAATTCAGTTTTGTGTCTGGTATTAGAAGAATCTCTTTGTACTTCCCCACCACCCCTTACTGTAGTTGTAAAATTCACCTATTGGCAATCATATATGATAAATGATCATATGATTCCAGAGAATAAATTACAAGTGTTAAACTTAAAAATAATGGCTTTTTAGTTCCCTGTCCCCACATCTTTAATGACAGAAATCACAGATCTTGTTCATGAGGATCACAGTTTTTGAAGTAAAATACTGGATTTTTATTTCTATTGCTATGACGGTATTATTACAGTAATATAAAAACAAGAAAAAGACAATACACAAAAAGAAAACTACACACCAATTTCCATCATAAAATAAATGTAGAAATCCTTAGCAAAATATTAATAAATAGAATTAGCAATATATAAAAATAATTATACACCATTACCAATTGATATTCATTCTCAGCATGTAAAGCCAGTTCAATATTCAAGAATTATCAATGTAATTTACCCAATCCTAAAGAAAAAAAAAATTGCATGGTCATATAATTCAATGCAGAAAAGGGGTTTGACAAATTTCACAACCAGTCATGTTGTAAAAACAACAAACAAACAAAAAGCTCTCAAAAAAATAGGAATAGAGAATAACTTCTTCCACTTGATAAACAGCATCTATAGAAATCAAAAACAAAAAGAAAACCAAAATAAATAAAAAGAAATAAAATAAATAAATAAATAAATAAATAAAAAGAAATAAAATAAATATATTTTCTCACAATCCTGGAGGCTTATTAAAGTCCATGATCAAGATGTCAGCACAGTTTTATTTTGCCTAAGTCTTCTCTTCTTTGCTCATAAATGGCCATCTCTTCTCTGTACCTTCAGAGTCTTCCTCTATGTGTGTCTGTGTCTTAATTGCAAATCAGGTTGGATTAGAGCCCATCCTAATTACCTCATTTTAATTTAAATACCTCTTTAAAGACCATATCCAAAATATAGTCACAGTCTCATATTGTTAAGTCTGGGGGGTTAAGACTTCTACACATAAATTTTGGGGAGAGTCAATTTAGCTCATAACAGTAAGGATTTCAATTATGCCATAATTGATATATAATTTTAAAACAATTCTCATCAAGACATCAGCAAGAATTTTAGTATAGACCAGATTATTTAAAAATATATATGGAGGGCTTCCCTGGTGGCGCAGTGGTTGAGAGTCCGCCTGCCAATGCAGGGGACACGGGTTCATGCCCCAGTCCAGGAAGATCCCACATGCCACAGAGTGGCTAGGCCCGTGAGCCATGGCTGCTGAGCCTGCGCGTCCAGAGCCTGTGCTCTGCAACGGGAGAGGCCACAGCAGTGAGAGGCCCGCGTACCGCAAAAAAAAAAAAAATATTTATTTTGGAGTATAGTCACTTTACAATATTTTGTTAGTTTCTACTGTACAGCAAAGTGAATCAGCTATACGTATACATATATCCTCTCTTTTCTGGATTTCCTTCCCATTTAGGTCACCACAGAGCACTGAGTAGAGTTCCCTGTGCTATACAGTAGGTTCTCATTAGTTATCTATTTTAAACGTAGTATCAATAGTGTATATATGTCAATCCCAATCTCCCAATTCATCCTTATACTATCTTTAGTAATCAAGACTGTGTGGTGTGAGTGGAGGAATAGACAGGCCAATAGAAGAGAACAGAAAATTCAGAAATAAACTCACAAATATGCCCAAATGATTTTTGACAAAAGTGAAAGGAACAATTCAATGGAGAAAAGATAGGCTTTTAAACCAATGGTACTAGAGCAATTTGATAGGTTAAAAAAACATTGAGCCTTGACTAGTCACACATCTTACATAAAAATTAATATTCTTGTTGTGATATTGTACTATAATCTAAGATGTCGCCATTGAGAGAAACTGGGAAATGAGTACATGAGACCCCTCTGCATTATTTCTTATTACTGCTAATGAACCTACAATTACTTCAAAATGAAACTTTTAAAAAAATTTAAATACAACATTTAAATCCTAAATAACATCAATAGTCTGAATGTTGATTCATAGTAAAGCCTTTTTCAGTTTGGTGCTTGTGCTATCAACAGCAAGGCAGACTGCTATGATCAGGTGAAAAAAAGAGATTACTGTGTATAGCCTCTCATCCTATAATACCCCACTTGAGTACAGACCTAACTAGAAGACAGTCCTATTTACCAATCAGCTGGGGGAACACATACTGTCTATATATATGTATATATTTCATTTTTAGGAGATTAAAGAAATTCCTAAGCTATAAAATCAACACTATAGTGCTTAGGACTCAGAAATGTTATTTGCTAACTTCATAGTTTATGAAGATCTTTCATTATGAGCTTAAGGGAAGAAAAGAAACTAATATGTAAATTAAGCAAAAGAAAGTTATAATAAAAGAAAAACAAAGAGAAAACCCAACAGAGAAGGTAATAAAATTCCAGTGGAGATCATTACAGGTACTTTTAAGAAATAAAGGTAGTAGAACATAATGATAAGCATAATTTAGACCTGAAAAATGTTGAGAATAAAAGTAGTACATGCAATTTTTAAATGGCCAATATAACCTCCAAAAATGACAGAAACTGAGGATGGAAATTATTTTCCAAATATAATTTTAAATGATTTTTTACCAACTGAGGAAATTCTTTCAGCCTAACGTTCTCCCTTAAGGGGCATTTGGATTTGAACTCCTAAAGATGGGAAGATAATTGATATTTTATTGCTCAATATGTTTGCAATCATAATGATGAAAATATTGTTTATTTACTTTCAATTTTGAGTCAATCTTCAGGTCACGGAAAGAAGATGCTATGTTTAAGGATGGAATGAAAATCCAAGAGCTATGATAAAAAATATAACTTACACAAAGCAGATTTTGAAGAAAATTGGGTAGAGAAGCAAGAGCATTAAAATTGTCATATAAAGTATGAAAACTGAATTAAAGGACTATAGAAAAATGATTGAGTTTAATTACATTTTTTATACTAAAGATAATTGACAGAAAAACCAAAACAATAACATAATTGACTTAAACAGTTGGAGAAGAGGACCTGAGTGAGTTAAATATTTATATTTGATATTGGGGGAATAATAAATGTTACCTGATATTAATAAATTCAGAAAATATATATTGTTTGAGAAGAGAAATAACCAAAATATAAACAATTGTGAAGAACTTGTCTGGAGAGTAGACTTAGAAGTGAAGAAGTGATCTGACTCTGTTTATATTTAATATAAAACATTCTTTAATATGTGATTTTTTTAATGAGCATATATTACTTGATAAAACCAAATATTTTTAAACTACAACCCTACTTACTTATAAGTGATAGTGATTTATATGATAGGAAGGTGCTTATTGTTGAATTGATATGAAAAAATTTAGAATAGAAGCAATTACCAAACTAGAATCATGCATGTAAACATTTTTTCTAGCATTTTTATGTGTTAAAATATGTTATTTTTACTTGCTTTATACTGTTGAATTTGAAATATCACCCACCCAAGGCTCTTTGTTTCTCTCTAGTTACTTGGCTAGTGGCTGCTTCTATTTGCAAGGCCATATCATGTGAATTACAAGGAAGTAAAATAATTGGCCTTCAACTAGACTAAATTTCCACGAAGTGGATTATTGTGCCCTGATAATGCCCACAGACTAAATGACAACACTCAAAACTCAAATGTGTTCTTAATTTAATTAATTATAATTTCCAAGTTAGGAAAATTGTGTTTTGTATAAAATATTATTTCATTAAATTAGCCACAATAAAAAATAAGAATCATCTTTCATTGGGAATATACAAGAGTAAATTTCAAATAATTTTATCATGGAAAGTATTATAATAATCATTTCTAATATTTACAGTTAAGAATTTTAAAATCCTTCTGGCTTTACTTTCAAGAAAAGTCATCAGCAACATTTAAAAATGTATGCTTATGAAATAAATCATCCAATTATTCTATTTCTATGTTTAAATTCCCCAGTTCTTCTGGCAATAGAATATAAGTCACTGAAGCTTTGTTTCCAGTGGAAAGTGGCTGGTACCTCCAATCCTACCCCAGAAACCCACAATTATATAATCTGCAATAATTATCCAGGTATTTTTAGATCACTTCCATGGCTTTAATATTTACTTGTCATGTTACTTATTTTCACAGCTAGGCATCACACACTCATCTTTACAAATAAATTTATTACAAATTAAAGGATATAATCTTTCTTCTCTGACTAGTTTTCTACAATTTCTTTTTCCCAGCAACAAATATAATTAAAAATAATAATTGATCATTTGTTTTAACTTGTCAGTAGAACTTACCATTTCCAGGTAAGGACATCTTTGTTAAAATTGGATGATTTTTAAATGTGTCAAAATGATCAAGATAATAAAGGTCTTGAAATATTTGCCTTTTTGAATTTAGAAATGTAAGCTATGACAGAATACAACTTCTTTCTGTAAAACACATACAAAAATGAATAGCACGTTTTCAAATAGTTAACTGTTATTTCACAAGGATCATAAAAATTAAATAATTAGATGAGGAACTCTGTTCCATTATTCAACAGGACAATTAGTTCTATCAACATTTACAAGTTTTAAATATAGATTTATAATGCAAATATATTTATAATGTACTTTTATTTTTTATAGTGTATTTTTAAAATCTTCAGTTAAAATCAGTAATCAAAAGAATTTAACATTAATGATAATAAAGCATTTATTATAATGTTTCTTTTATTCTTCAGTTATACTATTTCAATACTTTAAATACATGTTCAATTTTATTACCATATTTATGAATTAAAAATCTTAGTTTCGCTTAATGTCCTCCACTAGCAAGAAAACAAAAATTGAATGATACATTTCCATTTACTTATAACTTGAATTCTTTATAAATAATTGTATTTATCAAATATGAATAACTATTATTATAAATATAAGGTTTCAAAAAATGAGAAAAGCGAAGATACAGTTCATGAATTTGTGCTAATGACAATTATGTTTAAAATTTATTGTCAATTTGAACAAAAAACTATCACAAAAACAAAGTACAACATTATATAATGATAAAAAGTCAAATCACCAGGAAGATATAACAATTACAAATATATATTCATGCAACATTAGAGCACCTAAATATATAAAACAAACACTGACAGAATTGACTAGAAAAATAGACAGAAGTGCAATAATAGTAGATGATTTCAACATCCCACTTTTAAGAATGGAGAGACAGTTACCTTATAGGGAACAATTTTTCTGAGTTTTTCTTCTCTCCTTCCCCTATTTATTTTTGCAAATATAAAAAAAAAGCACAAACTGTGAAATAATAAATAAAGAAAAGAAACAGAGATGAAAGAGAGAGAAAGGGGTGGAAGGAAGGATGGAAAGAAGGAAGGAAGGAAGGGAGGGTTTCTTACACAAAAGGTGACATACTATACACAGTTTTCTGCAACTTCCTTTTCTCACTTAACAATTTATACTCCAAAATATACAATATATAATCCATTTAATCCATTTTGTAGAGATCTTCCTAACTGCTTTGAGCAAGTACATAGTAATCCACTGGGTAGATATATTGAAGTTTATATAACTGTTGGATTTTGGTGTTAGAATTTTGGATTTTGGGAGTGATTTCAATTTTGTTACTAGTACCAATAATGTTACATTGAAGAACATTTGACATATGTCATTTCAAACTAATGTCAGTGTACTTTTGGATCTTTGGAACAGATTCCTGGAAGAGGGATTGATAGGTCAAAGGCCAAATACAGCTATGACTTTGTTAGATATTGATAAAATCTTCTCCATGGATGTTGTCCCATTTTACATTTTGAAAAACAAAATATTAGACTGCTTTTTCCTCCTTAGCCTCATCAACAGAGTGTTATCAAACTTTTCATATATTTCAAATCTTACAGGTGACTAATGGTTTTGGTTTTAATTACCATTTTTCTGATTATAAAGATTATAATACAATATGAAATATATTTTCTCACAAACATTGTTCCACTGAAAATATGAAATCTACATTTGGATCTGAGTAGCCCAGGGAAGTATCCTGGGTTAATGACATAAGTGGCTATTTAGTTGTAATTAATTAGGTTAATCTGAAACCATCCGTTTTACTCAGGACTGCAGTTTAAAGAGATAGGAGAAAGAAAGGCAGAACAGAAGAAAGGGAAGGAAAGACGGAAGGAAGGAAGGTGGAGAGGGAGGAAAGGAGGGAGGGAGGGAGGGAGGGAGGGGTGAATTAAGCTAGATCTGAATTAAGACAAAAAATATATAAATAAATGGGAAAGAACTGCTTAAATCAGTGTAATTACCCTTGTTTGCTTGAAATCTGTGTTATAGTTTGAAGTCTGTGCCATACCTACCTTGTTAAAAAAAAACACTAAATTTACCTATTTTGCTCATATTCATGTTTCTCATAAACTCTGACCAGAAATTACAAATTTTAAAGTTTTACCTCATTTCAGCAGTAAACTACGTGCATAACCTCAGAAATGGATTGATGTCTCTTGTTAATACATATTTTGTTCTGGGTAGGAGCTACATATTAGTATACATCCTCAAAATTTTATTGCATTTAACACATCAGAAGGGACATTATAAAACTAGTAAGAAGTGAAGTCCATGTTAAGTTATTTGATCAAATATGTTTCATGAAAACTGCCTAAGAACATCAAAACAATTAGTCAAACCCAAAATTCAATCTGAGTTAACATTCATATTCAAAGATTTGAATTCAAAAGTAAGATCAGAGACCAAATATTATATTTTGATTTGTTCTGATGTGGCCATCTGCCCATTTGAAAAAGCTAGTGCAACAGTTTGGCAGGCAGTTTAAAGAACCAAAATAACTACTCTGTGCAGGTCAGGTTCACAGGCATCCGGGTGTTGACTTGGAAAGCACAAAAAGTAATAATCACAGCATGTGGTACTTTACCGAGTAGCCAGCCAAATATGTCTGTCTGAATACTCAAAAATTTTAGCTGTCATAAGAATCCTTTGAGGAAACTTTATAAATACCTATCAAATTTCAAATATCAGTGGCCAACATTTTTAAAAACAGCATAAAGATCTAATAAAATGTTATAGAAAAGTTATAATAATCCTGAGGTACCCATAATTTATATCCTGGCACATTTAAAAATGTTCCTTTTGTTTAAAAATGGGCTTCAAAGATATCAATAGTTTTATTTGTATATTTTATAAATATTTGTGTGCTAGTCAATAGTCTGATTTTTAATTGTTTAAAGCAAATCAATGCCACAAAGAGCTACTTTCGTCATGCCTTGCAGGAGTTCAAGGGGAATATCCTCTATCTTCACCCCTCTGCCCCTCCCCTACCTTCAAGTCTTCTCCTCACAGGTCTCTGCCTGGGAACTGCGGACATTTGCTGCTCCTTTTCTTGGAAGAGTGGCTGTTGAAAGGAGTTAAATATGGCTCTTGCGTAAGTAAGTCTTGTTTGGAAGGCCATGAAGAAGGGTGAGCAAGAGGACAAGCTCCCTTGGTGTCCAGAACTTGTAGAATAGCCTGCAATAGAGTAGACCACCAGCTGAGCTCCTTGAAGTGAGAACTACAGGCTGGCAGGGAGAAAGGTGACCCCAGTGTCAACCAAGAAAAGTTAGATGTGGCTGCACTTCAGAAAGCTCACCAACCAGGTGATGGTCACCAATAACAGCAGGAGGATGTTCCCAGTGCTGAAGTTGAATATGTCTAGTCTGGACCCGAACACCACGTGTTGTTTCATCTTGGACTTTGTGATGGAGAGCAACCACTTCTGGAAGTGTGTGAACAGAGAGTGGGTGCCTGGGGGGTCATTCCAGGCCATATGTGCATATTGAACTCCTTACATAAATAAAAACTCTAAATTCATATAGTATGAGTTGAGGGTCTACAGGGGATGACTACCAGCCACGGCATTCTCAAGACTCAATTCATATCTGTCAAGGCTTACCAGAAAGAGATTACAGCTCTTAAAACTAAATACAACTGATTTGCAAGGGCTTGCTGTGATGCAAAAAGAAGCAGGGATCACAAAGATAAGATGGAAGAACCCAGAGACAAACAGCAACCTGGGTATTACTAATGGAAGTAGCTTACCTCTGGACTCAGTTCCTTCTATCTGCTGTCAACCCCCATCCTCAGTTTGGAGGTTCTGTCTCACTTTTCTCCACCCATGGCTGTGAAAAATTCTCTATGCTGAGGGAACCACAGTTCACCCATGCCTGTCCCTGTCCGCAAAGCTGTGCCTAGGCCCCCTTCCCACTTGGACAAGCTCATACTTAGCCCAAACACTCATTGGAAAAATTCTCCAACCTATTCTGACAATTCATTTGCAAGTTGTCCATGATCTGATCCCATGAACTTAGCCCAGCCTCAGCATGTGTGTACATACTATCATGTTACTCCTGAGCACAACAGGACTGCATCAGTACTCCAACATGTGGTCAGCTAACAGGGCACCTTCACACCAGGGTCTCAGACAGCATAGCTGCCTAATGGGCTGGGAGTCCAGTCCTTCCCAGTGAACACTGTCTTACCCAAATAATCTCAGGTCCCTTCTCCTCAGGATTCTCACTCTATAAAAACCATATCATGACCACAGATATTCCTGACAGTCAATATCATACCTTGGCCTCATAACCTCATGGATATCCTTGTCACCACCTTCCATGTAAACCAAAGCCTTTCCTTAAAATATACACTAATTTTTTTATGTATACCAGTTTTACTCAGGATTTGATCTAAGTACAAAATGACAGTCTCATAGGTCAAGAAAGAAAAAAAATCTTATTAACTTCACTTTAAAATATGAAAAGGAATATAAGTTCTGTTGCTCATCAAAAAAATGACCCCACCCATCATCTGCAACACAAGTGTAGTCCTATGTTGTGTTTACATGCTACAGATGAATTTAAGTATGGAAACAAAACTCAGTTGGACTATTAAATCACCATTACTTGATCATAATAAAATTTTGTTTGCTAAGATCCAGAAACTTATTTTTTTGTGTCTCTTACAGAATATAGAAGATTTGACACACTAGAATTAATAAACTCAACTCGTCTTATTTAGTGAAATAAAAAGCATACTTTCAATTGCATTCCTTGTTGCTTCAGAGTAGTTTTCAAGTCCCTTTTGTGACAGCTATCATATTTATAGTTAAGCTGTTAAGGACAAAATAATAAATTCATAGTTGAGGACAACAGGCTTTAATTGAAATGGAAATTTCACTGTTCTGCCCAATAGAATGTGTTTATTTTGAGCATATGTAATTGCCTCTTGTATTGTTAAACCTACAATGGCAATATTTTTCTTCTGAAAAAAATAGCCAAAGACAATCAGCAAAACATTTTCTGCAAAATAAAGGCAATATGCAAAGAAAAATAGAAAGAAACAACAAAAAACTAAATACAGTTCTAAAAAGATCTAGTGAGAGGATTCAGTACTAGAAATTAGTGACAAACATAATCCATTAAATTTTCAAAAGTTACATAGCTCAAATTCTCATCTTTTGCTAACTTACTATGCATCTAGAAATGTTTATTTTGGAAAATATTGAGCAAACTTCTTTTGCCCAGAATGAAAAACTTTAAGATGGATTACACAAAAGAACACACACTTTTCTTTTCAAAGGAGAGTGATTTTTTTTTTTTTTTTTTTTTTTTTTT
>NW_006799607.1:396796-441259 GCF_000442215.2 Lipotes vexillifer
AGGCCTCTCACTGTTGCAGCCTCTCTCATTGCAGAGCACAGGCTCCAGACATACAGGCTGTGGGATCTTCCCAGAACAGGGCATGAACCCATGTCTCCAGCATTGGCAAGCAGACTCTCAACCACTGCACCACCAGGGAAGCCCTAAAGGAGAGTGATTTTAAGATCTTATAATTACTTAGTAAAGGTTTTCTGAAGATCAAATGCTTTTTAAATGCCCCTTTTTTGGTAATCTCTAAATTAATTGGAAGCATGTAAATTGTTCTAAATTAATGATAAAAAAATCAACGTCATATTTTTTAACTGGCTCTTTAAGTTTTATATTAACAAATTGTAGTTCATGATATACCTTAAAATGTTCTGATAAAGTATCCAGATTAAGTTCATCCAAAGAAGAGGTAACACATTTCTACATTTGTTTGTGATAATTGGAGCAAAGACTGTATTAAACTAAATAATGATACTTTGACAGTGTAAAGATGCAAATGTACATGAAAGTAATATTTTTCCAATGGTAAGAAGATGTATTTTATACTAGACCTGACTTAAGACTTTTGCACAGGATATTTCTTTGTCTGGAAATGGCTTTCCCCACATAATTGCCTGGCTTACTCCTTCAATTTCATTCCTCACGGAGGCCACATCTGACCACTCCACATCAACTGCCCCAATGTACTATGAAAACTCTTGCTCTGTTAGATTTTTTTCATAACATGAATTTTTATCTACTATGTTTATTCTTTTATTTTCCAAATTGTTTATTAATTGCCTCCCTTGCCCCTGCCAGAATTCAAGTTCCTCAAATGTAAGAACTCAAGTTTTTCTTGCTAGTTGATCAGTCCCCAAGACCTAGAATCATTTTTGGAAAATAGGAGCCCAATACATATGTGTCAAAAAAACACTCAATGACCTAGGAGGAATTTCAGGAAAACTTTCATTGTCATAATCACATAAAAATATATAATGTCTATAAAACAGCAATAACTAACTAGATGGGAAGAACAGGCTGGAATGAAAAAGGAATAATGAGTCAAAAATGGGTTTAGGTGAGATTAAAAAATACTGCTAAGAAAGTAAAAAACAAAATCTAAAAATTACAGCCACACTAGAGGCCCTAAGACAACAAGAAACATTAATATGATTATAAATGTCACAGCAATAATCCTTTTTTTGGTTAAATTCCTGAATCAAAAGCAAAGTATAAAGTCTGAGTTTTATAGATGAGATAACTACATGTACACAGAGAGAAACAATTACCCAAATATTTGACAAAAATGTTAAAAAAAATAATTATATACAAAAAAATATTTAAAAAGTGATGAAGAATGAAAGAAATGTCAACTGATATTTACAAATATACCAGTCTAAATTAGGGGTATGATTAGTCTGAAACCATTGAGGGTCAGAAAAAAATGATAAGAAGGTAAAAGAGAAGTTAATAAGAAGTCAATGATAGTATGAAAAAGGAAAAAATTTCAACATAACAAGAAGATAACAGAAAAAGGAAATTGAGGTCATTTAACTACTAAACTGTAGGCTGTTCTTTCTATGTCACTATGTTCTCACTCTATCCACTTTCTGTCTCTTATTTTTCCAACATACTTTGGACATTTTAAAATAAATTGCAACACACTTGAAAACAGATAAATTATAAGGGTTTACATCACATTTTCTTACCACAATGTTATAAAACTAGTAATTATAACAAAATGTGATAAAATATTTTGAAGTTAAAACACATTTCTGAAAGTTTGTGTAAATAGGAAAATAAAATCTGAGTTTTTAGATTTCTTATAAATATCAAAGTAAATTACATACCTCAAAACTCAAGCACAGGGGAGGAGTCAAGATAGCAGTGTGGGAACACGCAGAGTTAGTGTCTCCCCACAACTAGGGTGCCTGCCAGCCACTGGTAGGGGACTCTGACCCCCAAGGAGACAGGAGGAACCCCAGAGTATACCAGTGGGATGTAGGTGGACTGAGGGGGGAGAAGTGGAGCCCAGACAGGATTGGCGTCCCTTAGGCCGGGGAGCTTGCTGAGTTCCTAAGCCAATTCCTCCTCTCTGCAAAGCCCCATCCAGGCTGCATGGGTCCTATGGACATAGGAGGGAGGCCAGGGAGATCAGGAGTGGCAGGCAGGAGGGACCATCCAGGAGGATCAGGAGAGGAGCAGAGGGTGATTACCCTACTCACTCGGGCACAGGGAGCCTGCTGAGCTCCCAGGCTGGTCCCCTGCCCTCCAAGTCCCCCTTTTCCCCCTACTGTATTGGTCCTGGGGACATAGGAGAGAGGCCTGGGAGATCAGACAGGCAGGTGCGAGGGGCCCTCCCAGACCCCAGACCAGAGGAGCAGGAGAGGAGAGGAGGGCATTTTCTCTGCCCCTACTGGGCTCCCAGATGAGGTCCCCTACCCTCTGAGACGAGGGGTGGGTGGCACGCCTGGGTCCCTACTGTTCCTTGAGTATAAGTCCCACCCCCCACAGCCCTCAGGACATTTTCCAGCCTTGTGGGTCCTGAGCATTGGCCCCATACACCACCCAAACCTCACTTTTGCTTAGGCCTCGCTCTCCACAACCAAGGCCTTCCCTCCCCCAACTTTTTTTTTTTTCCTTTTCCCTCCTCCTCTTTTTTACTATAGGGTACTGATGTACATTCCAGTTGTTGATTCATATATATTTTAATTTTACATTCTTTCTAATAAATCTGTTAGTTTCCTAGTCTAATTTTATTTTTACTTTGTTACTGTTCTTTTTTTTTTCTTTTTTTTGCTGCCCCATGTGGCTTGTGCGATCTTGATTCATGAGCTCGGGGTCAGGCGGAAGCTCCTGCAGTGGGAGCTTCGAGTCTGAACCACTGGACTAACAGAGAACCTTAGACTCCAGGGAATATTCTTCAGAGTGAGGTCTCCCAGAGATACTCATCTCAGCACAAAGACCATCTCTACTCAATAGCCTACAAACTCTAGTGTTGGAAGCCTCAGGCCAAACAACCAGTAAAACAGGAACACAACCTACTCATTAAAAAAAAAAAAAAATGAGATGGCAAAAAATATGTCACAGTTGAAGGAGCAAGGTAAAAACCTACAAGACCAAGTAAATAAAAGGAAATAGGCAATCTACCTGAAAAATAATTCAGAGTAGTGATAGTAAAGATGATCCAGAATCTAAGAAATAGAATGGAAGCACGGATTGAGAAAATACAAGAAATGTTTAACAAAGACCTAGAAGAACTAAAGAACAAACAAACAGAGATGAACAACACAATAACTGAAATGAAAAATACATTAGAAGGGGGCCTCCCTGGTGGCGCAGTGGTTGAGAGTCCGCCTGCCGATGCAGGGGATACAGGTTCGTGCCCCGGAAAAAGAGTGGAGGCACAAACCTAAAAGATACATACAGGAAATGTTTAACAAAGATCTAGATAAACAAAGAGCAAATAACCAGAGATGAATAATACAATTACTAAAATGAAAAAATACATTAGAAGGAATCAGTAAAATAATAGCAGAAGCAGAAGAAAGAATAAGTGAGCTGGAAGGCAAAATGGTGGAAATAACTGCTGAGGAGAAAAATAAAGAAAAAAAGAATGAAAAGAATTGAAGACAATCTCAGAGACCACTGGGACAATACTAAATGCATCAACATTCAAATTATAGGTGTCCCAGAAGAAGAAGAGAAAAACAAATGGTCTGAGAAAATATTTGAAGAGATTATAGTGTAAAACTTCCTTAACATGGGAAAGGAAAGAGTCACCCAAATCCAGGAAGCACAGAGAGTCCCAATACAGGATAAAACCGAGGGAAAATACACCAGTACACATATTCATCAAATTAACAAAAATTAAATGCAAAGAAAAATATTAAAAACAGCAAGAGAAAGACAAAAATATAATATACAAAGGAATCCCCATAAGGTTATCAGCTGATTTTTCAGTGGAAACTCTGCAAGCCAGAAGGGAGTGGCAGCATATACTTAAAGTGATGAAAGAAAAAAACCTACAACCAAGATTACTGTACCCAGCAAGGATCTAATTCAGGTTTGATGGAGAAGTCAAAAGCTTTTCAGACAAACCAAAGCTAAGAGAATTCAGCACCATGAAACCAGTTTACAACAAATGCTAAAGAAACTTCCCTAAGCAGGAAACACAAAGAGAAGAAAAAGACCCACAAAAACAAACCAAAAACAATTAAGAAAATGGTAATAGGAGCATACATATTGATAATAACCTTGAAAGTAAATAAACTAAATGCTGCAACCAAAGGACACAGACTGGCTGAATGGATACAAAAAAAGACCCATATATATGCTGTCTACAAGAGACCCAATTCAGTCCTAGGGACACATACAGGCTGAAAGTGAAGGGATGGAAATGGAAATGGAAATCAAAAGAAAGTTGGAGTAACAATACTTGTATCAGATAAAATAGACTTTAAGGACGGTTACAAGAGATAAGGAGGGACATTACATAATGAGCAAATGATCAGTCCAAAAAAGAAGATATAACAATTATAAATGTTTATGCACCCAACATAGGAGCACCTCAATACATAAGGCAAATGCTAACAACCATGAAAGGAAAAATCGACAGTAACACAATAATAGTAGGGGACTTTAACACCTCACTTACACCAATGGACAGATTATCCAGACAGAAAATTAATAAGGAAACACAAACTTTAAATGACATAATAGACCATATAGATCTAATTGATATTTATAGAACATTCCACCCAAAAAGGGTGGAATACACTTTATTCTCAAGTGCTCATGGAACATTCTCCAGGATAGATCACATCTTGGGTCACAAATCAAGCCTCGGTAAATTTAAGAAAATTGAAACTTATTAAGCATTTTTTCTGACCACAACATTATGAGATTGGAAGACAATTACAGGAAAAAACCTGTAAAAAACACAAGAAAACATGGAAGTTAAACAGTGTGCTCCTAAATAACCAAGAGATCACTGAAGAAATCAAAGAAGAAATAAAAAATACATAGAAACAAATGACAATGAAAACACGATGACCCAAAACCTATGGGGCACAGCAAAAGCAATTCTAAGAAGGAAGTTTACAGCAATTCAATTTCACCTCAAGAAATAAGAAAAATCTCACATAAACAATCTAATCCTACTTTTAAGACAACTAAAGAAAGAAGAGCAAAGAAAACCCAAAGTCAGAGGAAGGAAAGAAATCATAAAGATCAGAGCAGAAATAAATGGAATAGAAATGAAGAAAACAATAATGAAGATCAATAAAACTAAAAGCTGGTTCTTTAAGAAGATAAACATAATTGATAAACCCTTAGCCAGACTCATCAAGAAAAAGAGGGAGGGGACACAAATCAATAAAATTAGAAATGAAAAAGGAGAAATCACTACTGACACTGCAGAAATACAAAGGATTCTAAGAGACTACTACAAACAACCATATGCCAATAAAATGGGCAACCATGAAGAAATGGACAAATTCATTGAAAGGTACAATTTTCCAAGACTGAACCAGGAAGAATTAGAAAATATGAACAGACCTATCACAAGTAATGAAATTGAAACCATAATTAAAAATCTTCCAACAAAAAAATGTCCAGGACCAGATGGCTTCTCAGGAGAATTCTATCGAACATTTAGAGAAGAGCACATTTAGAGAAGAGCAAACACGGATCCTTCTCAAACTCTTCCAAAAAATTGCTGAGGGAGAAACACTCCCAAATTCATTCTACGAAGCCACCAGCACCCTGATACCAAAACCAGCAAAAAGTATAACAAAAAATGAAAACTACAGGCCAATATCACTGATGAACAGAGATGTAAAAATCCTGAACAAAACACTAGCAAACAGAATCCAACAGCACATTAAAAGGATTACACACCATGATCAAGTGGGATTTATCCCAGGGATGCAAGGATTCTTCAATATATGCGAATCAATCAATGTGATACACCACATTAGCAATTTAAGGAATAAAAACAATATGATCATCTCAGTAGATGCAGAAAAAGCTTCTGACAAAATTCAACACCAATTTATTATAAAAACTCTCCAGAAAGTGGGCATAGAGGGAACCTACCTCAACATAATAAAGTCCATATATGACAAACCCACATCACTCAATGGTGAAAAACTGAAAGCATTTCCACTAGGATCAAGAACAAGAGAAGGATGTCCACTCTCGCCACTCTTATTCAACATAGTTTTGGAAATCTTAGCCATAGCAATCAGAGAAAAGAAAGAAATAAAAGAATACAAATTGGAAAAATAAGGATTAAAACCGTCACTATTTGCTGATGACATAATGCTATACATAGAAAATCCTAAAGATACCACCAGAAAACTATTAGAACTAATCAATGAGTTTGATAAATTTGCAGGATACAAAATTAATGCACAGAAATCTCTGGCATTTCTACACACCAACAACAAAAAATCAGAAAGAGAAATTAAGGAAACACTCCCATTTACCATTGCAGCAAAAAGAATAAAATACCTAGTAATAAACCTGCCTAAGGAGGCAAAAGACTTGTACTCAGAAAACTATAAAGCACTGATGAAAGAAATCAAGGATGACATAAAACAGATGGAGAAATATACCATGTTCTTGGATTGGAAGAATCAATATCGTGAAAATGACTATATAGCCTAAAGCAATCTACAGATTCAGTGTAATCCCTATCAAACTACTAATGGCATTCTTCACATAATTGGAACAAAAAATCTTACAATTTGTATGGAAACACAAAAGACCCTGAATAGCCAAAGCAATCTTGAGGAAAAAAAAAATGGAGTTGGAGGAATCAGGCTCCCTGACTTCAAACTATACCACAAAGCTACAGTAATCAAGACAGTAAGGTACTGGCACAAAAACAAATATAGATCAATGGTACAGGACAGAATGACCAGAGATAAATCCATGCACATATGGACACCTGTTTTATGACAAAGGAGGCAAGAACATACAATGGAGAAAAGACAGCCTCTTCAATAAGTGGTGCTGGGAAAACTGGACAACTACATGTAAAAGAATGAAATTAGAACACTACCTAACACCATACATAAAAATAAACTCCAAATGAATTAATGACTTAAATGTAAGACCAGACACTATAAAACTGTTGGAGAAAAACATAGGAAAAACACTCTTTGACATAAACCACAGGAAGAACTTTTTTGACCCACCTCCTAGAGTAACAGAAATAAAAACAAAAATAAACAAATGGGACTTAATTAAACTTAAAAGCTTTTGCACAGCAAAGGAAACCATAAACAAGACAAAAAGACAACCCTCCGAATGGGAGAAAATATTTGCAAATAAAACAACAGACAAAGGATTAATCTCCAAAATATACAAATAGTTCATGCAGCTCAATATCAAACAAACAAGCAATCCAGTTAAAAAATGGGCAGAAGACCTAAATAGACATTTCGGCAAGGAAGACATACAGTTGGCCAAAAGGCACATGAAAAGATGCTCAACATCACTAATGATTAGAGAAATGCAAGTCAAAACTACAATGAGGTATCACTTCACGCCAGTCAGAATGGTCATTATCAAAAAATCTAGAAACAATAAATGCTGGAAAGGGTGTGGTGAAAAGGGAGCCCTCCTGCACTGTTGGTGGGAATATAAATTGATCCAACCACTATGGAAAACAGTATGGAAGTTCCTTAAAGAACTAAAATAGAACTACCATATGACCTAGCAATCCCACTACTGGGCATATACCCTGAGAGAACCATAATTCAAAAACAGACATGCACCCCAATGTTCATTGCAGCACTATTTACAATAGCCAGGACATGGAACCAACCTAAGTGTCCATCGACAGAGGAATGTGACACATATATACAATGGAATATTACTCAGCTGTAAAAAGAAACGAAATTGAGTTATTTGTAGTGAGGTGGGTGGACCTAGAGTCTGTCATACAGAGTGAAGTATGTCACCATATGTTAACGCATATATATGGAATCTAAAAAAAAAAAAATGGTACTGATGAACACAGTTGCAGGGCAAGAATAAAGAGGTAAACATAGAAAATGGACTTGATGACATGGGGTGGGAGGGGGAAGCTGGGGCAAAGTGAGAGTAGCATTGATGTATATATACTACCGAATGTAAAATAGTTGGCTGGTGGGAAGAAGCATCATAGCACAGGGAGATCAGCTCAGTGCTTTGAGGTGACCTAGAGGGGTGGGATAGGGAGGATGGGAGGGAGGCTTAAGAGGGAGGGGATATGGGGACATGTGTATGCATACAACTGATTTGCTTTGTTGTGCAACAGAAACTAACATGGTATTGTGAAGCAATTATACTCCAATAAAGATGTACTAAAAAAAAAGAGGTATCAATAGAAAAAAAAAAAAAAACCTCAAGCATAAGGACAGTTCGAAAAACTGCAGTATTTACAAAAGCTGAAGATACACAGTTCCAAAGATAATCAGCTCCACTCCTATATATACCTAAACCCAACAGGAGTGCATTCATAAGTTCACTGAAAGGCATGGACTAGAATATTCATTATAGCATTATTTGTAAGCCCAAACTGGATGCTACCCACATAAATATCCACTCATAGGAGAAGCCATAAAAATTGTGGAATACTCACACAATGGGAATTGATCATCTATAATGTGCATAATGCATAATTTATCAATACTAAGTACAAAAAAGACAGGACTAATCTCTGGTTTTAGAAGTCATGAGAGCAGTTAACTGGAACAGTTTTTACTGAGATGAGAATGTGCTAGGTTATTGGTATTCTATTTTTGATCTGAGTCTGACTAAGCAGGTATCTTCTGACATGGGAAATCAATCCATTGAGCTGATCTCTTTTGATGTGGTCACTAGTCTTTACCGATACTATGTTCAATAAACACTAAAAGTACATAGAAATTAAAAATATCATTCCCATGATATTTTTATTTATTAATTCATTAAAGTAAGTAGAAACACATTTTAATCATGACATGCTTTGCAAAACAAAAGAAAAAAAAGACCCCTAACTTTCAAAGACTTTTATGATCACTCAAGAAAGCAAAATTACAGAGACAAAGAAGCATCAGGAAATCAGTAAGGAAAAATAAATGACAAATTTTAAAAAAATGATTTAAACATCAGGAAGTGTTATTTATACTGGTTCTGTGGGCTCCATGACTATGAATTCTTCTGTGAAGTGGATGAAGACTCCATCCAGGACAAATTTAATCTCAGTCAACTCAATGAGCAGGTGCCTCACTGTAGACTAGCTCTAGACGTGATCTTGGACCTGGAGCCTGATGAAGAGCTGGAAGACAACCCCAACCAGAGAACCCTGATTAAGCAGTCAGCCAAGACGCTGTATGGGTTCACCCAGACCACCTATATCCTCACAAACCATGGCACCACCCAGATGTTGGAAAACTACCAGCAGGGAGAGTTTGGCTACTGCCCCATGTGCGCTGTGAGAACAAGTCAATGCTTTCCAGTAGCCTTTCTGACACCCCGGGTGAGGCCCTGGTGAAGCTCTACTGCCCCAAATGCATGGATGATTCTACACTTAAGACACCATTGAGGCAGCACCACACGGAAGGCCCCTACTTGGGTACCAGTTTCCCTCACATTGCTCTTCATGGTGCACACTGAATTCCGGCCCGAGCAGCCCACTAACCAGTTTATGTCCAAAGTGTACAGTTGCAAGATCCATCCACTGTCCTACCAGGTGCAGTTCCAAGCCACCAGCAACTTTGAGTCTGTCAAGGCCGTTCACTTATTCCCAACCCCACCTATCACTCAGTCTTTGAAAGTTCCAGTCCTCCCCTGCCACCTTTAAGGAAACCTCTATGGTTTATATTTTAAATTAGAAGAGTCATTATTGTGGTGTGAATATGAAATAATGTAGAAAAAAGGCAAAAATAAGCATTTACTCAAAATTTATATAAAATCTTTCCAGATCTCTTCAGGAAAAATATTTTAGGGCTTGATGTTTCCTAATATAAATGTTGTAAAATCATAAGGTATTTTTAAATAATTCTATGGTAATTTATTTAATTACTAAATAAAATTGATTATTTATATTAAGATACCTTAGCATCATTGATTAATGTATGAGAAGAATACTGAATAGTACCATAATAATGAAGAAAAATTTTAAAAGATCTACAAAAACTACCATGTTGAAAGGTACAAGAATCACAGGTCTTTAGAAAGGAAATTTTCATATACCTAAAATCAACTAATTCTCATATTATTTAAATAGTTCTGGGCTATAAGTTGAAATGGACTTTGCTGTGTCAAACCACAGACTGACTCGCATTACTTTAAAAAAAGCAAATCTCAAATATCACTAGTAAATAGCAATTAAATCTTAAGAGAGAATATATTTTTATACTTGATAAAATCAATTCAATGTTTAATAAAATTCAAAGAAAACATAAGTACCAACATACATATCTAAACATGACAAGAATGTGTATCTCAATCCACTTATATTTCAAAATGTTCTGGAAATTAATTTAATAGATTTATGATTATAAATATGAAAAGAAGCTAAAATTTAGGTATTTGATCTAGCAACTACTATAATGTACTACAAAACCTTTTATTTTCCCCTTGGAATAGAGAGTCAAGTCAAAAATAATGAATAATCCAATGAAATCAGAGTGTATACAAAATTTATGAACATCAGTGGGGAGATATTGGATGACACATTAAATTGAGAATTGGCTAATTATGTCAAGTTGGGTTGATATAAAACATCTCTTAGTTGGAGAACTGAAATTCCAATCCCATCTCAGTGGAAAAAATCAAGATGCCTATTTGGAGAGTGTTCTTAGCCATCAAAATCTAGCTAGGCTAATTCAATGACTAATGATAACACC
The DNA here is from genome assembly GCF_000442215.2 of Lipotes vexillifer. Taxonomy (NCBI): domain Eukaryota; kingdom Metazoa; phylum Chordata; class Mammalia; order Artiodactyla; family Lipotidae; genus Lipotes; species Lipotes vexillifer. The sequence goes on from NW_006799607.1 coordinate 407,650, forward strand.
ACACTTCTATGTGAGTAACAACAAATACAGACATTGTAATATTCATATTCTTCTCAGTATATTGTTTGCTAAGTACTGTATGTTGTTCTAATTTATTTTTTTTTCATATTATAAGTGTTAGTTTTTTGTTAACTTGATCTTTCTACACCTATCTATCCTTGAGGTGCTTGGCTTTATCCTGTAGATACTATGTTGGAATCATGTTAGCCACCTCAGGGTCAGATATTATGAAACATTTTTGTAATCCACAATGGAGATTTTGTAACAAGCTACAGCAGTGGGGAGTAGCAATTTATTTAAGTATAAGGTATAAATGGGGCAGCAAAATAATAACACTAAAATTCAAACAAGGCCCTTTCAAATAAGCATATTTGTTGAAAATATTTAATCTAAGAGGCAAGTAGACAGATGAGTAAGGACAAGGAGCAGAAAACTATGGTGTCTTGGAAAACCATATCCATGTGAAAATTGAATACTGTCAGCACCAAGTTCTTTCATGTAGTCTTGAATTCAACTGTAATTGAAGCACAGATCATAAATCAGAAAGGTTTTTCAATCTGACACCCTTAGAGGAAAAAAGTGACAGATGTAATTTTCAGATTGCAAAGCATTAGTTTATCATTGCACTTTGTTGTGAAGATATAGAACAAAGTTGGAGAATATTTATACACCACATCTTAATGACACATGGAATAAGAAAGTTGAGCTCATCATTCTGAAACTTAATATCTCTTTTGTTTACCAAAAAAAGCAAAAAGAAAAACTGTGATAATCAGATATTTTTCACTTATATCTAGGGATAGTTATATTAAGCATGGTGTTTGTAATAGGAAGCTGCTGTTGCTCAAATGGATATTGCAACATATTTTTCTTGTCCACTCAAATTTATAATCTATGTTAGACACAGAATATATAGCTTACCAACTTACTCTAATTACCCATACGTATACCCCAGTTACCATGTTTTAATTAATGTGAACATTATATAAATTATATAAATCATCTTGAATTATGAAAAAAATTTTAAACTATCTTTTGCATATTGTTAAGATAAAATTAAAATTTTATTTACAGTGAATTCACTTAAAAACAATTTATCTGAAGCTTTTGCGTGGAAAGAAAAAGAGTTTACCATTACCTGTACCCTCATAAGGATTGACTGAATCTCTTAGTATCAAATAACATATACATAAAGTATGAGATAACTTGTTTCTTAATCATATGCATTAGGAAGTATATACTGCCTTGCTGAATAAGGGTTTGAAAACTCTTATTCTGATGCTTTCTAGTTTCATAATCTTGAGAAAAGATACCTAATCTATATTAAACTCAATTTATTAATCTGTGACGTTGACAAACATTGAGTGACTCCTCGTAGATTAATTGAAGAGATTAAATAACATAAGCCACATAAAGTATACTACTATACATAGAAAATGATCAAAGTGTATTGACTACTACTGATATTAATTTAATGTAAGTAAGTGTATTTGGTAATTCCAACCAAACAATCTCTCTATAGTGCTCCTGGCTTCTGGGATATTATGAGAGCTATTTTCACTAAAGATGGGAGATGATTCCACTTCAAATACAGCATATTTCTTTCAAATATATCTTCGATCCTGTTTCTATTTAGCATCCTTTGAAGTACAAATAAATTTCCAAAAGGAGCCAACCCTCTTTTGCTGAATGTTGTAAACAGATTTTTTTTCTTATTTATTTATTTATTTTTTGTACACAGATTTTAATCTCAGTACTTGACAGGACAACACAGCTATTCTCTTCAGCACACCATGTATTTGTCACTCTACTCAGTGTATCCAGTTTTCTGTGCACTGTAGATCAGTAGTTGTATCTCCATCTCCAGGCATATTTATTTCTGCACTTGTTGTATCACCAAATAATCCTAAGTATGCATTGATTATTTCCTGAATTTTATATTTCAAAGACACTAGTTGTTGATTGGACAGCTCCAGAAACCTAGATTTGTGCCCTTGTCTTCAATCCCCATTCAGGGACAGCTAGAGCAGTGGCCCATATGCCATTCTCCTCAAATGCCTAATTGCTTCAGGTGACTATCCCTACTATTTTCTGAAACCTCTGAGACTGAATTCAGAGAGTTGAATTCCATTCTTTTTTGAAACATTCTAACTACATTCATGGAAGGAAACTTGTACACATTTTCAATTTTAAAAATTACCTAAAATAGTAAGACTTTAACTCCCCCTGGATGCCATGCCTCACAATCATGGTTGTTTCTTTGGGACATCAGTCTGGGCAGGAATCTCCTCCTCCTTCTTTGTCAGGAGGTGAAGTCATATCTTTGTGCTTGCATTTGTTCAGTTTCTCCACACTAAGTTTGGAAAGGCTGTTTTGATTATTTTACAATCCTGACATTCAATTGTGATAATGGCTAACTTATTGCAACCAAAACTATTAAGAATCCCGGAATAAATCATCATCTTTCTGTTCTCAGAAAGACAAAGAGTGCCACACTCGAAAGGAAAATTGTTTTTAGTAGACCTATTCAATTTTTCTGAAAGGATGCAATTAAAATGTAGACTACAGACACACATTGTACATATTTTACTGCATTGTGTAAGGAAACAAAAACACAGGTAAATAAAAGTAAAATTTCCTTCAGAGTTTTGCAGTTCACTAAAATAGCACTATAAAATTTCTTTGTAAAAGAAGATAATAGGTCTGTTGTTGGTTTCAAAACAGTTCTAGTAGGGTAAAATATCTTGAACTGTCAACAAATGTGGCATCCATCTTATCTATTAATGGTCTTGGGAAGACCATTTTCAGAATGCAAAAGTTTAAAACTGAAATTCACTTCATGGGGTTAGAGCTTTTAATGGACTGTCACTGATAAGGAAATGATGGAGAGCACAATGTTTCTGCAATCTCATTAGCTGGATGTGTTGTGTTAAGTTGAATTTCCCAATCTCCAGAATACGAACATATACTACTAGTGAGGAGAGAAGAAAAGCAATTCAAAGTTCTATATTTAACTTTTATTCTTTTGAATACAGCATTAAAATAACAATTTCCATGGCATTGTATTTTCCTTATTTCTTTAGTGGGCAATAAAAATAAATCTCATATTATTTTAGCATAATATCATCCTTCCAAAGGAAATCTATTTTGAAATGACATCTCATGTGGTCAGAGAACTTCCCTTAGTTCATATAAAGTTGGCAACTACACTGCTTTTTTCATTAAAAAGAGACAAGATAATATATTCAATCATCAGTGTCACAGGGGCATGCTTCACGAGTATTTGCTTAAAACTTTTAATGCTGTGCAAATGTGACATTTAAGAAATATTTATTTAGAGTAAGCCAAATAAATTTGTTGACTCATTCATGATACCCATGGAATATGATTTTCTATTGATCATTTATATTAAAATGTCAATGTGTAAAACTAGATCTCAAGATGCAGGAATATCTGTATATGAATGCAAACTATGTCAATCATGTAGAATTGGTTGACAGGTACACAGATGTTTGGCATACTGCAGCTTAACTGACAAAATTTCCCTATAAAAATAATGTTTTTCTCTTGTTAATGTAGCCTTTTCCTTCCAAGTTAATGGAGAAAATCTATGAATTAAGGCATTCAAATTTTTTTAGTATTTATAATTTCAACTTAAATATATTTAGATAGAAATATATAATGAAAGCAAAACAAAGAAACACAATTTTAGTCCCAGTTCTGCCACTTTCTTATTTATTTATTTATCCCAGGCAAATCACTCAGTCTCTCTGAGTTCCCATGTATTGATACTTTTGTGTCTAGTAACTAGATAATTGTCAAAGACACTTATAATTTTATGATAACTTTAAAAAGACCAGAAACGGGGTAGAGTGACCTCAAAAATACATTAAATATATGCAGCAGTGAATAAGAATTCTGTTTTACTCTATGAAGATGGTTGCTACAAATGTGCAATGTTTCAGGTGGGAGAAAAATGTGTCTTCTGACATCTGCAGCAGTATTTCCATGTAGACCAGGAAAAAAGAATGACTTTAAAGGACGTAATGATAACTAAGATGTATGGAACACTTTCTATCACTGATAGCTTTAAAGATTTCCTTACAAAATCCTCATAGTAAGCCTCTGAAGTTGATCCCAAAATGACCATTATTTTCTAGATGAGGAACCTGGGACTCAAGAAATTTGGGTAAGACACACAAGGTGAAGTAGCTAGTAACATCAGAACTGGATTCAGAATATGAGAGTCTGGCTATAGAGGTGATATAATTTAACCATGCTTATAGCAACAATTTTGAAAAAAACGTGAGAATTCGTTCAGAGATTTGGAAGAGACCATCTATTTTAGGCAAAAAATGTATTGAAAGCAATATCCCTTTGTTTCAAAAAATACCTGTATTGCTGTAATTTAAAAATAACCTTTTAAATACTCTTCCCCTTTATCAATTGAGAAACAATTATTTGATTATTGGGAAATATATAAACAATCATATTAGCCAAATGATTAGAGTTGCTTCGTCTTCAACCAATGGCTTTTGGAAGGAAATAAATTTTTCTCTTGATGCTCCTCAAGGAAAAATTGGCATAAGAAATAATTGTCACTTAAATATTTTCTAAATGCTTTTAAGGACTTTGATTAAAATTGGGGAGGGGCAAGACCAAGGTCAAGTACATAATGTTTTTTCTGTTCATTTAACAAGGAGAAACTTCCTGACTTATTTGATTCAGCTCACAAGAACTCTTTTTGTGTTAACATCAACACTTAAAAATTTAGAGAGCTCACATTAAAATATGAATTTCTTTCTTTTCCACAAACACTGGAATATCTGCCAAACCTTGTTCTGAATTCCAATGTGGCAATGATCCATGGTTGCTGGGTAGCAGCTGCCACCTTTAGGTGGGCCATGCACTTTGCAATGCTTCCAACCACCCGGGGCCTGCTTCACTCAATTACATTTCCAATCTGGCATTAAAAAAAAAAGAATGTTCAGTGCTTTACAGTCTCCTCCTTAATGCCACCATTTAATACTTTTTTTTTCCTTCCCAATACTCATTAGGGTCTTTTGAAATGCCCTGAGTCCAAAGCAGTGAATAATTTTTGTTACCAGTGGAAAGAAGGATGGATTAATTTGATTAATTTCCTCTGAATGCTTTGAAGTAAAGCATCAAAGAATCACTGTTTACCTCTTGAAATGCTCAGATTTGATTCTGTAGTAAAGAAAATGTGATTCAACTTTCATCCAAAGGACAATTGGAGAGCTTTGGAAGTTTGTGCTTAAACAAAGACATATCAGTCCATTTTATTCTTTTCTTAAAAGGTATGCATTTAGCATTAATATTATTTATGCCCTGGCATGTTTCAGTAAAAATAGTTTCCCTTTAGTATGATTTTTAAGTGTAGATTTATAATTAAAATACATTTGCACTGTAAAAGAAGCTTTCGTCCAAGGAAAATAAAATTTGAAACTATTTTAACATACTCAAATTTGTGCTTTCAGAAAACTTCCCAAATTATTGCATTACAATTAGTTGCTATGAAATTATCTAGCCCTTGCTGTTCTGAAAAGAACCTTGCATAGTAGCCCTATAATTATATGTGCATTATCTGAGTGAATTGAGAACAATAAAAATAATAAATTATATTAAGTTTATGAAATTATAATTTGTATCATTTGGGGCATAATTTTGATTTTTCAGAATATAATTAGTACTTTGATTCTTTATATAGCTAAAAATTGAAAATGAGATGGAGTTGTGCCGCCTTTATAATACTTAGTATCTCTCTGTCTTTGTCTCTCTCTCTCTTGCTCTCACAAGCACAGAAAAAACACACACACACAACTGCAATATCTTTTCTACTCAAAGTCCGAAAGATTATACTTACATGATGTTTTGAAACAACAAAAAAGGCATACTCTCTTAGAGATAATCTGTGGTATACTCACACATACTGATGGTTAAAATGGAAAATATTTTTAAATGATACACAAGACAGCAATTTTCTATGAGCTTTGATAATGCATGACTTTTGCCTCTCAGTTCAACTTTATAGACACTATATTGAAGAATCTTAAAAACAGTTCAGATCACCTTTATGCATAGAACTGTTCATTATAGTTCTACAAAATGAAAACCTGAAAACAGAATTTCAAAACTAGGAATTAGTAATTTTTTATTTCACAAAGTATATTATTCTAATGCTATTAAAGTAATATATAAGGAGTGTGTAAAAAAACAAAGTCCATCAAATGTATTTACTTTAATGTTAAATGACCAAAAAGTGCCAGACATTTCAAAATCCAGTTGTGTTTGTGTGTTGGTATGTGCGAAAACTGACAAGTAGAATATAATATTTATATTAAAAATCAAGTAGCTGAACATAGCCAAGAATACCTTATTAGGGCCTCCCTGGTGGCGCAGTGGTTGAGAGTCCGCCTGCCGATGCAGGGGATACGGGTTCGTGCCCCGGTACGGGAGGATCCCACATGCCGTGGAGCGGCTGGGCCCGTGAGCCATGGGCGCTGAGCTTGCGCGTCCGACAACGAGAAAGGCCACGACAGTGAGAGGCCCACATATGGCAAAAAAAAAAAAAAAAAAAAAGAATACCTTATTAAATAGAAAAAAATGGAATGACTTACATTATTGACTATAAACACATATCGTGTTACCATCCTCTAAAATACAGTTTTTGTACAATCTATACAATCTACATGTAGGATATATATATACTCTGTAAAAGTTACTTTTAAATGCTTTTGAGAGCTGTGGTTTTCCCTATTTTATCCTATTCTTATTCCATATTTTTCCAATATTGACCTTATATTGCATTTGTAATCAGAAATAAATTTTTAAATAATAAAGTTGGAGTGAGCCTTAGTGCATCCTGCAGGCAGTTTCCCAGCAAGTACTGTGGGACCAGTTAAGCAACATCCCAATGGGTGTTCCAGCCACTTCCCTGTGAGTTCAGGACCCACCCTACCTACCCCAAATGTAGCTCCCCATGAGTTTCCTCTACATATAGCAGGCAGTTCTCTTCTTGCTGGCATCCTCCTGTGGAACGTCAGTGAACTTCTCCACTATCTGCTGGGCTACAGCCATGCACCACCAGGGGGTTCTGAGCCTCAGTTTGGGGTGGGGGTGGTGTTTTGGGGGTGAGAGTGAGGGAGGAGCTTTTGCACTGATATCACCCCTAAGAGTAGTGGCTGCTTTCTCTATTAGGTATTACTGCATTCTTTACTCCATTCACCTGTTACTAGGTATGAATTCTTTTGATAAACTGCACCCATTCCACGTACCACATGGTTCATCTCCTGACTGAACCGTGACTTAAAAATCAGCATTATTTACAGAAGGAGACAGATTGAAAGAATCCAACTGGTAAAATGTAAGGGTAATATTTAGGTGAAATACGAGACACAGGGGAACATGAAAAAACTGTAACTGAAACCTTCCTCATTTGAGAAGAAGAGAGTGAAAAAAATGTGACTTTGGATCTAATGACTAAACTTCTAAAGAGGAAGAAAAAAATTATTTTACTGAACTAATTATACAAATCATTGCAACAGTTAGGCATAAAGGTAGTTTTTTCTTTTTTCTTTTTGGAGTATAGTTGATTTACAATATTGTGTCAGTTTAGTTTCAGGTATACAGCAAAGTGATTCAGTTATACATATACACATATCTACTATTTTTCATATTCTTTTCCCATATAGCTTATTAGAGAATATTGAGTAGAGTTCCCTGTGCAATACAGTAGGTCCTTGTTGATTATCCATTTTATATATAGTAGTATGTATATGTTAATCCATACCTTAAAGGCAGTTTTTGAATCTACTTTTTTTTTAAATGTTTTTCTTTTTTAACATCTTTACTGGAGTATAACTGTTTACAGTGTTGTTAGTTTCTGCTGTATAACAAAGTGAATCAGCTACATACATACATATATCCCCATATCCCCTCCCTCTTGCATCTCCCTCCCAACCTCCTTATTCCACTCCTCTAGGTGGTCACAAAGCACCAAGCTGATCTGCCTGTGCCATGCAGCTGCTTCACACTAGCTATTTTACATTTGGTAGTGTATATATGTCAGTGCTACTCTCTCACTTCGTCCCAGTTTACCCTTCCCCCACACCATGTCCTCAAGACCATACTCTACATCTGTGTCTTGATTCCTGGCCTGCCCCTAGGTTCATCAGAACCTTTTTTTTTTTAGATTCCATATATATGTGTTAGCATATGGTCCGTGTTTTTCTCTTTCTGACTTACTTCGCTCTGTATGACAGACTCTAGGTCCATCCACCTCACTACAAATAACTCAATTTTGTTTCTTTTTATGGCTGAGTAATATTCCATTGTAATTATGTGCCACACCTTTTTTACCTATTCATCTGCCTATGGACACTTAGGTTGCTTTCACATCCTGGCTATTTTAAATAGTGCTGCAATGAGCATTGTGGTACATGACTATTTTTGAATTATGGTTTTCTCAGGGTGTATGCCCAGGAGTGGGATTGTTGGGTCATATGATTGTTCTATTTTTAGCTTTTTAAGGAACTTCCACAGTGTTCTCCATAGTGGCTGTATCAATTCACATTCCCACCAACAGTGCAAGAGGGTTCCCTTTTCTCCACACCCTCTCCAGCATTTATTTGTTTGTAGATATTTTGGCGATGGCCATTCTGACCAGGGTGGGGTGATACCTCACTGTAGTTTTGACTTGCATTTCTCTGATGATTAGTGATGTTGAGCATCCTTTCATGTGTTTGTTGGCAACCTGTATAACTTCTTTGGAGAAATGTTTGTTTAGGTCTGCCCATTTTTGGTTTCAGTTGTTTGTTTTTTTGATATTCAGCTACATGAGTTGCTTGTATATTTTGGAGATTGATCCTTTGTCAGTTGCTTCATTGGCATATATTTTCTCCCATTCTGAGGGTTGTCTTTTCATCTTGTTTATGGTTGAAGTTTCATTAGGTCCAATTTGTTTATTTTTGTTTTTATTTCCATTTCTCTAGGGGGTGGGTCGAAAAGGATCTTGCTGTGATTTATGTCATAGAGTGTTCTTCCTATGTTTTCCTTTAAGAGTTTTATAGTGTCTGGCCTTACATTTATGTCTTTAATCCATTTAGAGTTTATTTTTGTGTATGGTGTTTGGGAGTGTTCTAATTGCATTCTTTTACATATAGCTGTCCAGTTTTCCCAGCACCACTTATTGAAGAGACTCTCTTTTTTCCATTGCATATTCTTGCCTCCTTTATTAAAGATAAGGTGACCATAGGTGTGTGGGTTTGTCTCAGGGCTTTCTATCTTGTTCCATTGATCTATATTTCTGTTTTTGTGCCAGTATCATACTGTCTTGATTACTGCAGCTTTGTAGTATAGTCTGAAGTCAGGAAGCCTGATTCCTCCAGCTCCATTTATCTTTCTCAAGATTGCTTTTGCTATTCGGGGTCTTTTGTGTTTCCATACAAATTGTGAATTTTTTGTTCTAGTTCTGTGAAGAATGCCATTGGTAGTTTCATAGGGATTGCATTGAATCTGTAGATTGCTTTGGATAGTATAGTCATTTTCACAGTGTTGATTCTTCCAATCCAAGAACATGGTATATCTCTCCATCTGTTTGTATCATCTTTCTTTCATCAGTGTCTTATAGTTTTCTGCATACAGGTCCTTTGTCTCCTTAAGTAGCTTTATCCCTAGGTATTTTATTCTTTTTGTTGCAGTGGTAAATGGGAGTGTTTCCTTAATTTATCTCTCGATTTTTCATCATTAGTGTATAGGAATACAAGAGATTTCTGTGCATTAATTTTGTATCCTACTACTCTACCAAATTCATTGATTAGCTCTAGTAGTTTTCTGGTAGCGTCTTTAGGATTCTCTATGCATAGTATCATGTCATCTGCAAATAGTGACAGCTTTACTTCTTCTTTTCCAATTTGAATTCCTTTTATTTCTTTTTTTTTTCTCTGATTGCTGTGGCTAAAACTTCCAAAACTATGTTGAATAATAGTGGTGAGAGTGGGCAACCTTGTCTTGTTCCTGATCTTAGTGGAAATGGTTTCAGTTTTTCACCATTGAGAATGAGGTTGGCTGTGGGTTTTTCATATTTGGCCTTTATTATTTTGAGGTAGGTTCCCTCTATGCCCACTTTATGGAGAGTTTTTATCATAAATAGGTGTTGAATTTTGTCAAAAGCTTTGTCTGCATCTACTGAGATGATCATATGGTTTTTATTATTCAATTTGGTAACATGGTTTATCACATTGATTGATTTGCGTATATTGAAGAATCCTTGAATTCCTGGGATAAATCCTACATGATCATGGTGTATGATACTTTTAATGTGCTGTTGGATTCTGTTTGTTAGTATTTTGTTGAAAATTTTTGCATCTATGTTCATCAGTGATATTGGCGTGTAGTTTTCTTTTTTTGTAACATCTTTGGTTTTGGTATCAGGGTGATGGTGGCCTCACAGAATCAGTTTGGGAGTGTTATTCCCTCTGTTATATTTTGGAAGAGTTTGAGAAGGATAGGTGTTAACTCTTCTCTAATTGTTTGATAGAATTCATCTCTGCAGCCATCTGGTACTGGGATTTTGTTTGTTGGAAGAATTTAAATCACAGTTTCAATTTCAGTGCTTGTGATTTGTCTGTTTATATTTTCTATTTCTTCCTGGTTCAGTCTCAGAAGGTTGTGCTTTTTAAGAATTTGTCCACTTCTTCCAGGTTGTCCATTTTATTGGTATATCATTGCTTGTAGTAATCTCTCATGATCCTTTGTATTTCTGCAGTGTCATTTGTTACTTCTTCATTTTCATTTCTAATTCTATTGATTTGAGTCCTCTCCCTTTTTTCTTGATGAGTCTGGCTAATGGTTTATCAATTTGTTTATCTTCTCAAACAACTTGCTTTTAGTTTTATTGATCTTTGCTATTGTTTCCTTCATTTCTTTTTCATTTATTTCTGATCTGATCTGTATGATTTCTTTCTGCTGACTTTGGAAGTTTGTGTGTGTGTGTTCTTCTTTCTCTAATTGCTTTAGGTGTAAGGTTAGGTTGTTTGCTTGAGATTTCTCTTGTTTCCTGAGGTAGGACTCTATTGCTATAAACTTTTCTCTTAGGACTGCTTTTGCTGCATCCCATAGGTTTTGGGTCGTTTTGTTTTCATTGTCATTTGTTTTTAGGTATTTTTTGATTTCCTCTTTGATAACTTCAGTGATCCCTTGGTTATTTAGTAGCATATTGTTTAGCCTCCATGTGCTTGTATTTTTTACAGCTTTTCTACTGTAATTGATATATTGTCTTATAGGGTTGTGGTAGGAAAAGATACTTGATATGATTTCAATTTTCTTAAATTTAGCAACACTTGATTTGTCACTCACGATATGGTCTATCCTGGAGAATGTTCCATGAGCACTTGAGAAGAAAGTTTGTTCTGTTTTTTTGGGATGGAATGTCCTATAAATTTCAACTAAGTCCATCTTGTCTAATGTGTCATTTAAAGCTTGTGTTCCCTTATTTATTTTCATTTTGGATGACCTGTTCATTTGTGAAAATGGGATGTTAAAGTTCCCAACTATTTTTGTGTTACTGTCAATTTCCCATTTTATGGCTGTTAGCATGTGCCTTATATATTGGATTGATCCCTTGATCATTATGTAGAGTCCTTCTTTGTCTCTTGTAATAGTCTTTATTTTAAAGTCTATTTTGTGTGATATGAGAATTGCTACTTCAGCTTTCTTTTGAATTCCATTTGCATGGAATATCTTTTTCCATCCCCTCACTTTAAGTCTGTATGTTTCCCTAGGTCTGAGGTGGGTCTCTTGTAGATAGCATATGTACAGGCCTTGTTTTTGTATCCCTTCAGCCAGTATAGGTCTTTAGGTTGGAGCATGTAATCCATTTATTTAAGGTAATTGTCAATATGTATGTTTCTATTACCCTTTTCTTAATTGTTTTGTTTTTGTTTTTGTGGGTCTTTACTTTTTCTAGTGTTTCCTGCCTAGAGAATTTCCTTTAGCATTTGTTGTAAAGCTGTTTTGGTGTTGCTGAATTCTATTAACTTTTGCTTATCTGTAAAGATTTGTATTTCACCATAGAATCTGAATGAGATCCTTGCTGCATAGAGTAATCTTGGTTGTAGGTTTTTCCCTTTCATCACTTTAAATATGTCCTGCCACTTCCTTCTGGTTTGCATACTTTCTGCTGAAAAATTTGTTGTTTCTGTTGAAAACTTTCTTTGTTTCTGCTGAAAATTTGTTGCTTTTCCCTTGCTGCTTTTAATTTTTTTCTTTGTATTTAATTTTTGATAGTTTGATTAATATATGTCTTGGTGTGTTTCTCTTTGGGTTTATCCTATATGGTACTCTCTGTGCTTCCTTGATTTAATTGACTATTTTCTTTCCCATGTTAGGGAAGTTTTGACTATAATCTCTTCAAAGTTTTTCTCAGACCCTTTCCTTTTCTCTCTTTTTCTTCTGGGACCCATATAATTCGGTCTGTTTAATGTTGTCCCAGAGGTCTCTGAGACTGTCCTCAATTCTTTTTATTCTTTTTTTCTTTATTCTGCTCTGTGGCAGTTATTTCCACCATTTTATCTTCCAGCTCACTTTTCCATCTTCTGCCTCAGTTATTCTGTTATTGATTCTTTCTAGAGTATTTGTAATTTCAGTAACTGTGTTGATCATGAGTGTTTGTTTGCTCTTTAGTTCTTCTAGGTCCTCGTTATATGTTTCTTGTATTTTCTCCCTTCTCTTTCCTGGATTTTGGATCACCTTTACTATCATTACTCTGAATTCTTTTCAGGTAGGTTACCTATTTCATCTTCATTTATTTGGTCTTGTAGGTTTTTACCTTGCTCCTTCATCTATAACATATTTTTTTGTTGTTTCTTTTTTTTTTTTGGGGGGGGGGGCTTTGTATTCCTTTCTTACAGGTTGTTTGTCATGAGTCGTCCAGCACTGGAGTTTGTAGGCACTTGGATAGAGCTGGGTCTTGGTGCTGAGATGAGGACTTCCGGGAGGCCTCACTCCTATTCATACTCCCTGGGCTCTGAGGTTCTCAGTTAGTCCAGTGGTTTTGACTCAGAGCTCCCACCACTGGAGCCTGCACCTGACATCCAGCCAGGGAACCAAGATCCTGCAAGCTTCATGGCACAGTAAAAAAAAAAAAAAAAAAGGAAGAAAGAAAGAAAATAAGGAGCAGTACAATGTCAAAGAATAAAAAACAAAATAAAATTAGAAAGATAAAAAATCTATTAGGATAAATAAAACTATAATTGAAACAACTGCAACAAGGTAAAATAAATACACAGAAAAAAGAAAAAAAAAAATTGGGGGTGAACAAGCCAAAAGGAAAGATCACGAACAAAGTATAAAGAATAAAATAAAATTAGAAAAATAAAAGATTTATTATGAAAAATAAAAATATAAAAGAATCAACAATAATGAATCAATAAGGTAAAACATAACCCCAATCTGACGGAGCAAAAAGGAATAGAAGAAAATAAAAGAAAAACATCCTTGGCTATGTGGGTGGAGTTTGGGGGGAGAACTTAGGCTGGGGTGATGTTTAGGGTAGAGGGGTGACTTTTGAGCATGGGGCGGGACCTACATGGGGCAATGTCCAAGTGTGGGACAGGGCCTAGGTGTGTGGGTGGGGGGTGGCTTTCAAGTGTGGGGCTGGGCCTCTGCTTAGGACCTGAACAGAAGGGGAGAGGCAGCACGTGGAAAGGAGGGCCTCTGGACTGTGGGCTTCCGGAGTTTGGAGGTAGGACCCTGAGTGAGGGTGTGTGGGTGGGGTTTAGGCCAAGCTCATTGGAGAGGGTCTCTGAGTGTAGAGGTATGGCCCTGGATGGGGGTGTAGGGGTGGGGCTTGGGCTCTGCGCTGCAGGAGGGAGGCTCTGAATGCAGAGGATTAGGCCTGGGAGCCCAACAGGCTTCCTGGTGCTTAAGTGTACAGGGAAAGCACCAGCCGTGTTCCCTTCCCTTCCTTCACACTCCTCCCCCATGGTCTCCCCCAAGGTCTCCCCCCATCGCTGCTGGACCCTTAACTGTGAGTGGGTCTCATTGGGTGTAGGAACTCCTCCCCTCCACCAGCTGCCCCTCAGGGGTACCAGGCCCAGAGGTCTGGCCTTTACTTTTGATCACCCTTCCCTCCGTCCCACTCCCTCAGGACCTGCGTGGCTGGAGGGGCCCAGGTGGTGGGCAGGGGAAACTTTGCCATGTTCCCTTTTGATCTTCTTCCCTCCCAATGGTCCTCCAATTTCCCCCTTCTGGCATGGGATCCCTTCCCCTCCCCCAGCCACCCCTCAGGGGGGCCAGTCCTGACTCGCCTCCACTTCTCTTCCTCCCTCTTTCCCCCCCATGCCCCACATCCTACCCAGTCACTTGGGGTTCCTCCCATCCCCTTAGGTGTCCGTGGGCCCCACCATTGCCTGGTAGTTGCCCTAGTTGTGAGGAGACGCAAATTTTGTGTCCTCCTAGTACACCATTTTGACTCCGCCCTTCTCTCATATCTACTTGATCAATCTGCCCTGCATGAAAAAAACACAACTCCATAAAAATCAAACTAACAGAAGAAGAAATTTATTAATATTGAATTAGAATAAAATGGTTGAAACACCAGCTCCAGTTGCAGGGGTCAGGGATCACCAAGGCACGTGATGCTCTGGTGTTGAGACCACATGTGCATTTACTTGACAACCAACAGCTTTCGAGATCTTTCTGAGCATCCCTTCTGCACCGTTCATCCCTAAGTCTACCAAACAACCAGTTCCACTGCCCTACATGGGGCCAAAACTGTCTCTTCACACATTACATTTTAAGGCACAAATTATTCATTATAAACTGGAAGCCACTTTAAGAAATCTATCAAAAGATGGATTTTATGGTTGAAAATATGTCTGTGAATTTATATCAGGTCTCCAAAGTAATCAAAAAGAAAGAGGATGTCAAGTGAGTTCTCAAAGAAAAAATTTTTCTTGTCATTCAAATTTTCAAAATTCATGTGTGTGTACTTCTGAGCCAGTAAAATAAGTAAAATGAATTCTTCTGTTTCATTTATGAAATCTCTTCCTCAAATTTTGACATAATGAATTAATTTAATTCATCCTCAAGGCAATTTCAAGGTTTTCACTGTAAATTCCTTAAAGCAGAACTCAAATGTAAAAATTTCATGGATTTCTATAAAACAAAGACTTTTTTGGGTCAAAATACTCCTAGAGCTATATACTAGTACAAAGCATTACACATTCTTTGTTTATACACCTTCTATACAGTGTCACTAAAGAACTTTGAAATCGTGGTTTCCATATTTCCCATTTTATTTAATTTTTCCACAGTTTCACTGTTTGTTTTTTTCCTGAGTGTGAATTTTACATAAATTTTATTGAAAAATTATTTTAAAAGGAATTTAGAAAGAATTCATTCATGCATCTCCCACTCCCAACTGTACAAAGAAAAAATTTTTTTCTCTTGATTTGATTCTAAGAAATGGAATGATAATCTTAAACTTTTCCTTTCAAATCCAGTCCTTGTGCAAATTCAAGCTCAATATATTTACAACATGAAGGAAGATATGAACTAACTTCACATTTTCAAAACAGATAATCTTTTCTGCATGGTATTTTTGTCTGTAAGGATTTAGAGTTAGTACCCATGATCATTTATATATATATATATATATATATATATATATATATATACACAAATTTTGTGTATATATATATATTTGTATGTGTATATATATATATATATATATATACACATATATAAAATATATATATGTGTATTAACTCAGCATTCTTATTCAAAAAAAGTGTTCATACAAAAACCTGCCACTCAACTAGATGACAGTTTTATAAGTCGCTTCTTTTTTTTTTGACAACCTATTTATCCTACTATATAAAATCCTTGAAGGAAGGCTTGCCATAAATGATAGTGTATTTCAAAGGTCATGTAATTTGCAATTTGTCATTCTTCATTTTGCAGGAAATGGTTCATGATGTAAACAACACATGAGCAATATATTAACAAGTTTTGCTGTCTTTCAGTGTGAATAGATTTTTCTCTTAATTTTGATGACAGTCAAGGCAAACTATACATTGTTCTGGTCAACTATGGGTTGTAAAGAAGAAGATATGTATTAAATTGTTTATGTTGTTATGCTGTGGTATCTCTAATTGTTGTGCCTTGTTTGTTTGGTAGAGGTAGATTCTAAACTTCTAGAAAGAAACACACTTTGGATTATTCATTTATTCATTCATTCATTCTTTTAAATACTCATCAATTCTGTCAAAGTGCTTATATTAAATGCCTAATAAATTCAAGAAAGAAATGATTTAGGTAACAGATGATGAAAACTGTGGAATAGTTTCCACTTTTGTGAAACTGATGGAAAAGCAAGAGAAGCAAACAAGCAATCATGTGAATGTGAGCTTTTTTTTGTATGTGTGCTGTCAGGATGGCCTGCTTGCCAGACACTCCTCTATTACCCTGTTTGTGGTGCTGACAGAGGAGGATTCCCATGCCCATTAAATATTTCTCACCTTAGTGCCTCATATGAAGTAGAGAGGGCAGATCCTTCTTTGTGGGCTATGGTCAGACATGTGACTCAAGCTTAACCAATTGCACATTCACCCTTTCTATGTGGCTTTTCAAAGTGGGAAATTTGGCTCAAGAATTGGGAGAGTTTTGTTTTGTTGTGTCATTACTATCATGACAGCAGTAATTGCCCTGGTAGCTCTAACATGGCACCTGTGATCTTGGCAGAGGGACTGCTGGTGACATCTTGAATAGTATAAAGCTGTTGCATGAACTTACCCTTAATTTCTGCTTTCCAGCATCCATGGACATGTGTCTTGTTATAATTTCAGCATTGCTGTCTCTCATTGATTCTATGAGGCTTTAATTTATATCTACTCCTAATGTATCTCCCTCTCCCACCTGCTAAAACACAAACAAACAAACACAGCTAGGGTCAGAAAGAACAGCTCAAATGTCCTTCACAGCTTAAAATAAAACTTATTGAACAATAGTTTATGTCCACAAAGAGTGAAATTAAGATAAAAAGAACAGAATTTCTGTCCATGTGGATACAGCATAACAGTCAAATGCACTTTAATTTCATATATTTTTTTACCTATTTTGTCTTTCATTAAAACATGTAAAACACTCAGAGTAGGGCTTGGTGAGTAGTAATCATATGTCAGTATGAGCTATTTTATTATACAAAGGGGTGGAGCATAGAGGTTAAGAGCCCAGGTTATGGTTCTACACTGACTTTATTCATAAACTAGCTCTTCCATTTACACATCTGTGTGACCTTGGGCAAGTTACTTGGGCAAGTTATTTAACATCTCTGTGCCTGAGTTTCTTCATAGGTGAAATGAGGCTCATAATAGTATCATTCAAGACTGAGATTGATAATTCCAGCAATATTTATAGAAAAGTCTTGTCATATATTAAGCTCTCATGGAGTGTTATCTATTTCTAGCTTCATCTAATTTCATGTCCATTTTTCCAATAAATGCACTGAAATTTAATAATTATCTTATATATATATATATATATTCTCTCTTCTTAATAATGAAAAGATTTATAGCTTTTCATGTTCTCTTTGAGTAAAGGTTTAGTATATTTTATATACTTTGTTACGTTTGGTTCTGTAAGTACTTAATTTCTAAATAGGCATTGTAATTTTGCTTTCTTTCACAGTAATTAGAGCTATTTAAATGAGTTCTATATTATAATTTCCTACTTGTTATTGTGTTATTAAGCTTATTAATTTCTCAAGTTATTGCACTGAAGCCAGAAACTGTGGGTTTTTTCTATTTTTAATAACTGATTAAAGTTTATTTCTTTGAGAACATAAAATTTGAACGTTTTTCAGATATTTGGGAGCTCTTTGCATGTCTATTTAGTCTAATTTTAAATTTCAGTATAAACCTATTAATTCAGACTTGTATTTATACTCTTCAAAATCGATATCATTTTTAAAATTTTCTATGGACTTGCTTAAAATCGTTTTGAGAGATGAGTCAAAGATTTCCACTTACATTATAAGACCAATATTAATCATCTTCTCATTATTTTAAAAGCGTTTGCTATTCATATTATTATATATTCTTTGTGGATCATGAATTTGTCCATTTTAATATTAATATTGCCCATCCTCCTTTTTTTTGGTTATTGTTGGTATTTATTTGTTTGCTTTTATCAAGTAAAGAAGGGTCTCTTCACTATTTGCCAGTCAAAATCTCTTCAGCACAGACAACCTGTACAGGAAAGGAATAAAACCCAGGGTCATAGGCTTATTCCAAGTTTCAGAGAATAGTCATGTTCTCTCCAAGTATTCTTTTCTTTAATTGAAGTATATTTGATTTAAAATATTGTGTTAGTTTCAGGTGTACAGCAAAGTGATTCGGTTATACATTTGTATGAATAAATTAATTTATATTCTTTTTTCTCAGTTCTTTTCCATTATAGGTTATTATATGATACTGAATATATTTCCCTATGCTAGACAGTAAATCCTTGTTGTTTATCTATTTTATATATGGTCTCTCCAAGTATTCATTTAAGCACATGCCTGGCAGCCATGCCCAGTCAGTCTCTCCTTGACCCAGATAGGAGTTTTCCAGATTGACATCACCAGCAGGTTTGACTTTATTTATGGCTATGCATACTCAGTGCAAAATGAAAATGCAGTGCTCCTTATTCAAAAATTCTTCAGAATTTCAAGATGGCAACAATAGAGCATTAAACCAAGTGTGTAGTCCTTCTGTGTGGGTCTGAGTGGATGCACTAGGTGCATGCCCATAAATCTGGCTCTTCTTATATCTTCTTTTTCAATGGTAATGTTTCCATCTCCTACTTCAGCCACTTTGGGAGAAACATGGGGAAAAAAATGGGAATTAATTTTTTTCTTACAATCACTGATTTTCAATTTTAACATATAATGGAATAAAATCCATGGAGCTAAAGACACAGTTGAAGTTCAACAGTCATAATAAACCACTAAGGTATTATATATTTCTGATTTTATAGTGTATACAGGATTATTTTTTGTAACGCATCTCCAGATTAAGGAATTTAAATAATTTAATAGTCAAAATTATGTTTGGGATTTAAAGAATATATTTAAGAATGCATAAAATTTGCCTTTTATCCTTATCTGCAATTTTATTCTATTTTTACTCTCAATATTAACTTACAATGTTTTTTCTTAGTTATATAATTTTTTACATTTTAGTAATGTGATATTCCTTATTGTTATTCATTTGACTTTTTTTCCAAAAACTCTGTTGTATCGACGACAATGATGATGATTGATGATGGGGGAATAAAATGCACATTATCCATGAATTATTTGTCTTAAGATTATCTATATGTAAACATCAATGACTCTAAGAGTTAGTTATGAAGTTCATAAATTAATCATTTACCGTTTACTCATTATGTTATTTTTGTTGATATAATTCTATTGATAAATGAATTTGTTGCAATTTCAAAGCTAGAAAAATGTATTGCCACTTCTTCTCAATGTAAGTGTATTACTTAATTTTTAAATCCAAATGCATCATAATTCAAAGTTAATTGCAGAGACTTTTTGTTAAATTATCCCAACTTATCTTGCTCTTTGTATTTATAAGCTCTTTAACATTGCATGTACTCAAGATATCAAAGTAGCCTTAAAAGCTTATTACAAATGATAGCTTTTTTACTTAGATTAATCTGCTACTATGATACAAAGGGTGTTTTATTAAATATTCATTTTCTTCTATCAGCACTGATACTAGTAATTTAAGTTTGGCCATAGAATAATCAATTAAAGTAAAGCATGCTGTGTGAACACTAAACATAACACATTAATTTAGTCTATTTTGACTACTCCTGCTGTCTTGCAAATCATTCCTATGGTTACAACACATTTATCAAAGTTTCTAATAGAAAAACATTCCATGATGGCAAGGCCTATACTAAATAAATATAAGATTTATGGATAATAAAAATATTTAGATTTAATTTCGTAAATTAAGTGACATTTTCCTAATATCACAGAACACATACAATAAAAATGAGCTAAATACACTAAAATATTGTTTAAATTATTATGGAAAAATGACTGTGTAAGGTTAATCATAGAAGGTGTACAAATGATTATACCAGAAGAGCATAAAATTTAATTAACTCTGTGATAAATTAAGGATAGTGAACAGGCAAATGACATCTTAGAGCTGGCATATAAGTGAAATTGTGTCCAAGTGTCACCTTGGTTGGAGCTTTTTCATATTCCTAGTAAGCAGGTGTCATTATTTCAACAGAATAAAAGGACAAGAAACTTTACAATGTTGTCTGAACTTTGGAATCACTATTGCAAATCCTTAAATTGATAGCATAAATGTGACTTTGATAAATGTACTTGTATTGTAGGGAATTTAACTTTACCCTAAAGAGGTCTGGCCTTTGCCTTTGCTTTCAGGGAGATATATCTTTTGGAAGGTCATGCCTGACAGGAACATCTTTGTATAGGGGTCTGACCACATCATATTAAGGTAGGGGTTGACCAGGATAGAAAGACCAACAATGTGATACAGAGTAGGGCTTTGGGTCATACAATATCATTTGAAATGGAGGCTGAGATCAACCAGGGGGCAAGTGGAACCCCAGTAGCGACTGAATACTGAAGCTGAATACTGGGGTGAGCTTCCCTGGTTCATAGTGCTGAAACCTTAGGGTACAAGGATACCAGGAAAGCAACCCCTCCTGATTCCACAGAGAGAGGATTTTTGAAGCTCTGCATTTAGTACTTCTCCAGATGCCACCCTATGTGATTTTTCCCTTGGCTGATTTTAATCTGTATCCATTCTTTGTGATGAACCATAAGCAGCCTCCAGTGAGTTCTGAGTCCTTCTAGGAAATCCTGAGCTTGCAATTAGTGTCAGAAGGAAGGATAGTCTTGTTTTATTTAGGACTGTGTTTCCTCTAACTTAGTAGTTTGCCTAAATACAAGAATTAATTGAAAAAAATGGTTAAAAATAGATATAGTATGTTATTTTTCTGACCCTTGACAAAAAAGAAACTTAAATCTATTAATATAAAATGGTCCATGAAAAATTGGACAAAGAATCATATTCATAAAAATAAGTGGTATATTAAACGTGACAGATATTTCAAGTGGTTTAATCATGTCATCTAAACCTATTTAAACCTGAATATTCACCGCTGGAAAACTAGGAGGTTGGGTTTTAAAACTCTTGTTGTCTTATTAAAGAATTGAATGTCTCTATGTATAACAATTGTAATGTTCTCAGTTCATAGTTCTTGGTTTCCTTTATATCTATTTCATTAAACTTTTGTAACTTTAGCTGAACTCTCCATGGCCAAGTCATAAATCAGAATTTCTATTAATATTTCACTTTCAACTGTAGTCAAAGTCTTTCAATTGTACTGTCCTCTCACTGGATTTTGAAAGAACTTAGTGTCTTTGAGCAGCTGACAGCAAGTTTTGTTTCCTGCCATGATTACCTTGTATACATAGAAAATAATTTAGTACACCTTTTAATTAACATTCTTAATTCTCTCTCCCCTTCATCCTTTGCCCCAGCATAAAAATCTCTTATAACTAAATGTATATTTCCAGAAATCTCCTTCTGCTTTCTTAATTCAAGCCTATTGTTCTTTAAACTATAAAGCATAATTGTTCATGTCCTTTGGTTTGAGTGTTTTGGTGGGCACAATACTAACCACAATGGACATAAACTCTGTCTTCTGCAGAAGTATTTTTTGGGGAAAAATCAACAAAAAATTATAGAGGCTTGTAATAATTTCTATGATGGGTTAAATAGAGAGAACATATCTGCATGATCTAGCCAAATCAAGGAAAATGGAAAGGTCAGTAACTATTTCCCAGAAAAAAATGCCATCTAAGCAACATTCATTGGCAGCCTGTAAAACAAGTTGTAAAACACAGCCCTAGTCAATTAGGTAAGCTTTGAGTGACATTTGCCTTTGATTTTACACCTATGGCTCCCTTATTCCATATTTCATATTTCATATTTCATATTCATATGAGATATTCCATATCTCATATTCTAAGAGTTTCCATAATAAACTATATTCTTTTCTAACCCCCATTCACTTCCCAAACAATTACATCCTTTATTTTCCCTTTCTAGTTCACCACTAAATTTTTTTTTTTTTTTTTTTTTTTCAGTATGCGGGCCTCTCACTGCTGCGGCCTCTCCCGTCACGGAGCACAGGCTCTGGACGCACAGGCCCAGCGGCCATGGCCCACAGTCCCAGCCGCTCCGCGGCACCTGGGATCCTCCCGGACCAGGGCACGAACCCGCATCCCCTGCATCGGCAGGCGGACTCTCAACCACTGCGCCACCAGGGAAGCCTTAAAACTATTTTGATAATTTTCTATTTTTAATATTCTGACTATATTAATTCTTGGAAATATTTTAGGTATGCATTTATTCTTTCATGGTTTGCATATCTAGAGATAAATATATCGCCTTTCAATAAAAAGAATTTGAAGTTGACCCCTGAGTCCTCCTATTCTTGAAAACATATTCATTATTAACTTTTTTTTAAATTGGGGTATAGTTGTTTTAAAATGTTGTGTTAGTTTCTACTGTACAGTGAAGTTAACTTCTTAATAACACATTTAATATTGATTTCCACAATATCACTTTCCTAATTCTTCTATTTCTGTTGAAGTGTTCCTTATTTTTAATAATGGTAAAATACAAATAAAATTTACCATTTTAACCATTAAGTGTCCAGTTCAGTAAGGTTAGGTATATTCACATATGTCACCAATCTTCAGAATTCTTTCCATTTCAAAAAATTGAAACTCTATAACCATTAAGCAACGACTCCCCATTCCAACCTCTCCCAGCCCCTGGAAACCACCATTCTTCCTTCTGCCTGTATTAACTTGATTAGTCTAATTACTTCATGTAAGTGAAATAACACAGTATTCGTCTTTTAGGGACTGGCTTATTTCACTTATCATAATGTTCTCAATGATCATCCAAGCTGTACCATGAGTCAGAATTCCCTTCCATTCTAAGGCTGAATAATATGCCATTATATGTACAACGTTTAGTTTATCCAATCATGAATTGTTGGACAGTCGGGTTGTTTCTACTTTTTAGCTATTGTGAAGAATGCTGCTATGAACATGGGTATACATGCCTGAGTCCCTGCTTTCAATTACTTTGGATATATATCCAGAGTGGGATTGCTGGATTATATGGTAAAGCTATTTTCTTTTCGTTGAGAAACCACCATACTACTTCCCATACCAGCTGCACCACTTTATATTCCCATCAGCAGCATAAAGGGGTTCCAGTTTCTACACATTCTCAGTAACACTTGTTATTTTTTGTTTTTATGATAGTAGCAATCCTAATGGGTATGAGGCAACATCTCATTGTGTGTTTAGTTTGCATTTCCTTAATGATTAGTGATGTTGAGCACCTTTTCACCTGCTTCATGGACACTTGTACATCTTCTTTGGAGAAATATTTATTCAAGTCCTTTGCTCATTTTTCAACTGGATTTTTTTTTCATCTTTTAGTCTCAGCTTTTTAGGAGTTCTTTACATATTCTGGATATTAACCTCTTATTATATACGATTTGAAATTATTTTCTCCCAGTCCATTGGCAGCCTTTTCATTCTGCTGATTGTATCCTTTGATGTGCAGTTTTAAATTTTGATATAGTTCAATTTATCTGTTATTATTTTTATTGCCAGTGCTTTCGGTGTCCAGTACATGAAATCACTGCCAAATCCAATATCAAGAAACTTTTATCCATGTTTTCTTCTAAGGTTTTTGTAGTTTTAGCTTTTACATTTAGACGTTTGATCCATTTTGAATTAGTATTTTTTATATGGTTTAAAGTAAGATTCCAACTTTTTTTTTTTTCTTGTGGATATATAGTTTTCCCAACACTATTTGTTGAAAAGACTGTCCTTTTCCCTGTAAATGGTCTTGGTCAAAAATCACTTGGCCACGCATGTGAGGGTTTAATTCTGGGTTCTTTATTCTATTTCATTGGTCTATATGCTTGTCTTTATGCCAATACCACATTGTTTTGATTACTGTAGCTTTGTAATTACTTGAAATTAGGAAGTGTAAGGCTTGCAACTTTGTTCTTCTTTTTCAAAGTTTTGATTTTTTGGGGTCCATTGAGATTCTATAAATTTTAGGATTTTTTTCTATTTCTACAAAAACTATCATTGGAATTTTCAGAAGTATTGTATTGAATCTGTAGACTGATCACTTTGGGTGATATTGATATCTAATAACATTAAGTTTTACAATCCATAAACATGGAATATTTTTCTATTAATTTGTCTTCTTTAATTTCTTTCAGCAAGGTTCTGTAGTTTTCAGTGCACAATTCTTTTGCCACCTTGGTTAAGTTTATTCCTAAGTATTTTATTCTCTTTTATGCTATTGTAAATGGTATTATTTTCTTTATTCCTTTTTTAGATTGTTCATTCATTTTTTTTTTTAACATCTTTATTGGGGTATAATTGCTTTACAATAGTGTGTTAGTTTCTGCTTTATAACAAAGTGAATCAGTTATACATATACATATGTTCCCATATCTCTTCCCTCTTCGTCTACCTCCCTCCCAGCCTCCCTATCCCGCCCCCCAGGCAGTCACAAAGCACCGAGCCGGTATCCCTGTGCCATGCGGCTGCTTCCCACTGGCTATCTACCTTATGTTTGTTAGTATATATATACGTCCATGTCTTTCTCTCACCCTATCACAGCTCACCCTTCCGCCTCCCCATATCCTCAAGTCTGTTCCCCAGTAGGTCTGTGTCTTTATTCCTGTTTTACCCCTAGGTTCTTCATAACATTTTTTTCCTTAAATTCCATATATATGTGTTAGCATATGGTATTTGTCCTTCTCTTTCTGACTTACTTCACTCTGTATGACAGACTCTAGGTCTATCCACCTCATTACAAACAGCTCAATGTCGTTTCTTTTTATGGCTGAGTAATATTCCATTGTATATATGTGCCACATCTTCTTTATCCATTCATCCGATGATGGGCACTTAGGTTGTTTCCATCTCCGGGCTATTGTAAAATAGAGCTGCAATGAGTATTTTGGTACATGACTCTTTTTAAATTTTGGTTTCCTCAGGGTATATGCCCAGTAGTGGGATTGCTGGGTCATATGGTAGTTCTATTTGTAGTTTTTTAAGGAACCTCCATACTGTCCTCCATAGTGGCTGAACCAATTCACATTCCCACCAGCAGTGCAAGAGTGTTCCCTTTTCTCCACACCCTCTCCAGCATTTATTGTTTCTAGATTTTTTGATGATGGCCATTCTGACTGGTGTGAGATGATATCTCATTGTAGTTTTGATTTGCATTCCTCTAATGATTAATGATGTTGAGCATTCTTTCATGTGTTTGTTGGCAGTCTGTATATCTTCTTTGGAGAAATGTCTATTTAGGTCTTCTGCCCATTTTTGGATTGGGTTGTTTGTTTTTTTGTTATTGAGCTACATGAGCTGCCTGTAAATTTTGGAGATTAATCCTTTGTCAGTTCATTCATTTGTAAATATTTTCTCCCATTCTGAGGGTTGTCTTTTGGTCTTGTTTATGGTTTCCTTTGCTGTGCAAAAGCTTTGAAGTTTCATTAGGTCCCATTTGTTTATTTTTGTTTTTATCTCCATTACTCTAGGAGATGGGTCAAGAAGGATCTTGCTGTGATTTATGTCATAGAGTGTTCTGCCTATGTTTTCCTCTAAGAGTTTGATAGTTTCTGGCCTTACATTTAGGTCTTTAATCCATTTTGAGCTTATTTTTGTGTATGGTGTTAGGGAGTGATCTAATCTCATACTTTTACATGTACCTGTCCAGTTTTCCCAGCACCACTTATTGAAGAGGCTGTCCTTTCTCCACTGTACATTCCTGCCACCTTTATCAAAGGTAAGGTGTCCATTTGTGCATGGGTTTATCTCTGGGTTTTCTATCCTATTCCATTGATCTGTCTTTCTGTTTTTGTGTCAGTACCATACTGTCTTGATTACTGTAGCTTTGTAGTATAGTCTGAAGTCAGGCAGCCTGATTCCTCCAGCTCCATTTTTTGTTCTCAAGATTGCTTTGGCTATTCGGGGTCTTTTGTGTTTCCATACAAATTGTGAAATTTTTTGTTCTAGTTCTGTGAAAAATGCCAGTGGTAGTTTGATAGGGATTGCATTGAATCTATAGATTGCTTTGGGAAGTAGAGTCATTTTCACAATGTTGATTCTTCCAATCCAAGAACATGGTATATCTCTCCATCTGTTTGTATCATCTTTAATTTCTTTCATCAGTGTCTTATAATTTTCTGCATACAGGTCTTTTGTCTCCTTAGGTAGGTTTATTCCTAGATATTTTATTCTTTTTGTTGCAATGGTAAATGGGAGTGTTTTCTTGATTTCACTTTCAGATTTTTCATCGTTAGTATATAGGAATGCCAGAGATTTCTGTGCATTAATTTTGTATCCTGCTACTTTACCAAATTCATTGATTAGCTCTAGTAGTTTTCTGGTAGCATCTTTAGGATTCTCTATGTATAGTATCATGTCATCTGCAAACAGTGACAGCTTTACTTCTTCTTTTCCGATTTGGATTCCTTTTATTTCCTTTTCTTCTCTGATTGCTGTGGCTAAAACTTCCAAAACTATGTTGAATAAGAGTGGTGAGAGTGGGCAACCTTGTCTTGTTCCTGACCTTAGTGGAAATGCTTTCAGTTTTTCGCCATTGAGGATGATGTTGGCTGTGGGCTTGTCATATACGGCCTTTATTATATTGAGGAAAGTTCCCTCTACACCTACTTTCTGCAGGGTTTTTATCATAAATGGGTGTTGAATTTTGTCAAAAGCTTTCTCTGCATCTATTGAGATGATCATATGGTTTTTCTCCTTCAATTTGTTAATATGGTTAATCACATTGATAGATTTGCGTATATTGAAGAATCCTTGCATTCCTGGAATAAACCCCACTTGATCATGGTGTATGATCCTTTTAATGTGCTGTTGGATTCTGTTTGCTAGTATTTTGTTGAGGATTTTTGCATCTATGTTCATCAGTGATATTGGCCTGTAGTTTTCTTTCTTTGTGACATCCTTGTCTGGTTTTGGTATCAAGGTGATGGTGGCCTCGTAGAATGAGTTTGGGAGTGTTCCTCCCTCTGCTATATTTTGGAAGAGTTTGAGAAGAATAGGTGTTAGCTCTTCTCTAAATGTTTGATAGAATTCGCCTGTGAAGCCATCTGGTCCTGGGCTTTTGTTTGTTGGAAGATTTTTAATCACAGTTTCAATTTCAGTGTTTGTGATTGGTCTGTTCATATTTTCTATTTCTTCCTGATTCAGTCTTGGCAGTTTGTGCATTTCTAAGAATTTGTCCATTTCTTCCAGATTGTCCATTTTATTGGCATAGAGTTGCTTGTAGTAATCCCTCATGATTTTTTGTATTTCTGCAGTGTCAGTTGTTACTTCTCCTTTTTCATTTCTGATTCTATTGATTTGAGTCTTCTCCCTTATTTTCTTGATGAGTCTGGCTAATGGTTTATCAATTTTGTTAATCTTCTCAAAGAACCAGCTTTTAGTTTTATTGATCTTTGCTATTGTTTCCTTCATTTCTTTTTCATTTATTTCTGATCTGATTTTTATGATTTCTTTCCTTCTGCTAACTCTGGGGTTTTTTTGTTCTTCTTTCTCTAATTGCTTGAGGTGCAAGGTTAGGTTGTTTATTCGAGATGTTTCCTGCTTCTTAAGGTGGGCTTGTATTGCTATAAACTTCCCTCTTAGAACTGCTTTTGCTGCATCCCATAGGTTTTGGGTCGTTGTATCTCCATTGTCATTTGTTTCTAGGTATTTTTTAATTTCCTCTTTGATTTCTTCAGTGATCACTTCGTTACTAAGTAGTGTATTGTTTAGCCTCCATGTGTTTGTATTTTTTACTGCTCTTTTCCTATAATTGATATCTAATCTCATGGCGTTGTGGTCGGAAAAGATACTTGATATAATTTCAATTTTCTTAAATTTACCAAGGCTTGATTTGTGACCCAAGATATGATCTATCCTGGAGAATGTTCCATGAGCACTTGAGAAAAATGTGTATTCTGTTGTTTTTGGATGGAGTGTCCTATAAATATCAATTAAGTCCATCCTGTTTAATGTATCATTTAAAGCTTGTGTTTCCTTATTTATTTTCATTTTGGATGATCTGTCCATTGGTGAAAGTGGGGTGTTGAAGTCCCCTACTATGAATGTGTTACTGTCGATTTCCCCTTTTATGGCTGCTAGTTTTTGCCTTATGTATTGAGGTGCTCCTATGTTGGGTGCATAAATATTTACAATTGTTATATCTTCTTCTTGGATCGATCCCTTAATCATTATGTAGTGTCCTTCTTTGTCTCTTCTGATAGTCCTTATTTTAAAGTCTATTTTGTCTGATATGAGAATTGCTACTCCAGCTTTCTTTTGGTTTCCATTTGCATGGAATATCTTTTTCCATCCCCTTACTTTCAGTCTGTATGTGTCTCTAGGTCTGAAGTGGGTCTCTTGTAGACAGCATATATATGGGTCTTGTTTTTGTATCCATTCAGCCAATCTGTGTCTTTTGGTGGGAGCATTTAGTCCATTTACATTTAAGGTAATTATCGATATGTATGTTCCTATTCCCATTTTCTAAATTGTTTTGGGTTCGTTATTATAGGACTTTTCCTTCTCTTGTGTTTTTGTCTAGAGAAGTTCCTTTAGCATTTGTTGTAAAGCTGGTTTGGTGGTGCTGAACTCTCTCAGCTTTTGCTTGTCTGTAAAGGTTTTAATTTCTCCATCAAATCTGAATGAGATCCTTGCTGGGTAGAGTAATCTTGGTTGCAGGTTTTTCTCCTTCATCACTTTCAGTATGTCCTGCCACTCCCTTCTGGCTTGTAGAGTTTCTGCTGAGAGATCAGCTGTTAACCTTATGGGGATTCCCTTGTGTGTTATTTGTTGTTTTTCCCTTGCTGCTTTTAATATGCTTTCTTTGTATTTAGTTTTTGACAGTTTGATTAATATGTGTCTTGGCGTATTTCTCCTTGAATTTATCCTGTATGGGACTCTCTGTGCTTCCTGGACTTGATTAACGATTTCCTTTCCCATATTAGGGAAGTTTTCAACTATAATCTCTTCAAATATTTTCTCAGTCCCTTTCTTTTTCTCTTCTTCTTCTGGAACCCCTATAATTCGAATGTTGGTGCGTTTAATGTTGTCCCAGAGGTCTCTGAGACTGTCCTCAGTTCTTTTCATTCTTTTTTCTTTATTCTGCTCTGCAGTAGTTATTTCCACTATTTTATCTTCCAGGTCACTTATCCGTTCTTCTGCCTCATTTATTCTGCTATTGATCCCATCTAGAGTATTTTTCATTTCATTTATTGTGTTGTTCATCATTGTCTGTTTCATCTTTATTTCTTCTAGGTCCTTGTTAACTGTTTCTTACATTTTGTCCATTCTACTTCCAAGATTTTGGATCATCTTTACTATCATTATTCTGAATTCTTTTTCAGGTAGACTGCCTATTTCCTCTTCATTTGTTAGGTCTGGTGCATTTTTATCTTGCTCCTTCATCTGCTGTGTGTTTTTGTGTCTTCTCATTTTGCTTATCTTACTTTGATTGGGTTCACCTTTTTGCAGGCTGCAAGTTCATAGCTCCTGTTGTTTTTGATGTCTGTCTCCAGTGGCTAAGGTTGTTTCAGTGGGTTGTGTAGGTTTCCTGGTGGAGGGGACTAGTGCCTGTGTTGTGGTGTATGAGGTTAGATCTTGTCTCTCTAGTGGGCAGGTCCACATCTGGTGGTGTGTTTTGGGGTGTCTGTGGACTTATTATGATTTTAGGCAGCCTCTCTGCTAGTGGGTGGGGTTGTGTTCCTGTTTTGCTAGTTGTTTGGCATATGTTGTCTAGCAGTGTAGCTTGCTGGTCGTTGAGCAAAGCTGGGTGCTGGTGTTTAGATGGAGATCTCTGGGAGATTTTCGCTGTTTGATATTATGTGGAGCTGGGAGGTCTCTTGCTGACCAGTGTCCTGAAGTTGGCTCTCCCAACTCAGAGGCAGAGTCCTGACCCCTGGCTGGAGCAACAAGAGCCTTTCATCCACATGGCTCAGAATAAAAGGGAGAGAAAGTAAGAGAGAATTAGTAGAAGTAGGAAGAAAGAAAGAAAGAAAGAAAGAAAGAAAGAAAGAAAGAAAGAAAGAAAGAAAGAAGGAAGGAAGGAAAGAAAGAAAGAAAGGAGGGAAAGAAGGAAGGAAGAAAGGAAGGAAGGAAGGAGGGAAGGAAGAAGGAAGGAAGGAAGGAGGGAAGGAAGAAAGAAAGAAAGAAAAGAAGGAAAGAAGGCAAGAAGGAAAGAAAGGACAGAGTGAGGGAGGGAGGAAGGAAGGAAGGAGTGAAGGAAGGAAAAAAGACAGAAAGAAAGAAGATACAGTAAAATAAAATAAAGTATAATAAAGTTATTGAATTAAAAAATAATTATTTAGAGAAAGAAAAAAAAAAGGGATGGATGGAACCTTAGAACAAATGGTGGAAGCAAAGCTATACAGACAAAATCTTACACAGAAGCATACACATATACCCTCACAGAAAGAGGTAAAGGGGAAAAAATCATAAAACTTGCTCTCAAAGTCCACCTCCTCAATTTGGGATGATTCGTTGTCTAAGGGAGGGAAGGAAGGAAGGAAGGAAAGAAAGAAAGAAAGAAAGAAAGGAAGAAAGAAAGAAAAAGAAAGAAAGAAAGAAAGAAAGAAAGAAGGTAAAGTATAATAGAGTTATTTAAATTAAAATTAATTATTAAGAAAAAAAATTTTTAAAAAAAACAACAATGGACGGATAGAACGGTAGGACAAATGGTGGAAGCAAAGCTATACAGACAAGATCTCACACAGAAGCATACACATACACATTCACAAAAAGAGGAAAAGGGGAAAAAATCATAGATCTCGCTCTAGAAGTCCACCTCCTCAGTTTGGGATGATTTGCTGTCTATTCACGTATTCCGCAGAGGCAGGGTACATCAAGTTGATTGTGGAGCTTTAATCCGCTGTTTCTGAGGCTGCTGGGAGAGATTTCCCTTTTTCTTCTTTGTTCTCACAGCTCACAGGGGCTCAGCTTTCGATTTGGCCCTGCCTCTGCGTGTAGGTCGCTGGAGGGCGTCTGTTTTTTGCTCAGACAGGACGGGGTTAAAGGAGCCGCTGACTCGGGGGCTCTGGCGCACTCAGGCCGGGGGGGAGGGAGGGGCACGGAGTGCGGGGCGGGCCTGCGGCGGCAGAGGTCAGCGTGACATTGCACCAGCCTGAGGCCCGGCGTGTGTTTTCCCCGGGAAGTTCCAGTCCCTGGATCCAGTCCCTGGATCCCGGGAACCTCACAGGGGCGGGCTGCACAGGGGCGGGCTCCCCGGAAGAGGTGTGTGGATAGTGACCTGTGCTCGCACACAAGCCCCTTGGTGGCGTCAGCAGCAGCCTTAGCGTCTCCCGCCTGTCTCTGGGGTCCGCGCTTTTAGCCGCGGCCTCGCGCCCGTTTCTGGAGTTCCTTTAAGCAGCGCTCTTAAATTCCCTCTCCTCGTGCACCAGGAAACAAAGAGGGAAGAAAAAGTCTCTTGCCTCCTCAGCAGGTGCAGACTTTTCCCCGGACTCCCTCCCGGCTAGCCATGGCACACTAACCCCTTCAGGCTATGTTCAAGCTACCAACCCCAGTCCTCTCCCTGCTCTCCCACCGAAACCCGAGCCTCGGCTCGCAGCCCCGCCCGTCCCGGCGGGTGAGCACACAAGCCTCTCGGGCTGGTGAGCGCCGGTCGGCGCCGATCCTCTGTGCGGGAATCTCTCCGCTTTGCCCTCCGCACCTGTTGCTGCGCTCTCCTCCGCGGCTCCGAAGCTCCCCGCTCCGCCTCCCGCAGTCTCCGCCCGCGAAGGGGCTTCCTAGTGTGTGGAGACCTTTCCTCCTTCACAGCTCCCTCCCACTGGTGCAGGTGCCGTCCCTATTCTATTGTCTCTGTTTTTAATTAATTTTTTCTTTTGCCCTACCCAGATACGTGGGGAGTTTCTTGCCTTTTGGGAGGTCTGAGGTCTTCTGCCAGCATTCAGTAGGTGTTCTGTAGGAGTTGTTCCACATGTAGATGTATTTCTGGTGTATCTGAGGGGAGGAAGGTGATCTCCGCGTCTTACTCCTCTGCCATCATCCCAGCAGCCCCCCTAGATTGTTCATTCTTAATGTATAGAAACACAACGATTCTAGTGTTAATTTTTTATCCTGCAACTTTGCTGAATTCATTTATTAGTTCTGACAGATTTTTTTGTGGAATTTTTAATGTTTTCTACAAATAAGACCATGCCATCTGTGAAGAGTTATAAATTTACTTCTTTCTTTTCAATTTGGATGCCACCCTTAATTCTTTTAATTCACTGATCCATTTAGCTTTCTTCCCTTTTCTTTTTTCAAGTATTGCTCTCCCTTACTTCTGACTTTAGTCTTCTATTGTTTTTATTGTAAATAAGCAGTGCTTTCAAGTACTTATTTATGATATTGAATCCCTTATCAATGCCTTTAATCCTGACTTTGTTCCAGCAATACATTTCCAACTGACTGCTAGATCTCTCCAAATTGATGTTTACTAGAAACCACATATTTAGCATGATAACAAATATATATATATATATTGACCATAGCAGCCCTAAGCTCACCACTGGACAGTTAGCTGTGGTTCTAGAAATGTGGTAGCTCTACAGTTGTGATGTATTTCTATAGGTTTTTCCTCAACCTTCCCTTCATGTCCCCACTTCAGCAGGGGGATAGACATGGTTTCCCAGATTCCCCTTCAATTTCTGACTTATCTACCTATACTCCTCTTTCAGGAGTCTTCTTACTGATTTTTTCCCTGATTCTCCACACTTCCCAGATTCTGAAACAGTTATATAAGGTTTTATATTAAATTCCATATCCCATAAGACTCATATATGTTCTGCTTCCCTGAATGAACTTTATCTCATACAAAAATCTAAGAAATTTTACATTGTATTGCCTGTGAAGAAACAAAGGATGTCAGAAAGGCAATAAGAATATTGTTTGGGGAGGCTGAAAATAAGGTGGTTTATGTTACGTATGCAGGAATGTTGGCAAGACTATGTCTATTTATTGTGAATGGTAGAAAGTGTATCTAATCCAGTGCTTGTGATGTTGCAAAATAAAGCTATTTCTCACATTCAGCTTTGCTAGCAGGATAGGAAAATAATTTTCAAAGTAAAGCAAGGCCTTAGGGGAAAAAAAGGACCTAAACCAGGGCACTGCCAGCAAAATATCAAGGTAAAGTTAAGGGTGTTTTAATAAAGCATTTTATTAAAAAATAAAATTAAAGTCTTGCATTATAGACCCACTCAGCTATTTTAAAAGACTGCAAAGATTATAAACAACAAATAACACAGTGCCCTGACCCATAGCCCAAAGTGGCCTGTCTCAGAAGGATTTGTTGGTCTGGTTTTTGTCTAATGGAGAGAATGCCATTAAGATATCCCAGAGTTCTATTTTTAGTTTTTTAAGGAACCTCCATACTGTTCTCCATAGTGGCTG
>NW_006799608.1:0-638 GCF_000442215.2 Lipotes vexillifer
ATCTGATGGCCTGTGTGCTCTCTGTGCTCCTTGTGATGTGTGGGGGCTTTCAGGTGAGTGCAGACTCTTAGTCTTGGCTGGGGGAGACAGCACTGTCGGGTTTATTTTTCCACATTTGCCTCCTTTTGTGTTGCCTTTCTCCCAGTTGCATTTAGCCTGATTAGAGGGAAGGAGGAGATGTCGGTAGCTGGGCACGTGGTTCTCCAGGAACAAATGTCAGGGACGGTTGTGTGGGCAAGGTCCCTAGGCCCTGTCCTGGCAATCTTGCTGTGCACTGAGCAGTCCAGATGAATCGGGTCCTTGACCAGAAGCCCATGAAGCTTTTGGCAATCTGTGCAAAATTTGGGATCTGAGGATGGGCTCAGAAATTTCAGCAAGGATTTGGCGATATCTTACCCTTGGGCTGTTTTAAGAGCTCCTGGTTTTGAATTGCATGAAGCACCGGAGAGCCTTTGATCACATTCTATACAGCTATCCTGTGTATGGCCCTTCAGCATCAAACCTTCTCTGCTGTGACCTCAGGGCAGGCCCCATCCCCCCTGAGGCTCCTGCCCTGTGAAACATGAGGGTGTAATGCAGGCTGATTGTCAGTGCTTGGCTCCTGGCTTGCCTGACTCAAAGTATGGAGCATCTGTTCA
>NW_006799609.1:0-919 GCF_000442215.2 Lipotes vexillifer
CCCCAAAAAAAAAAAAAAAAAAATATCCGCTGCAAAGGAAGCAGTGTTTTGATTATTGGCAAATATGTTATTTGGCAAAGACATAACCATCACAGGGCACCCTGAATGGACAGGGTTCTTTGTAACTAAAGACTATGTATCAAAGAAAGTTCCAGATTCTAATGTAACACAAGTTGGGGGCTGGGGTAATGCTTAGATCCTACTTCTGCCGAAGAGGAAGACGTGTATGGTACAGGCTGGCATTGCAGTTGGATCCAGGTAATGATCATTGACCAGAGGATTCCTTTCACAAGAAAGCAGTGCCTTGCTATCAATAGAGTTAAGGCTGTTGCCAGGGAACCACTCATCTAAAGTCAAGGACAGGAGTCTGGTCACTTCACAAGTCTTGGGGCCTCTCATTATAGCAAAAAGGAGACCTTTTCACCTTGTTCAACAATAGGACACAACTGAAGGCCTGGAAAATGGCACCCTCAAGCAACACTGACCACCACCAGGGCCAGACTGTGACACTGGATTAGGTCAGCAGAATAATTTAACATGGCAGGAGCATTTTTCTGGGGTGCTATTGAATACTGAAACATCTAAAATTTGCCTAGTAATTGAGAAATTAAAATTTTTCATCCACTTTTGCCATATATACTTGATTCAGTATTGTATTACATGCAGAATATTTTAAATCTTCCCTTAATTCATGGCCTTATTCTGAATGCCTGTATAGGAACTTGAGAGAGCGTTTTTCAGAAGGTGGATTTACCCACTAAAGGATGCTTAAAAATCAGTCTTACCTCAAGAGACAATTAGCAGAAGCAATTCTGATAAAAACGCATGCATACATTTTATTGCAGGTCTTTTTGGTTTTTTTTGTGTGTGTGTGGTACGCGGGCCTCTCACTGTCGTGGCCTCTCCCGTTGCGGAGCAC
>NW_006799610.1:0-2271 GCF_000442215.2 Lipotes vexillifer
GAGGATCCCACATGCCGCGGAGCGGCTGGGCCCGTGAGCCATGGCCGCTGGGCCTGCGCGTGCAGAGCCTGTGCTCCACAACGGGAGAGGCCGCAGCGGTGAGAGGCCCTCATACCGCAAAAAGGAAAAAACAAAAACAAAAAAGATTGCTGTCTCTGTGTACTCTAACTTCCCTTCAGTCATAATTTTCCTTGTGTCCAGAAGCACTGAAGTGATTGCTGGCATTTTGGGGATCTGGTTAAGGGGAAGCTGAGTTAGTTAAATGGAAAAAATTTATGTGGTTCATGGGCATTGCAGCCCATTGGAACAGTAGCATCTATTCTGACTGCTTGAAGGCCTACCGTCACTTGGGTCACTTGGTATTGTGACACGAAGGTGGATGGACAGAGACCAATCAGCAAATGAATGCTTTGGGACCCAGAACAGAAGCATGTAGGCAATGGGGTAATGTTTGAAATGTATGGATCCAGAACTAGAATTGGAAAATCCTCTCACATCTTATTCTGTATATGTAAAAGAAATTTGGTACAGATTTTCCCAAATTTGACCACTATCTTAAAAAATGTATGTAACTTTCCCAATAATGAGTTGTAGACTGGAAAGAAACTCTTCTAAACTACCAATAATAAAAATAAATTTCAATCAACTCCACTAGTGGAAAGACTGAACTATTAACTCTATAGAACAAAATGTAACAAAATCATTTTCATATGAAGAAGAAATCAAAGAGTATGCAGTCAAAAGATGTAGGAAAAGTACTGTTAAAGGTATACTAGGCAGTTAATTAATTTAAAACATTAAGATATTTTTCTGACTTTGGTGATGTCTGGTTCTTGTGAATTTAATTGGTTATGACTTTTATTCTAAATAAATACTTTTTGTACCTTCTTTTATACTTGTGGGTTTTTTCCTTAAAGAAGCCTCTGTATTGTGTAATCTTCGGGCTCCACAAAATGTGGATCTATCCCCTATTGAACCTGATACTCTGAATATAGTCTAATCAGTGTAGCATTCAGGGAGTGGGAGCTTCCAATGGAAGAAATAACTAAGCACAATAATAGCTGAGACGTCCATTACTGTCCTAGTTCATCTATCAACCATCATAGAGAAATGAATGACTAGTTACAACTAGGGAATTTAGGGCATGACTGAAGAATGTCCATTTGAACACACAAAAAAGAAAATTTCTTAAACATACTACAACTTTTCTGCCTTTTTAAAGAAAGTATACCAAACCTAACTGATTCATCATTTTCATAGTGGCTGTAATTTATTTACTATGCTATGATTCAGTGATACCCTTAGGACCTATCTAGGCATAAATGTTTTTGCCTCTACACTAAATGGCCTCAGGCTCCTATAGTTTTCATTGTTGCTGTTGTACTTTAAAAGTAACTTTTTCCTTTGAACCCCATATTTTTCCTATAACCTTTTCTTTTCTTGATAATATTTCTTGTCTCACTTTAAGTTCCTGTTTATGGTCTGGTATGGAATTGATAAACTATATAAACATTCTCAGAACTCTTTAAAATGCCTTGTGGGAGGGGGGGAGGTTCAGTGAATAATATGTGTGAGCTTTAGTGCATACATTTCATGGTATCTGTTGTGGTTGCTTGGAATCCTTTCTTATTTTCTTCCAATTTCTCACTCACTAGTAATGGTAAGAAGCCCTGGATTCTCCTTTTCACATATTCTCTAAGTAAATATTTAATAACCAATTACTATGAGCCAGGCATTCTTCTAAGTGTTAAGGATACAGAAGTAAAGGGAACAGAAAAAAAATCCCTGCCCTTGTGGAGCTTATATTCTGATAGAATAGGGAAGGAGAGGTCAAATAATAAGTTGTGGCAGAAAATGTTAGTGTTTACAATATCCATATGTTCCTATATGTTTTCCAGTCTCCTTTGCATTTAGGATAGCTGTGTGACTACTTCCGGCAAATAGAATTTAAGCAGAAATGATGGGTATCACTTCTAACAGTGGAGCTAAAAATCCAATGTGATTTCTTTCCTTCTCTTCACCTTCACTGGATACCACAGAGGCCACCTGTTGAAATGGTGTCATCCCAAGATGGAAGGAGCCTGCATCACTGAGCCATCACTTGGAGGAAAGCTAACTGATATAAGACTGTGATGAGAGCAAGAAATAAAATGTTAAGCTACTTATTTGTTACAGCAGCCAGCATTAATGATCCTGACTAGGGACTTTCCTGGTGGTCCAGTGGTAAAGAATCTGCCTTCCAATGCAGGGGACGTGGGTTCGATCCCTGGT
>NW_006799611.1:0-43065 GCF_000442215.2 Lipotes vexillifer
CGAACCCGTGTCCCCTGCATCGGCAGGCGGACTCTCAACCAACTGCGCCACCAGGGAAGCCCTGCCCTTTAGTTTTATTTTTAGTTGAGAATCAGTCCAAGAAGGCAAAACTTTAATATATCTGATTTCATATTGGGCCTGTGATATTTTCAGTAACACATTTTTACAGACCAAGTTTTTCAGTTTCTTTATGCCAATAACTTAAACTTTATAAATCTAATAACTTATATTTATAAAATTTATAAGGTATTTTAACATATTCATAGAAACTTTCTAATATTATAAATGTATTAATGCTTGCTGTTTATGCTTTATTAGTGTTATTCAAATTGATCTTGATTTACTTTCATTTTCAAGGCAGTTTTTTCCTTTTTAAAAAAAATTCCTTCAAATGATAATTATCCTTTCATCAAATTATATATGTATCATCTTGATAGTCAAAACTATGCTTTTACTAGGCTACAATGTTACTTTTGGTTAACTGTGTGTGTCTTTTGTTTGTTTTTTGTATGTTTTTGCTTTTATTGTCATTCTGTGGGGGAGAATGTGACTTTTTTCCTGTTTAGATAGATGCATCTAGAACCAAATGAGGGCAGTAAAGTCTAATAGAAAGCTTTACAAATGAAAGTTTTGTTTCTGTTTGTGCAATACCTTGTTCCCCTTTCATGTATCCTGGGAAGTCATACTGATCAATAGTTCCCATTTCAGTACAACTGCAGCAAGCATTACAAGTCTATGAAATTTACAACATTGTCTGCTGTAAATTTTAATTGGAAAAATCTTACAGCTTTGCTCTCTATCTTCGGAGGTTTAAATCTATATGATTTTTTTTAAGTAAAAAAAATTTACAACATAATATCATGTCATACAGTTTTTATGGGCGTGCAATATAAATAGGACCAAAACTATAGCTTTACTGGAAAAAATAACTCTAAAAATGTATTTTAACGCTTAGTGCATTCAACATTTTTGCTATAGAAACAATGGACTTGGTAAAGTAATTTAGTGAATGTTGTAAATAATTATGAACAATATCAGTCAAGGAATATTATTAACAAATAAATATATTAATAAAAGATATATTCTGTGGTTTCTCTGTCTCCCATGTGGGGCCTCTTTCTGAATCATTGTGCAACACTATATAGAGCTAGTGTTCTGATTTAGAAGAGTATGAGAGAAATGTCGCTTTCTGCACAGCTTTATTTCTGTCACAGGTCAGGCTTAGAATGCTGTGTGATACATTTATTGACTCTAATCTGGGCATAAACACAAGTCCTCAAGCACCAGCCCAATTAATAATTTGCATAATTAACACACATATTAAATAGGGACTGGCCTTGCATCTGTATTTGCAGTGATCGGGGTAATGAGGGCTAACGGAGCGGTGCCTCGGGCCTGTGTTAGCAGACGTGTGGCAGTAGTAATTTTTGCTTGGATTGACAACTGCTAGACAAGTGGTCCCAGCATAAAGCTAAAACCCGTTTGGCAGTATTAATCGTTGACAAACTGCTCTTAAAGCTGTAACATTGTTTCTGTCAGTTGTTTGGTTTGATGTCACTGTTTAGACATAATAAATCAATAGTGTCAGAATTTGGTAATGTTTATAGCTAGCAAGGTTTATTATTTCATATGACTGTCATGTACAAATAGTGGTTATCATGGCTGCCTCTAAATTATCAAAGACAGAATATGGCTTTGAATATACTTCTGTAATTCTTGTTCCAATGAATTCTTTGCCATCTGGAAATGCTTTCGGTTGGTATGCCTGCCCAATTTCAGTAATATTCATTTCTTCATGCAGTATGTTCCGTGATTTTTTGAAAGAGTACACAGTTTAATTTCTTGCACATTGACTATAGCTTTAAGTTAGGAAGATATACCTAGCTTCCTCAACTTCACCTTCATTCCAGACTTGATAATATTTAGCATGTGTGACAGACTACAAAGGTACTGAGATTCCTCAGAGTAGGATTTTAATTTCAGAGCATTTTAAGTACACGTAGGAAGGAAATATTATAGGCAGTTATTACTTATAAAGAGAATAAGTTCTTCAGAGATACAAGTTAAAATTACTTGTTTTTCCGTTCTTTCCCTCTTATCATTTCTCCAAAAGTTTTAACATTTATGTTACACTTTCTCACACCTGATCCTCAGCTCATTACCAAATGTTTTAAGAATTTCTTCATTTAGATTTCAAAAATATTTCTTTAAAAATTACCTCAACATGTGATATGAACTTTATTATCATTCTATTAAAAGCAGTCCTATTTATAGTACTCTTGGTGGAACAGAATTTACATGTGAAACTACTGGCTATAGGTAAACATGTTTATTATGTAGCTATAACATGCTTATGATAAACCATAAGGCTTAAATAATGGCTCTTTTTAGTGAGTTAGAATGAATGTATCTCTGCATAGCATTTTGATGTTTCAACTAAAAATGTAAATACATTATGAGCAAATTAAAGGATTTTACGATTTTACAAAATCTTTTCTTTGGCAAACTAATAGGCAATTCTTAATTATGAGCATAAGAGGTAAATTAGTTCAAAAAAGGTGGAGTCATTTGGAGTGGAGCTTACCTTAGTTTGTTATAGCAATATTCTCACTTGAAAAAGGGGGCATGCATAAATTCCTTCAGGAAATTATTAGATTCCACGGGCAAAGAAA
The DNA here is from genome assembly GCF_000442215.2 of Lipotes vexillifer. Classification (NCBI taxonomy): domain Eukaryota; kingdom Metazoa; phylum Chordata; class Mammalia; order Artiodactyla; family Lipotidae; genus Lipotes; species Lipotes vexillifer. The sequence goes on from NW_006799611.1 coordinate 2,673, forward strand.
TATTAAGTTATGAGCATTTATATACTACTAAGCATTCGATTAAAAAGCGTGGTCTGCACATTGTAATGCTCATCCATGGTATCATTTTAAGCTGCAATTTCAAAGCTTATTTCCCATCTATTATATGCCTATGCACGTGTATATCATATATATGTAAGTTAGCATAATGGTACAAGGGAACTGTATCTGAACAATAACAAGGGGTTTTTAGGATATGAGAGCAATATGACTTTTTTTTTTTAATTGGTACTTTGTTTTCCCCCCCAAAATCAGTACTTTTAAGTGAATGGAGTTCCAGTCAGAACTGTTATTTCTAGAAGGTAAATGCATATTCTACTTTGGGGAACCCTACTTTTGAAAGACTTTGGCCATCTTTTAAATATCTTTAATGGTGGCAAATAGAAAATGAATAACTAGAGATGATAGTTAAGTCAAATGAGGATGTGTGACCACCCTTTCTGCCCATGGAGAAGTCTAAGGCTTGTGTGTTTTTGCAGGCAGAGGTCACCATAGAGGGTGATAGAGAGTAGTAGAGAGAGAAATGACTGTTGGAGGTAGGCCAAGGTTACAGAGGTGGGAAGATAAGACAGAGTGGTTAGATGTTTTTTCATCTTTCAGGTCTCGGCTTAAATGTCATCTCTTTGGAGAGAGACTTTCTTAACCACTTTTGCCAAAGCAGATCTTCCATATTATTCTCTAGGACTCCTCCCTTCATAGGATATGACAATTTGTAATTTTTTTTGTTTTGGGGGGACTCCATGGCCCATGAAGATAGGGACCCTGCGGCATGTGGGATCCTCCCGGACCTGGGCACGAACCCATGTCTCCTGCATCGGCAGACGGACTCTCAACCACTGCACCACCAGGGAAGCCCACTTCTGAGATTTTTATGGAGGCCTCATCACTGTAGGATCAATCACTGACTTCATTTCCATCCCCTCTCCCCTTTCTGAAGAGGTTGTGGGGGCAGCGTTGAAAATTCCAAGCTTCTAATTATGGCTTTATCTTTCTGATGACCGGCATCCATCCAGGAGCATCCATCTACCCAGAGTCACCTCATTAGAACAAAAGATGCTTCTAGTGCTCCTGTCACTTAGGAAATTACAAGGGTTTCAAGAGTCCCGTCTCAAGGACTGGGGTCAAAGACCAAATATTAGAGCAAGAGATGCTCCTAGTGCTCTTGTCACTTAGAAAATTACAAGGGTTTTTGTTTTGTTTTGTTTTTAACATCTTTATTGGAGTATAATTGCTTTACAATGGTGTGTTAGTTTCTGCTTTATAACAAAGTGAATCAGCTATAAGTATACATACATCCCCATATCTCCTCCCTCCCTCCCACCCTCCCTATCCCACCACTCTAGGTGGTCACAAAGCACCGAGCTGATCTCCCTGTGCTATGCAGCTGCTTCCCACTAGCTATCTGTTTTACATTTGGTAGTGTATATACGTCCATGCCACTCTCTCACTTTGTCACAGCTTCCCCTTCCCCCTCCCCATGTCCTCAAGTCCATTCTCTACATCTGCATCTTTATTCCCGTCCTGCCCCTAGGTTCTTCAGAACCTTTTTTTTTTTTTTTAGTTTCCGTATGTATGTGTTAGCATATGGTATTTGTCTTTCTCTTTCTGACTTACTTCCCTCTGTATGACAGTCTCTAGGTCCATCCACCTCACTACAAATAACTCAATTATGTTTCTTTTTTTTTTTTTTTAGTTTCCGTATGTATGTGTTAGCATATGGTATTTGTCTTTCTCTTTCTGACTTACTTCCCTCTGTATGACAGTCTCTAGGTCCATCCACCTCACTACAAATAACTCAATTATGTTTCTTTTTTTTTTTTTTTAGTTTCCGTATGTATGTGTTAGCATATGGTATTTGTCTTTCTCTTTCTGACTTACTTCCCTCTGTATGACAGTCTCTAGGTCCATCCACCTCACTACAAATAACTCAATTATGTTTCTTTTTATGGCTGAGTAATATTCCATTGTATATATGTGCCACATCTTCTTTATCCGTTGATCTGTCAGTGGGCACTTAGGTTGCTTCCATGTCCTGGCTATTGTAAATAGAGCTGCAATGAACATTGTGGTACATGACTCTTGTTGGATTATGGTTTTCTCAGGATATATGCCCAGTAGTGGGATTGCTGGGTCGTATGGTAGTTCTATTTTTAGTTTTTTAAGGGACCCCATACTGTTCTCCATAGTGGCTGTATCAATTTACATTCCCACCAACAGTGCAAGAGTGTTCCCTTTTCTCCACACCCTCTCCAGCATTTATTGTTTGTCGATTTTTTGATGATGGCCATTCTGACTGGTGTTAGATGATACCTCATTGTAGTTTTGATTTGCATTTCTCTGATGATTAGTGATGTTGAGCATCCTTTCATGTGTTTGTTGGCAATCTATATATCTTCTTTGCAAAAATGTCTATTTAGGTCTTCTGCCCATTTTTGGATTGGGTTGTTTGTTTTCTTGATATTGAGCTGCATGAGCTGCTTGTAAATTTTGGAGATTAATCCTCTGTCAGTTGCTTCATTTGCAAATATTTTCTCCCATTCTGAGGGTTGTCTTTTCGTCTTGTTTATGGTTTCCTTTGCTGTGCAAAAGCTTTGAAGTTTCATTAGGTCCCATTTGTTTATTTTTGTTTTTCTTTCCATTGCTCTAGGAGGTGGGTCAAAAAGGATCTTGCTGTGATCTATGTCATAGAGTGTTTTGCCTATGTTTTCCTCTAAGGGTTTTATAGTGTCTGGCCTTACATTTAGGTCTTTAATCCATTTTGAGTTTATTTTTGTTTATGGTGTTAGGGAGTGTTCTAATTTCATTCTTTTACAGGTAGCTGTCCAGTTTTCCCAGCACTGCTTATTGAAGAGGCTGTCTTTTCTCCATTTTATATTCTTGCCTCTTTTATCAAAAATTATATGTGCGTGGGTTTATCTCTGGGCTTTCTATCCTGTTCCATCGATCTATATTTCTCTTTTTGTGCCAGTACCATACTGTCTTGATTACTGTAGCTGTGTAGTATAGTCTAAAGTCAGCGAGCCTGATTCCTCCAGCTCCGTGTTTCTTTCTCAAGATTGCTTTAGCTATGTGGGGTCTTTTGTGTTTCCATACAAATTGTGACATTTTTTGGTCTCGTTCTGTGAAGAATGCCATTGATAGTTTGATAAGGATTGCATTGAATCTGTAGATTGCTTTGGGTGGTATAGTCATTTTCACAATATTGATTCTTCCAATCTAAGAACATGGTATGTCTCTCCATCTGTTTGTATCACCTTTAATTTCTTTCATCAGTGTCTAATAGTTTTCTGTATACAGGTCTTTTGTCTCCTTAGGTAGGTTTATTCCTAGGTATTTTATTCTTTTTGTTGCAATGGTAAATGGGAGTGTTTCCTTAATTTCTCTTTCAGATTTTTCATCATTAGTGTATAGGAGTGCAAGAGATTTCTGTGCATTAGTTTTGTATCCTGCTAATTTACCAAATTCATTGATTAGCTCTAGTACTTTTCTGGTAACATCTTTAGGGTTCTCTATGTATAGGCTCATGTCATCTGCAAACAGTGACAGCTTTACTTCCTCTTTTCTGATTTGGATTCCTTTTATTTCCTTTTCTTCTCTGATTGCTGTGCCTAAAAATTCCAAAACTATGTTGAATAATAGTGGTGAGAGTGGGCAGCCTTGTCTTGTTCCTGATCTTAGAGGAAATGGTTTCAGTTTTTCACCATTGAGAACTATGTTGGCTGTGGGTTTGTCATATATGGTCTTTATTATGTTGAGGTAAGTTCTACAAGGGTTTTTGGAGCTTTGTGCCAGGAATTGGGGACAGATACCTATATATATATATATATATGTATATATATTACTTATTATTTCACAGGGTCTCTGCTCATTGTAGTCACATAGGAGCCTAGGCTAACAGTGCAGCCATCATCTCTCAAACATTGCCACTTGTTCTCCCCACAGTATGACAACCTCAGGATATTGTCTTACCAGCAATTAAAGGCTGTGGCTCAGAAGTAACAAATATTTGTAATTCTTGCTCATGAGTCCTTGGCCATAGTCACATAGCCAACTGCAAGGGGCCAGATAGTGCAATCTTCGCATGTGCCTGGAGGGAGAGGAGAGCTGGATTATCAGTGAACAGTACTAGTGACAATCACAATTAGCACAGTAGGAACTAAAGAACTCTAGGTAGCCAGTGAGAGTATTGCTACTGTTATTGAATTAGTTTGAAAGTCCAATGGCCAATCAAATATGTGTCAGTGCACTAGGCAAATTAGGAAGGGCAGTTTCAGTAAATAAAAATGACTGTTAAAATGGTCTAGGGACACATTTAGAGATGCTCAACATCATTAGCCATCATGATGGCTCTCTTAAACCATTTCCTCTGTTCTCTCTTTTTTTTTTTTTTTTTGCGGTACGCGGGCCTCTCACTGTTGTGGTGTCTCCCGTTGCGGAGCACAGGCTCCGGACGCGCAGGCTCAGCGGCCATGGCTCACGGGCCCAGCCGCTCCGCGGCATGTGGGATCCTCCCGAAACGGGGCACGAACCCGCGTCTCCTGCATCGGCAGGCGGACTCTCAACCACTGCGCCACCAGGGAAGCCCCCCTCTGTTCTCTTAATACTTAACTTTGACCAGGTGTTTATTTTCTTCTCCCTTTCTACTAATGACACTTCTTGAAAAAAAAATTGTTTTTTTCTAATTGTATAATACCTCAGTAAGAACTTTTTAGTTCTAAAGTAGGTATTGTCGTTTGAGCTTGAGAAGTCCCTATCTCCTTGAAGAAGCATGTAACAATGGGGAGCATGGCTTATAAAGCAGTGGAGAGTGTTCCAAAAATTGTGTTTTATGGAACAAATATTCTGAAAGATAACAGGAAAAGAATAACTATCCATGGTCAAAGGTAGTTTGAGGGCTTCCCTGGTGGTGCAGTGGTTGAGAGTCCGCCTGCTCATGCAGGGGACATGGGTTCGTGCCCCGGTCTGGGAAGATCCCACATGCCGCGGAGCGGCTAGGCCCGTGAGCCATGGCCGCTGAGCCTGCATGCCCGGAGCCTGTGCTCCACAGCGGGAGAGGCCACAACAGTGACAGGCCCGCGTACGAATAATAAAAAAAAAAAATTGGATGGCTGTTTCAAGTCTACTTATATTGGTAATCATGATAAATGTAAATGGTAAAACACACCAAATAAAAGACAGACTCTTAGACTGGATTTCAAAATTCCAACTAAATGTTCTTTATAGGACATACAGCTCAAAAAAAAAAAAAAAAAAAAAAAAAAAGGTTGTTTGAGAAATTCTAGACTAAACAAAGTTTAACAGAACTTCTCAGAGCCTTTAAGATGCTGATACACTTTAGGATTCCCCATGAGAGTAATATAATAGACAGCATTTCTTAAAGTTATGTGACTTTGCCTTTTTTTTTTTTTTAAACTAGATTAGCATCTTGAGGAACCAGGGTCAGGAGAGCACACTCGTTTTGAGAAGCGTTTTGGGAGTCATTTATTAGAGCATAGTGTCTGGCTGTCTCATGTCTTCTAGATTATAGAGGACACAGCTAGGAGAGACATGAGGCATCATTTGTTCTAAACTTCATGTTTAGAAATGGGTAAACTGAGTCTCAGAGAAATTAAATGACTTGCCTGTGCTCATTTAGCTAGTTTTTTCTTTCATTTTTGCCAGTTGCACGCACATGACAATGATACTAACACTTGTTGCACTAGTAATGTTCTGAGTACTTATGTATTCATCTATACAAGCTGGCTAACTTGTGGCCATGGCAGGATTTGAACTCAGACCTTCTGGCTCTGGAGCCTCTTCATGGTAGAGAAATCCTTAGGGCTAGCTGATTTCATCATTGTGAGGAAAAGTGATTTCCTATAAGGCCAGATGGCTCAAGGAAACTTACCAATTTCAGTTACTTTTATAAGAAGAGGTCTTATTTCCTGGAGAGTGAGTCAGGAGCAGTTACTGATTTGAATACTCTCTTACATTAGGCCTAAACCAAGTATCTTTGTGAAAAGAAATTCAATAATCCAAGAGAAAATAATTGTGTTTCTTAGGGAATTTCTCCAATATCTTTATAACTATATATGTTCTAAATTATAGATTGTAGCCCTATCTGCAATGCTTCATTAGATAGATGAAAACATAAGCTTCTTTCCATAATAATTCTTGTTTAGTATGATTTATAAAATTATTATTACTGTGTTTAAATGGTATCTGGATGTTTCTGGCTTCTCTAAATGAGCATGGACTCCATTCCTATAGCCCTTAAGGGACTTTCAGTAATAAGGAAGAACTGATCTGATCTGATTTTTTTTTTTTTCAGCATAACATTTCCCTTTTTAAAAGATCCCAAAGCACCTTATAAATGGAAGATGGTCTCACCTGTCGAGCACTAAATGTATTGACAGATATACTGTAAAATAGCTAAGGATTAGAAGAGATAAAGGTTATCTAGTTTTGCCTATAGAAGAATGTGTAAAATTGTCATTAGATGGTAGTTTATTTCCATAAGTGGTTGATGGGAGAAAGCCTCTGTGAATCGTATAGTTAAGTTAGGCTTAGGGAATGTGTCAGAAGTGTGTTGTATGTTTGCTTGCCTGGCAACTTGCTTGCCTGCTCGTCCCTGTTTTTTCCAAAAAGAAAGGAGCTTCATTTTTTTTCTGATTATAAAATAGTTTTTGCTTATTGTTAAGATATTCATACAACACTGAAAAGTATAAAGAAAAAAGCAACAATCACCTAAATTCGCACTATTCAGAGGTAGCCACTCTTCCAGATAGTGCTAAACAGTTACATATATATACTGTTTTTAAAAAAAGAGTTCAATATGCTATTGTATAGCTGGCATCTTTTACTGAATAATATATTGTGGACATCTTTTCATGTAAGCCAGTGTAGCTCTACCTCATCTTATTTATTTGGCTGCATAATGTTACCTGTTGCCCTCTCCACCAGTTTTATCATGTACTGTACATTTGCTTTAATCACAAATATCTCTTTAGTTATTTTATACCTTTGCCGGGGGCTTAGTTTAAAATATGGCATTATCCTCAACTGGAAGTTAAATTCATTCATTCAGTAATTATTTTATTGAATGCTTACTATGTCTTAATCACTGTTGAGGAACTTAGATTAGATCTGCTGCCTTGTGGAATTTATAGTCTAGTGGAATTAGAAGTAACATTATAGAATAGGTTAAAATAGGTGAACAAAAACTTCTCTCTGCCTGGTTGCAAGAGGGAGACCAAAGAAGAAATCATCGTGGATATTTTACTAGAGAATGAGTTAAGGGCCAAAGGCCTCTTCGTCTAAGGAGATTTACAGATATATCATTTTTAGCTTCCCTATTTCATTTCTAGTTAACAGAGTCATGCTTTATTCTAAAATGCAGATGTTATTTGCAACTTTGCTTTAATGTAGCACAATATTTCTACTTAAGAATTATAAAAATCTCAGAAATGTCAACTACTACTTTTCTTGAAAATGTCAGTATTCTTGCTTGACAGTATATAAAGCTATGCTTTGGTGATCTTCATATTGTATCTAAATACTTAATTTGTTGACTTTAAGATTAGGCCACTGAATCTTTTGTCTTACTTGCTTTTTCCCCATAATAATTCATCCATGAAGAGGTGAATTGATTTTTATGGTTATACTTGGTAAACACAAGATATACCACCTACATGTAATTACAAATCAGTTATAGTGGCCAATCTAGGATCCTGTGACATCCATTATTGAGATCTCATAATTTTCCTCAGTGAGCATTTCACAAAAATACCACTGTGAAAGAATTTGAAAGCAATCTCAAAAGTGTACTTTAACAATCATGCAAATGATGAGTTGTCATCTTAGATTAATGTTTCTAGGACCTTTCACCCAAGAGGTGTCCTTGGTCCTACCTGAAGTAGTTTTGTTTTGTTTTTTCACCGGTTATTTGAATAAACAAGTCGAAGACATGGGTAATATATTTTCAGCATATATGTTGCTGGAGGAAATAGCTGTTCGATGCTAAAACTAAGACTCTAAAAGCAAAACAAAATTTAATAGGTTATAATATTGGGCCCAAATCAGCTATAATAATGACAATGATTGCTAATATTTTATGTATGCTTCCTGTGTCCCTATACTGTGCCAGGCACTTTGTATGAATTTCCTTATTTAATTTTCATAAGAACTCCATGAGGTGTAGGTACTGTTATTATACCCATTTTACAAAGAAAACTAAAACTAGAGATGTTACATTGATTTGATTAAATTTCAAATCTAAAGTCATGCATTTACATTTAAAGAATAGATAGTGTTCAGTTTCTGACCATGTGGTAGATTGAATGTGCAGAGAAACTTCATCTGGTATAGAATACTTAAAATGTTGGCTAGAAATAACTTCACTTACAAAGCATAACTGAACTGGTAGTACAGTAAGGAAATAGTGGCTAGAAAGAAGGACAAGGAGAATGATTCCATAGCTGCAAGAGCTGGTATGTGTTGGGGATGCTAGGTGTCTGCCAATCTTGGTGACATACAGTGTAGGTTTTAAAGGGTCCTGTGCAGCTGAAGAGACAAAATTAGAGATATTCCTATAAAGCCAGAACCCTTAAAAGGGGTGAACTTGGCCTTGGCCTTAGATAGGAGGTGCCTGAGAATTCCTAACCATAACCTACATTCAATTGTTTTGGGGATGGAATTCACATTGCCTGAAAGTCTCAAAAAAGTTCAAGCTGAAGATTTAGTTTGAAGTGAGTTACTACTGCTCCTAGGCATCTATACAATTTATATCTTCTGGAAGAAAGCACTTTACATATAGGTGTCACAGAATTCACACAGATGAGTTCTGGGGGGACATGGGCTCACAATCTGAAAGGAAAAAAGAAAAAAGAGGTACCTGAGTAAAAAAGCCACCATGATTATGAGTTAGCGGAAGCATGAAAATGCAGAATCAGGCTCATAAAGACTGAAAATATTAGTATGATCAGATACAGCAAATAAAATAGCTGTGTTTAAAGAAGTTAAATATTGAAAGAAAACAAGACACCATTAAAATTAACACAACGTGAAAAACAAAGAAAATTCTTAGATTAGACATGGCTTAAGGAGGGAATTAGTGAAATAAAAGATAGATATGAAGAAATTACCCAGAATGCAGCACAAAAAAAGAATAAAAAATATGAAACGGGTTAAGGGGATAGAGTAAGAGAGCCCCATAAACATTCAATCCATAGTTCCAGCAGTAAAGAATAGAAAGGTTGGAGAAGAAGCAATATTCAAAAAGATATTTAGCTAACAGAGTGTCAGAATTGATGAAATATGGATGTTCAGATTCAGGTAGCCCAGTGAATTCTAAGTGGAGTAAATGGAAAGAAATCCTCACTGACATGTACCACAATAAAACAGAACCCCAAAGATTACAAAAAAAAAAAAAGTCTTGAAATCAGTCAGAGAAAAAAGGAACAATGAGCAAACACAGCTAACTTCTTAACAGAAGCAACTGAAGCCAGAACACAATGAAATAACTTCAGAGTGCTGAGAGAAAATAGCTAGAATTGTCTACCCATTGAAAATATCTTGAGCTTGGCAAAATAAAGGTGTTTTCAGACATAAAATTGAAAGTCTTCACCACCAATATAGTTCCACCAAAGGAATTGCTAAAGGATATATTTTAAGACAAAGAAAAAATAAATCTCCAGAAGGAGTGTCTGAGAGGCAAGAATAGTGAGAAAGAAAAGCAGAAAATTTAGGGGTAATTATAACAAGTATTGACTGTACAAAATAATATGTAATTTGTGGGGATTTAAAAAATCAAGATAGTTTAAATTGGATGTAACTTGAGAGTCTATGATTAGAGTTAAAGCATTGTGAGGTCTGGACAAGGATAAAGATTTTGATTAGCAAGGAAATACACATTAAAACCACATCGAGATATTGTTTATACACCCGACCAGATTGGTGAAAATTAAAGTCTTAACATACCAAGTTTTGATGAAGATGTGGAGCAGCAAGAACTTTTATTCACTGGTGAGCATGTAAATTGGCATAATCAGCTTACAAAAATTTTGTCATTAGTAAAATTGAAGTTGTGTATATATACCCAACACAAGAGAGGAGAAAAATAGAAGTGGCACAAACAAAAATCATAAATGAGTTGGGAGACATAACTCCAAATATATCTTATAATACATGTAAAAGGACTTGAAAAGATTAAAGATTAAAAGATTATCAGAGAGTACTAAACAAACAGTACTAAACAAGTAAAAACCTGACAACCTACTTATTTACAAGAGACACACCTAATACACAGGGACACAGAAAAGCTAAAGGACATAGAAGCTAAAGGATGGAAAAAGGTATGTCTAACAACTGGAATAGCTGTATGATAGTAGATAAAATACACTTGAAGATAAAGGGAGAAAACATTTCTAGAGGTAAAGAGGGTCACTGTATATTGATATGTGGTTCAATTTCCCAGGAAAATTTTAACAATTCTAAAATTATATGAGCTTAATAACTAATAACTTCAAAATATAAAGTAAAAATTGTCAGAGCCTCAAGAAGAAATAAATTCACAATCATTGGGCTTCCCTGGTGGCTCAGTGGTTGAGAGTCCGCCTGCCGATGCAGGGGACATGGGTTTGTGCCCCGGTCCAGGAAGATCCCACATGCCATGGAGCGGCTGGGCCCGTGAGCCATGGCCGCTGAGCCTGTGCATCCGGAGCCTGTGCTCTGCAACGGGAGAGGCCACAACAGTGACAGGCCTGTGTACTGCAAAAAAAAAAAAAAAAATTCACAATCATTGTAGGAGATTTTAACACATATCCCTACTGGGTAATGACAGAACAGACAAAAGAATTCTGTAAATATATAGAAAAGTAATCAACAAACTTGTCTCAGTGGACATGTAGAGAAAATATCGCCAGCAACCTCAGAATATACATTCTTTTCAAGCATACATAGGAACTTTAAAAAAACTTAACCACGAATCAAGCTTCAACACATAGAAAAGAATCAGAATCACAAGTACAATATTCTGTTATGAAAAAACAAGTGGTTAGAAATCAACAAAAGATAACTAAAAAATGAATAAAATAACTCATACAATATTTGGACATTTAAAAATATTTCTAAATTATTTCCAGGTCAAAGAAAAAATTGTAAAATGTTTTGAACTGATTTGAAATGATTAAAGTACTACTTATAACAAAACTTGTGTAATATAACTGAAGTTTTATATTAAACCTTAATATGTTAAGCCTTAAATGGTTACATTATAAAATAAAAGAGGTCTAAAGTTAATTAGCTAAACTTCAATTTAAGAGCTTAAAAGAAGATATGGATAAACCCAAAGAAAACAGAAAAAAGGAATAATAAAAATTTGAAGAGGAGTTAATGAAATAGAAAACAAAGATATGATAGAAAAGCATTAACAAAGTCAGTTTGTCCTTTGAAAATTAGTAAAATTGACAAACTTCTGGTAAAGATTGATATAAGTAAACAAGTTTAAAAGAAGGAAGGAAGGAAAAGAGAGAAGAATCACAAATAATACTGGATTTGAAAAGAAGAAATAATAGCATGTGCAGCAGAAATTAAAAAGAAGATATTTTAAACATTTTGTCAATACATTTAACACCTTAGGTGAAATGGAATACTTGTAGAAATATACAAATTACCAAACCTTACTAAAAATGTAGAAAATGTACATGGTCATATAATCATTAAGTAAATTAAACCAGTAGTTTAAATTTTGCCACAAAGAAAACAATAGGATCAGAGCATTTTGTAACTGATTTCTAAACATTCAAAGAATAGATAATTTCAGTCTTATACAAATTATACAGTGTTGCAAACAGAGTATACTCTTCAACTAATTATATAAGCCTAATATAATTGTGATATTGAAACAGACTGGTACCAATACAAGAAAGGAAAATGACAGGCCAGTCTCATTCATGAATATAGATGGAAAAATTCTCAACAAAGTGTTGTCAAACCGAGTCCAATAATATACAGACATATAATATATTAAGACCAGGTTCAGTTTATGTCATTAATGCAGGATTGGGTTATTGTTAGAAGCATCAGTAAGGACATAGAAGACATGAACAACACTATCAACCAACTTGAGCTAGTTGACATTTCCCTCTAGCCGGTAACAGCAGAATATGTGTTCTTTTCAATTACACGTGGAACATTCACCAAGATAGAATGCATAAAATGATCTTCAATTAATTTAAAATTTTGAGTGTTGGCAAGAATGCGGAGCAACAGGAACTTTCAGGTATTGTTAGTGGGAGTATAAATTGGTACAACGTTGGAAAATAATTTGGCAGTATCTAGTAAAGTTGAAGGTTGGTATGCACTAAACTAGCAGCTCTACTCTTAGGTATATATCCTAGAGAAAAACTTACACATGTGTACTAGAGACATGTATTTGAATGTCCGTAACAGCTTTGTTTATAATGGAATAAGAGGGGGAAAGTAACTGCCCTAAAGTCTATCAGTTGCTTAACGAATACATAAGTTGTGATGCAGTCATGAAGTAATATCGATGAATGCTGATTTTAAAGAGTAACAGATTTCTGCTTCTGGTTATGACTAACATCCATATGTATCTCTGTGTCCCATGCATTAGAGTTTCTCTGGGATACTTGCAACTCCTAGGTTCTAGTGTGTACACATTTTATAATAGATAATGCCAGATTGCCCTTCAGAAGAGTAACTAATTTGCATTCTTCCCAGACTCCTCATTTTTCAATGCATTTTTTTGTTTTATAATTGGGATCATTTATTTTTCAATATTGTGGGTTTTCCTCATTAGTACCACAATGTAAGCACTTTCCATGTTAGCAATTTTTTAATAAGTAATTTTACTGAGTGTATATTGTTGCTTTCTTAACCATTTCCATATTCTAAGATATTTCGGTTGTCTTTAGCTTTTTGGTATTATAAATAATGTTATACTGAAAATCTTTGCAAATAAGGATTTTTTTGAAAGCTTAATACGGCTATCTAGATAGAGAAAGGAAGGACATTCCACTTAAAATTTAAGAGCAGATGCAGAGATAGATTTGACAAAGTTTGTCATTTGGATAGCACTCAGTAAATGATTATTGAAATTAGTTCAGATCTGATGTAACCTCAGTACATACACACACAAAAAGGAGACTTCAATAAATCTAAGTTCAAAGGAGACAGTGGTGTGATGTGTCTGTCAAAATTTAACAATTTTGATTTTTGTTAATAGAACTGCAGGACCTACCCTACAGGAAGTAATTTTCCCATTTTGACCTAAATCCTTACTTACTGTTTTTATTTCTTGTCATTAAATTAAATATATTTTCCCAAACAAGAGCAAAAAAAAGTAACAATCCTAATGTATTCTATGCTTGTCAAATATTTGGAAGTATTATTATTTGGAAGTACTCAGAACCCATGTTGCAAGAGGGATTTTGAAAACGGTACGCTCAGAGAAGACTTATGGGGAATGGTGTATGTTTTGTGTCTATCAAAGAAGACTTTGGTGTAGATGAGGTCAGTTCACAGTCTTTAACTATAGGAAAGTTGTCATACAATGAAAAAGGGAGCCTTTTATGTTTACAATTAGTAGAATTAAACTTAGTGAGCTGTAGGAAACATTTTGGCTGGTATAAGGACTAACTAATACCACTGTGATGTGTGACGTATTTTGGGAGGTGTAGGGGGAACTCTTAGAGTCCAAGCTGAAGCTGAATAGAGCCACTTGGTAGAAATATCAAACGTCGAGTATTTACTAAAGGGATTAGATTTAATGGCATTCCAACCCTGAATTTAGTATGTACATTTATCTCAAGTTGAAGGCAAATCGTGATGGCCCTTCTTAAAAACGTTTCTTATATCCATCCCTTTCTTTCTGTTCTCAAGATTTTTGTCATTTTTTGCCTAGATTTTTCTGATACCCTCACAACCAGAACTCTTGGTTCTAATTCTTGGTTCAGTCTTCTTAACATCCTGCTGCTGAATTGCTTTTGTAATAGATCTTGGTGTGATACTGCATATGTCATGCTAATCAAACCTTTAGTTATTGCCCATTGCCTAGGATAAAGTTCAAGCTTTTTGGCCTGGAATTCTTGGCTGTTTATAAGTTCGGCCTTCATTCTTTTATTCAGTTAACCACCATTTATCGAACACTAACTATATACCAGGGAAAGTGTTAGGATGCTGGTGATAGATGAATAAGAAGATAAAGCACGATGCCCAGTAAGAGTAAGTTCAAAAGAGCTGGGAACACAGGCTTAGAACAAGATTTTGTTTGTTCATGTTTTTTTTTTTTGAATTTTATTTATTTTTTTATACAGCAGGTTCTTATTAGTTATCCATTTTATACATTAGTGTATATATGTCAATTCCAATCTCCCAATTCATCACACCACCTTTGGTGTCCATACATTTGTTCTCTGCATCTGTGTTTCTATTTCTACCCTGCAAACAGGTTCATCTGTACCATTTTTCTAGGTTCCACATATATGCGTTAATATATGATATTTGTTGTTCTTTCTTACTTCACTCTGTATGACAGTCTCTAGATCCATCCACGTCTCTACAAATGACCCAGTTTCGTTCCTTTTTATTACTGAGTAATATTCCATTGTATATATGTAGCGCATCTTCTTTATCCATTCATCAATCGATGGGCACTTAGGTTGCTTCCATGACCTGGCTATTGTAAATAGTGCTGCAATGAACATTGGGGTGCATGTGTCTTTTTGAATTATGGTTTTCTCTGAGTATATGCCCAGTAGTGGGATTGCTGGGTCATATGTTAATTCTATTTCTAGTTTTTTCAGGAACCTCCATACTGTTCTCCATAGTGGCTGTATCAGTTTACATTCCCACCAACAGTGCAAGAGGGTTCTCTTTTCTCCACCCCCTCTCCAGCATTTGTTGTTTGTATATTTTCTGATGATGTCCATTCTAACTGGTGTGAGATGATACCTCATTGTAGTTTTGATTTGCATTTCTCTAATAATTAGTGATATTGAGCATCTTTTCATGTGCCTCTTGGCCATCTGTATGGCTTCCTTCGTGAAATGTCTATTTAGGTCTTCCGCCCATCTTTTAATCAGATTGTTTTGTTTTTTTAATATTGAGCTGGGGCTTCCCTGGTGGCGCAGTGGTTGAGAGTTTGCCTGCCGATGCAGGGGACACGGGTTCGTGCCCTGGTCCGGAAAGATCCCGCATGCCGCGGAGTGGCTGGGCCCGTGAGCCATGGCTGCTGAGCCTGCACGTCTGGAGACTGTGCTCCGCAACGGGAGAGGCCACAACAGTGAGAGGCCCGCGTACTGCAAAAAAAAAACAAAACCATATATATGTGCATATATATATATATATATATTGAGCTGCATGAGCTGTTTATATATTATGGAGATTAATCCTTTGTCCGGTGATTCATTTGCAAATATTTTCTCCCATTTTGAGGGTTGTCTTTTCATCTTGGTTGTAGTTTCCTTTGCTGAGCAAAAGCTTTTAAGTTTCATGAGGTCCCATTTGTTTATTTTTGTTTTTATTTCTATTACTCTGGGAGGTGGATCAAAAAAGATCTTGCTGTGATTTATGTCAAAGAGTGTTCTTCCTATGTTTTCCTCTAAGAGTTTTATAGTGTCCAGTCTTACATTTAGGTCTGTAATCCATTTTGAGTTTATCTTCGCGCATGGTGTTAGGGAAGATTATGATTTCATTCTTTTACATGTAGTTGTCCAGTTTTCCCAGGACCACTTATTGAAGAGACTGTCTTTTCTCCATTGTATATCCTTGCCTCCTTTGTCATAGATTAGTTGACCATAGGTGCATGGGTCTATCTCTGGGCTTTATATCCTGTTCCACTGATCTATCTTTCTGTTTTTGTGCCAGTACCATATTGTCTTGATTACTGTAGCTTTGTAGTATAGTCTGAAGTCAGGGAGTCTGATTCCTCCAGCTCCATTTTTTTTTCCCCTCAAGACTGCTTTGGCTATTTGGGTCTTTTGTGTCTCCATACAAATTTTAAGATTTTTTTTGTTCTAGTTCTGTAAAAAATGCCATTGGTAATTTCATAGGGATTGCATTGAATCTGCAGATTGCTTTGGGTAGTATAGTTATTTTCGCAATATTAATTCTTCCAATCCAAGAATATGGTATATCTCTCCATCTGTTTGTATCATCTTTAATTTCTTTCGTCAGTGTCTCATAGTTTTCTGCATACAGGTCTTTTGTCTCCTTGGTAGGTTTATTCCTAGGTATTTTATTCTTTTTGTTTTAATGGTAACTGGGAGTGTTTCCTTAATTTCTCTTTCAGATTTTTCATCCTAAGTGTATAGGAATGCAAGAGATTTCTGTGCATTAACTTTGTGTCCTGCAACTTTACCAGATTCATTGATTCGCTCTAGTAGTTCTCTGGTAACATCTTTAGGATTCTCTATGTATAGTATCATGTCATCTGCAAACAGTGACGGTTTTACTTCTTCTTTTCCAATTGTATTCATTTTATTTCTTTTTCTTCTCTGATGCGGTGGCTAGGACTTCCAAAACTGTGTTGAATAATAGTGGCGAGCGTGGACATCCTTGTCTTGGTCCTGACCTTAGAGGAAATGCTTTCAGTTTTTCACCATTGAGAATGATGTTGGCTGTGGGTTTGTCATATATGGCCTTTATTATGTTGAGGTAGGTTCCCTCTATGCCCCTTCTCTGGAGAGTTTTTATCATAAATCAGTGTTGAATTTTGTCAAAAGCTTTTTCTGCATCTATTGAGATAATCATATTGTTTTTATTCTTCAGTTTGTTAAGATGGTGTATCACATTGATTGATTTGCGTATACTGAAGAATCCTTGCATCCCTGGGATAAATCCCACTTGATCGTGGTGTATGATCCTTTTAATGTGTTGTTGGATTCTGTTTGCTAGTATTTTGTTCAGGATTTTTGTATCTATATTCATCAGTGATATTGGTCTGTAATTTTCTTTTTTTGTAGTATCTTTGTTTGGTTTTGGTATCAGGGTGATGGTGGCCTCATACAATGAGTTTGGGAGTGTCCCTTCTGCATTTTTTTGGAAGAGTTTGAGAAGGATGGGTGTTAGCTCTTCTCTAAATGTTTGATAGAATTCACCTGTGAAGCCATCTGGTCTTGGACTTTTGTTTGTTGGAAGATTTTTAATCACAGTTTCAATTTCATTACTTGTGATTGGTCTGTTCATATTTTCTATTTCTTTGTGGTTCAGTCTTGGAAGGTTATACCTTTCTAAGAATTTGTCCATTTCTTCCAGGTTGTCCATTTTATTGGTGTAGTGTTGCTTGTAGTAGTCTCTTAGGATGCTTTGTATTTCTGTGGTGTCTGTTGTAACTTCTCCTTTTTCACTTCTAATTTTATTGATTTGAGTCCTCTCCCTCTTTTACTTGATGGGTCTGGCTAATGGTTTATCAATTTTGTTTATCTTCTCAGAGAACCAGCTTTTAGTTTTTTTGATCTTTGCTGTTGTTATCTTTGTTTCTATTTCATTTATTTCTGTTCTGATCTTTATGATTTCTTTCCTTCTACTAACTTTGAGTTTTGTTTGTTCTTCTTTCTCTAGTTCTTTTAGGTGTAAGGTTAGATTGTTTATTTGAGATTTTTCTTGTTTCTTGAGGTAGGCTTGTATTGCTATAAACTTCCCTCTTAGAACCGCTTTTGCTGTATCCCATAGGTTTTGGATTGTCGTGTTTTCATTATAATTTGTCTCTAGGTATTTTTTTAATTTCCTCTTTGAGTTCTTCAGTGATCTCTTGGTTCTTTAGTAAAGTATTGTTTGGCCTCCATGTGTTTGTGTTTTTTACGTTTATTTCCCTGTAATTGATTTCTAGTCTCATAGCGTTGCAGTCAGAAAAGATGCTTGATATGATTTCAATTTTCTTAAATTTACTGAGGCTTGATTTGTGACCCAAGATGTGATCTATCCTGGAGAATGTTCCGTGCGCACTTGAGAAGAAAGTGTAATCTGCTGTTTTTGGATGGACTGTCCTATAAATATCATTTAAACCTATCTGGCCTATTGTGTCATTTAAAGCTTGTGTTTCCTTATTAATTTTCTGTTTGGATGATCTGTCCATTGGTATAAGTGAGGTGTTCAAGTCCCCCAGTATTGTGTTACTGTCGATTTCCTCTTTTATAGCTATTAGCAGTTGCCTTATGTATTGAGGTGCTTCTATGTTGGGTGCATATATATTTACAATTGTTATATCTTCTTCTTGGATTGATCGCCTTGATCATTACGTAGTGTCCTTCCTTGTCTCTTGTAACATTCTTTATTTTAAAATCTATTTTATCTGATATGAGTATTGCTACTCCAGCTTTCTTTTGATTTCCATTTGCATGGAATATCTTTTTCCATCCCCTCACTTTCAGTCTGTATGTGTCCCTAGGTCTGAAGTGGGTCCCTTGTAGATATATATATATGGGTCTTGTTTTTGTACCCATTCAGCAAGCCTGTGTCTTTTGGTTGGAGCATTTAGTCCTTTTACGTTTAAGGTAATTATCGATACGTAAGTCCTTTCCTTCTCTTGTGTTTCCCACTTAGAGAAGTTCCTTTAGCATTTGTTGTAGAGTTGGTTTGGTGGTGCTGAATTCTCTTAGCTTTTGCTTTTCTGTAAAGCTTTTGATTTCTCCATCGAATCTGAATGAGATCCTTGCTGGGTAGAGTATTCTTGGTTGTCGGTTCTTCCCTTTCATCACTTTAAGTATATCATTCCACTCCCTTCCGGCTTACATGAGTTCCCTTTTATGTTATTTGTCATTTTTCCGTTGTTGCTTTCAGTAATTTTTCTTTGTCTTTAATTTTTGTCAGTTTGATTACTGTGTGTCTTGGCATGTTTCTCCTTGGGTTTATCCTGCCTGGGACTCTCTGCCCTTCCTGGACTTGGGTGGCTATTTCCTTTCTCATGTTAGAGAAGTTTTCGACTATAATCTCTTCAAATATTTTCTCGGGTCCTTTCTCTCTCTCTTCTCCTTCTGGGACACTTATAATGTGAATGTTGTTATGTTTAATTTTGTCCCAGAGGTCTCTTAGGCTGTCTTCATTTCTTTCCATTCTTTTTTCTTTATTCTGTTCTGCGGCAGTGAATTCCACCCCTCTGTCTTCCAGATCACTTATCCGTTCTTCTGCCTCAGTTATTCTGCTATTGATTCCTTCTAGTGTATTTTTCATTTCAATTATTTTATTGTTCATCTCTGTTTGTTCTTTAATTCTTCTAGGTGTTTGTTCTTTAATTCTTGTAGGTCTTTGTTACACCTTTCTTGCATCTTCTCAATCTTTGCCTCCATTCTTTTTCTGAGGTCGTGTATCATCTTCGCTATCGTTATTCTGAATTCTTTTTCTGGAAGGTTGCCTATCTCCACTTCATTTAGTTGTTTTTCTGGGGTTTTATCTTGTTCCTTCATTTGGTACATAGTCCTCTGCCTTTTTATTTTGTCTATCTTTCTGTGAATATGGTTTTTGTTCCACAGGCTGCAGGATTGTAGTTCTTGTTTCTGCTGTCTGCCCTCTGGTGGATGAAGCTATCTAAGAGGCTTGTGCAAGTTTCCTGATGGAAGGACCTGGTGGGTAGAGCTCAGTAAAACTTTAATCCGCTTGTCTGCTGATGGGTGGGGCTGGGTTCCCTCCTTGTTGGTTTTTTGGCCTGAGGCGACCCCACACTGGAGCCTACCCGGCTCTTTGGTGGGGCTAATGGCGGACTCTGGGAGGGCTCACGCCAAGGAGTACCTCTCAGAACTTCTGCTGCCAGTGTCCTTGTCCTCATGGTGAGCCACAGCCACCCATCGCCTCTGCAGGAGACCTTCCAACACTAGCAGGTAGGTCTGGTTCAGTCTCCTATGGGGTCACTGCTCCTTCCCCTGGGTCCCAATGCACACACTACTTTGTGTGTGCTCTCCAAGAGTGGAGTCTCTGTTTCCCCCGTCCTGTCGAAGTCCTGCAGTCAAATCCTGCTAGCTTTCAAAGTCTGATTCTCTAGGAATTCCTCCTCCTGTTTCCAAACCACCACGTTGGGAAGCCTGATGTGGGGCTCAGAACCTTCATTCCAGTGGATGGACTTCTGTGGTATATGTGTTCTCCAGTTTGTGAGCCACCCACCCAGCAGTTATGGGATTTGATTTTATTGTGATTGCGGCCGTCCTACTGTCTCATTGTGGCTTCTCCTTTGTCTTTGGATGTGGGGTATCTTTTTCGGTGAGTTCCAGTGTCTTCCTGTTGATGGTTGTTCAGCAGTTAGTTGTGATTCCGGTGTTCTTGCAAGAGGGAGTGAGTGCACGTCCTTCTACTCTGCCATCTTGAATCCTGTTCATTTGTTTGAAAGGAAAAATATAGGATTTTGAAGAAAAGCATATTTAGAAGACCCCAACCCGGTTTAGAGACTCAGAGAAGGCTTAGTTTCTACTACTCCCTAACAAGAACTTTCTGTCCTAGTTAGACTGGTCTATTTTCTTTCTTCAGGAACACTTGATTAATTTCTGCCTCATGGTTTTTTTGTTTTTTTTTTAACTACAAAAACGTTCTCATACTATTTTTTGTACTGTACTTCAAGGTAGGTCATGTTTCAAAGCTTCCCTTATCCGGATGCTATTTACCTCCTTTAGGATACCTGATACCTCCCTTATCTGAATCAAAAAACTTATTTTTTGTATCACTCACTTGCCTTTTATTTATGTGCCACTTATTGTGACTACATTATATGTAAATTTGGTAGTGTTATTTTACTCTTTATATCTGCATGTCTGTCTTTCTAGTGAGATTATAAACAGCTTGAGGATATGTCATGTCATACATATTTCTCTGGCCCCCAGAGACTCGTACACAGGTCCCAGGTGATTGGCATATAGAAGGGTTTTAATAAAGATTTGTTGAATGAATGCATATTGAGTTTATAAGCTAAATAATCAGGGTGCTGTCATAATCAAACTTTTTGCGTTCGACCATGAAAGATCCTTTTTTCATCATAAAGTAAGCTTTCTCTGATTCCCACCCCATCTTCCGCCCTTTTGGGTAAGTATATTTGTTGTTTCAATTTCAGCTATATATGACTTTCCAGCACTTCTTCTAGGACTTGCAGGATTGTAAATCATCATATAAGTGCAGCCCATAAAATCTCTCCTTTTCTCATTCTCTTTACTAAAGTTTTCTATCTTCTATATCTCCCCCACTTTAAAAGTGGAGTCTTCTTTTATTCCCATCTTTCACTTTTACATTACATGTTCCATAACATTTGCAGTATCTGGTGTTGTCTTAACATTTCTGCCACAGAGTCCTAGTTGTGGCCTTTGCTACATTACATTTGGTCTTTTGTATCATCGAGAATAACAACCATTGAACACCTATTATGTGCAGGGAATGGCACTGGGCACTGGGGCAGTTTGCTGTCTTGTCAGATTCATCCTCAATTTGACTATCCATGATAATTGCCCTTCATTTGTTTGTCTTCTTCCCATCCCCACCAATACTTTGGTTAATAAGTTGTCTTGTTTAGAGGTCATCATCGTACACAATTGCAGCTGACTAGTTAGGAGCTTTAGATTCCATTCAGTGGTGATGGTTGTTTCTTGGTAGTGGAACGAGAGAAAAACACAAGGGAAAGTGGACAACCGTACTAACTCCTTACTGATTTTGCCACCATTATGGCAGATTGTTTGTGATTTGTGGAAATGGACTCTCTTTTATCAATGGTTGACTATCAGTTCATTTTTCTGGCTAGAAGTCATTAGTTAACGCAGCTCAAGGATTTGTCTGAGAAGAGCAGCACATCAGTTAGAATGCTAATTCACTCAACTGGCAGCAAGCACAGTGAAATGACAGCTTGGAGGGGGGTAAGAGGAGTGTCTGAAAATGGCAGCAGATTGGTATTTCGAAAGGGGAAGGAAATTTCATAATGATGAATAAGAAAGATGACATTTGGTGCTCACATTTAGCTTGCATTGGATGTCCATATAAGGGTCAGTATGCATAACCTCTCTTGATTAGGCCTCCGGCTGCCCAGCAGCTGACTGGGTGTATACCCTTCGGACTGTAACCAAAAGGAAGGCCTAGATAATTAGGCCAAGTTGAACTGCAGGAGGTAGCCAGCTTCTCTGCTGCCTTTTGTATATTAATGACCCAGCTTGATTGATGGAAGGACAGTGTTTGGTGACACTGTCATTTGCAAGTTGAAAGGTAGACTACAGGCTGGAGCCAAGATCAGATGTGCTTTAAAGAGTCCTACAATAAACTCATTTGGATTCTGATGATGTTCACATATGCATTTCTTTGTTTCTTACTGTTTCTCATAGACATCTGTTAATTTGTAGAAATTAGCTTGGTTGTTTTCAGTTAAAACCTCACACTAAGTTATAGGATAGTTTTGTTTAAAGAGTTGTACAAAGTTGCTAGTGATATAATGTGTGATGTGGGTCTTAGATGTTTTCATGTGATATTTTCACTCATTTCTTATGTAGGAATTTAAAATATATTTCTTGAACTGATGTACATCACCAGAAGGAAGCAACTTTTTTTTTCCAAGAAAAAAGTTAAATGAATTTTCTCATATTTCACATATTTCAAAAATCTTTAGCACTGTTGTCAAAAAGTTTTCCCGAGAATATTGTTTTTGTAAAGGTATTCTATTCTTCGTCAGAAGGTATGTGAATATCTAAGGTTCACTTTCAATATTATGATTCATGCAAAAAGGTCTTTTATTCATTCCCATGTCTTTTCTGTTTACTCAAAGAGTTGATTAATTTCAGACTTGTGGCAAATGAGTTGAAAATACTAAGCAAAGTTAAAATCCTAAAACAGAAACAAGGGTTTCACCTAAGGAACATCTTCAAAATGTTGAACCTAAGTTATCATAAATTATCAAAAGAATGAATACCATATTCCGTTGATTAAAAAAGATAAGAAAGGGAAGGAAGGATGTTTGTGAAGGATTTTTGATGTACCTGTTTCATATATATTAAGCCACTACTTAAATCTATCTTTTAAGAAATACCACACAGATGTGAACACTAGTTATTATAATTAATTTTATTTTTCAATACTTTAATTATTACACTGCTGCTTTTGGAAGATAGAGTTGTTCTGTCATTGCTAAATGATCATCAGCCTGAAAATGATTTGAATACTTTCTCTGAAAAGTCCTTACATGTATATTTTGGATGTGTTACCTAACTTCTGTTAGTTACCATAACTTCAGATAACATAAATAGAGGTTCTTTGTAAGCTGTAAAGTGCTGTATAAATGTAAGTAGTAGTAGTAGCTGTTGTTGTTGTCATTATCATTATTAACAACACATCCCAGGTAGTTGTAACAGATATAATGGTTGTAACAGATGAAGTAGTCCTCCCATTACATTTTTGTCAACTAAATGTGACTGATCAGGTATGAAACTTTTTGTAAAAGCAAAATAGCAAAGAAAGACTTTACCAGCTCTTTCAGTTATTTTACATATTAATTATCTGACTTTGCTCCTCCCTACCAGATGCTAGAAAAGACAGTGTCTCCACCTGACAGTACTGCTTTTGTAAAGAAGGTTCTGGAGGGTGTTGAAAACACACTCTGATCACTACAAAAATCATGCATACTCCTTTTAAAGTCATTTTAGGCTTAACTGACATTTGATGTAAGCATCTGAAATGTAGTATCTGTCTGTATAGTATTCAGAAACTCATGGCTGTAATTGGTGGTAATTATTTCTAAATCAAACAGTTATTGTTTAGCAGAAAAAGTATTAATAAATCCAAAATGTTAGTGAAAAATGTTACTTTTCTTACTTGAATCATATCTCAGGATTTTTAAATGCTGGATTTTCTTTTGGACTTTTCTTATTAGAAATTAGAAGCAAGGTGTATGTTTTTGTGAAATAAGATAGAAATTAAAAAAACTTACTGAATAGAAACAGTTCAGAAATTTTCAAAGAGAGCTGTGCCTTCTTGAACCAAATTTAAATGTACTGTACATTTTTCTGCTACAGAGCAATATTGTTAATGTGTTAGTTACTGTTCTCTGTTAAGTCTTTTCAAAAACTTGAAGGTATCACTTTGTCAGGATATTCTGGGTCCTTCCAGTGATAAAATAAACTTGACACTTGTTCTATGAAGGCATCTTCTCCCTGCTTATCAGCTCTTCAATTTATGGCTGTGTTTTGAAATTTGTGCCTGTGACTCCCATCTTTGTATTTACTCCAATTAACACATAAACCCTAATTAGCCAGATCAAGGGACTTGGGAGTCCATAAATGGAAAGTGACATGGCAGAGCTTGGCAGCTGGCATCAAGGCAAGGTGACAAAAACAGGGAAGTATCAATTAGATGACAATGATGGTAAAGCTATGTGTTGGGATGGTAGATTTTAACAGCTCTTTGTGTCACTGACTGCTGACTCTAGGACAGGGGTATAGGAATCAGTTAGGAAAATGACAGCTAAGTTAAATTATTGAACTTTAGGTAAATTTAAAATACAATAATAAAACCTGAACAGCATTTAAATTCAATTTTGTATCATTACCACTGGCAGTAAATTATACATTTCTACCAAAATCAATTTTTGTGAATTTCCCTGTAGAATGATTTAGCTTCCAAATTTTCAAATTATGTTTAGTGTAGAGCAGTTCTTATTTGAGTAGTAATGCAAGAGTCCAGAATTATAAATTCTTAGGAGACTAAATCTCCTAACTAAAAATTTTTGAGGGGACAGGTGGTCCAAATGGGTGGATTTGGGAGTGGAATATCCATGATCACCATTAAATGTTACCTAAGTTCCAGACTGAAGTTTTGGATTACATATATAATTCAACAGGGATAAAAGTTAGGACTTTGTAAACATTATTCCAGTTTTAGAAATCTAATATTACAGAAAAAGACTTGTGTCTTAGTTGAGGAGTGTTATCAGGCTTTGTGCATCTCTCATTAGTTTTGAGAGAAACAGAAGTTAAATATACAAAAACTGGGCTGCTTTATTTAGTTTTGTGGTTCCAGGCATCTGGTTTCTAATATTGGTCCACTCTTCAAGTGGGTGGCTGGGTATTTGTAAAGAAGGTTCTGGAGGGTATTGGTAACACACTCTGTGATCACTACAGAAATCATGCATACCCTTTAAATCTGTTAGAACCAAAGGATGATGGGGTTTATTTTTTTCTCTTAAGAATTGGTCAAAATTGTGATTTGAATATATGTCACCAATTAGATATTAGAAAGTGGAGTGTATATATGTAGTTTTTTTCATTTTGGATAGCCAGTGTCTCTGTAAGCTTTCTTGGTACTTTGCTTGAATGTAGATGTGGTCTGTAGTTATTTAAGTAGTTGATTTTAAACTTAGACTTTAAAACTGTGAAATTATTTTAGTTACCACGTACCCCTGTTACAAGTACTGCAGAAAATGGGGGAAAGAGCTCTTATTTGAAAAGTCGCTGTTCTAGAGGACTATTTGGGGCATTAGAAATCTGCCAGAAGGTCCATTAACATAAATGTTTAACTCAGACACACAAACATGTACTGAAATGAAAATGTTTCATGCATTAATTTGCTGCAGAAGGAACTAACATAACAATTAGAACAACATTCTGCCTACTTAGACTTAAATTTCCTAGGGCAGTTATAATACATAGTGTTGATATAGTTTAAGTTGTTTTTTTTAACACATACAATAGTTTATTCTGTTGTTAAAATGATTTTTTCTGTTTTAAAGCATTCAAACACAGTAAACCATAGATTACTGGAAAGAAGTGTTAGGAGTATAATTTCTAGACTAAGATTTGGAATTTTCCTCATCAGCTCAGGGTCTATTAGAAATACTTGGAAAAAATCAATTTCTTTTTCTAGCTTTGCAAAGGAATGATGTTTATATTTTGTAATCGTGAAAATACCAGGTGCTGTCATGAAAAACAGGGAACCCAACTAATACAAGAGCAATCTACATGAGGCTATTTTGTTTGCTTGCCATTTTCAATCATTTTTGTCTGTGGTACTTTTGTGGCAGAGCTGGTAACCTGCCTTATATGGAACACTCTAGCAGTGACTAAATATGTGCTGTAGCTTTTTTACACCAATGAAAGAAATTGTGACTTTTGAAATGGCTTCTGTTCCAACTGTGTAGCCAATTCATTGACTTTTTAGCACGCTGATCCCAGTTGCATGGTCATATGTTGTAAACCACATGGAACTATTTCAAACTGTGATGGGGGAAAGTAGCAACTGCAAACATTCCTCCTTGAAGCAAGTGGTTGTCCTAAACTGAGCACTGCAGAATAAAAATGGAAACATAAAAATAGCAGTTGGAAAGATAAAACAGCATTTATAGTACTAATAAAACCGATGTGGCTTCCACAGGAAAACATGCTTTGTAACCTAATGCTTACCTGAAAGGACTGTCGAGTTTCTGAGAGTTATAGCTGTTTTTGTAAGAGAAGCACAGAGATTTGCTTGAGGGCTGAGTGATAGATTCGCCTGCCTGAAGCATCCCAGTGTGTTTATACATGGCTTGTATGGCAGCTTTCATAAGACATTTACCCCATGATTTGCGATGAGCTTATGTGTGAATAATTAATGGCAATTAATCCTTAATTACAGTAATTAGGCAAGTCACAGGAAATTAAGCTGCAGCTGGAGAAGACCATGCCTGGGAAGAGAGGATTGGGGGCTGCGTGAATGTGCCATTTACTGACAGCATTACTAGGATGCGCAGCATTCAGCAGCTTTGGCATTTCTATTGGCAGCCTTGGGTAGGACAAGAGTGCTCTGCATTAGAAGCAATCTATAGTTGTCTACAAGAGTTTTAAGTTCAAGTGCCAAAATGTTATGTTGCATATGGTGATTATCTAAGTTTATTGGTTGCTATAACTCAAATGAGTATAATTGTTTTTGGCTTGATAAGAGTGACATTAGAAACAGGAGCTTTTATGCATTCATAGGTTCTATTGGCTTGAAACATGATGCAACTTTTAGAAACAATTCATCCAGGTCTGCAATTATGAAATAGATAATGTAATTGTCTAGAAATTAACTGAGAAATTTTCAATCAGGAACAACAGCAGAACATACAGTATCTTGGTTGAGAAGTTAATTACTTTATTATTAGTTGCTTTGCCCAGTTAAGCATTGTAGTACACAGTGTGCAGTAAATATCTATTGAATTGAATATACTCCAAATGTTAAAAAAGCTGAGATTATAAAAACTTTAAATTATTCATATTAAATATTAACAAAGTTAATGCTTAAGAATCTACAAGGGGAATCTTAAAAACAAGCAAAGCAACCATTCGATAGAGAGCAGCACTGCCCTACAAATCCTTGGTGAGAGCTGTTCATGGTTCCCCATTTTGGAAAATATGACTTCTTCCATTATCTATGTGGAATTTTAAAATCACATGGCCATTATATATCTAAATTAAGAAGCATGTAGAGAAGTTAAGTTCCAATATATTTTTCACAATTAAATACAGATCTGAGCATGAGAAAAAAGCATCTTCATCTGCCCAGTGAATGCTAATGCTTATCATTCATTTTTCTCTGTGAACTTCAGAGCACAATAGAAGTTTGGCCCACATATTCAGCTTAGGTCTGATATTCAACTTATCTAAACTATTCATTTGTTACAGTCATTTATACAGCTACTTTAATATCTGGGTACTCCTTGATGGCAACACAACTATTGGGAAAAGGATGCACTTGTCAGATAGTATAAAGTTGATAAAAATACATACATGGTATTTTTTTTTTAAAACAGTCTATATAATTTAGTTGGAAACATTTGTAAAGGCTCCTCCGTCTTTTATACTAACAGAGAAACTTAGGGTTTTTTTCCTATATAATTTGTGATCAGAAATATTTGGTGCAATAGGCTGTTTTGGTTATTAAATGTTAAATATGCAAAGCTTCATCTTTCAAGAATTCCTTTTCTAAGACCAAACTGATGGAGAGTGAAGTTATGTGAACGTACATAGATTATTGCCTTCTGTACTTCTGATTCACTTCAAAGAGAAAGTAAGTCACAATATCCTAATAATGGTCTTGATTTTACAAATGATTTTTCCCCTTGAAGTAAGCAACACATTCATTTTAATATGTAGAATCGGTTTGCTAGCAGGGCGACAGTTTAAAAAGGCTTCCAACTGTGACACAAGTGCAACCATATTGCTTCCTATTACTCGCTAAGGTAGTTGTTTAGAAGAGAGAATGTTCTCCCTGGAAATGTTTAAAGTGCTGTAATTTTATTTAGGATAATGAGGATTTATAACCATTTTGCCATATGAAAACCTGCCTTTAGACAGAGTGAAATAGGTTGTTTTGGTTTTTGAATGTTCTTAACTCTAGGGGTGTGTGTGTGTGTGTGTGTGTGTGTGTGTGTGTGTGTGTGTGTGTCTTACAGCAGTAAGGAAGTGTTTACATTGGGGATTATGCTGGTTTATTCTATATGTTGGCCTGTGTTACATATTAAAATACTAAGTGATACAATTTAAGTTTGGCCCATATAAATGTTTATATTTCTTTGTGCATGGGATTTCTCCCTATTGAAACATAAGAATAAATAAAAAGTCTTTGTTCTTGTTTCTACAAATAATTTTAACAGTGACTGCTAGGTATCCCTAGGACCCTGAGTCTTTACAACTTTGCCCATGTAAGTTGCATTAGAGGAAGTTGTTTTTGAGTGATGGTCAGGTAGATAGTGCACAGGGAGATAGCCTTGATAGTGCAAAGAGGGTCTGTGTTTTTAACGGTAAGCATGACATTTATGTAGTGTGTGTTAACATTAAAAATTTAAATATAAATTTGACTTATATTACTAATACTGTATTCTATAGCACTGTCTCAAAACCCACTGTGGAATAGTTTATTTAGGCCTCTGCCTCTGATATGGGAGGGGGAAGAAAGGAACAGAACAGTTAGAGATTTTTATCAGGTTTTGTATCTCTTCACTGAAAATCTTAGCTCTCAAAACATTTCTAATTTCCCTCATTTGAAGGTTCAAACAGTTTCAAATTACTGCCCATGGATTGTTCTTGACATCCCAAATGGTAAATTTGAGCTGTGGAAATGCTGGAATGTATTTTTGTGCTTTTCCTGAACAAGGGAATTCAACGGGTAAATTACAGTCATTTACTGGGAGTGTAATTTACTGAGAGCCTTTAGGCAAATGCAGGAGAAAGGACAGCAGCAGAATGGAAAAAAACAGCATAAAAACTGTTTTGTGTATTTTTTCCCTTTTCTCATTAAGCATTTATTCACATAAGAGTTTTATGAATTAATGGATAGCCCTACAATTAAGACAGATAAGCTTTTTTCATTTTCACCACTGATAGATCAAGTATTTGAAACAGTGATTGCCATGTGAAGATTACAACCTGACCACATTTCTGAAATTATACTAGTTTATTTTGCATTTAAATCCATGTTTGTTTCATTGAGAATTAAAAAGGGGTCTGTTGCTCTGTCTTCAGGATAATTACATATTTCACTAATTCAGATTTCCACCGTACCAGCAGTTCAAACAATAAAAGTTTTAAATTTTCTTAGTGGACAAATTAGTGAAAAGACTTTTCATACTTTGGTCTTGAAAAGTACTATTCTACTATTGTCACATACCATAGATAAATCTTATTTTAAAAAGAAAAAGACCTAGACCATTTTGGTTGTATGCATAGTTTTAAGCCAACACAAGATAACACGGTCATTTTATTAAAGGTTAAAGAGAAGTTTTAAGCCAACACAAGATAACACAGTCATTTTATTAAAGGTTAAAGAGAAATTTTATGAAATTGTCAACTAATTCTTTGTCATATAAATATATAAACATTTGTGGTAATTCTTATAAACAGTTCTGACCAATTCCTTTCATGAAAAGCAGTGTGCTCTGTAGTAATTGCTAAGCAAACAGAAAGCTGTGTTGCAAAGTGGTTTTGTATAGCATATTGTAATTTGACACTTAAGTTGTGCCCTGCATTACCCTGTGTCATAATTGATGGCTAAAGAAAAGCACATGCTATGCTAATCATTTGTTAGAATAGCTTATTAAATTGTGGTTGCCAATTTAAATAAACTACGGAATACTTGTCTGTATTTTAAGGTTTTGTAGCCTACAGTTTAAACAGTCATTTTGAGGCTGTTTTTTAACTTTCTGTGGCATATGCACAGTTCTGCCTTTGCACACAAGGTCAGCTTGTTTGCCAATTTAATAGTATATTATCAAGAACAAAATCAATGAGCTGAAGGTTTCACATAGTATCTCAAGGGACTTTTCTGTTTATATTTCACTGTACTGAACCTAAATTTGGTGTCCTTTTAAAAACATCAGGATTGATATTTTAATACATGATATTTTAAGTTCTTAAAAGTAAAAGGTTCCAGAATTAGAAGGCTCATTTAGTTATTAGTAGAAAGTAAGGGTGAATTTATATTTATCAAGTACAGTGACTGGACATAAAGCAGCTTATGTTAATATAGAAGTTATTAACCACAGAATGCCAATAAGAATTTTAGCACAGTAAAATGAGATTCAGGAGATAAGGTTACTGTGTATGATCAATTTGTGAGTTCTCATTTTTTTAATGTAGGAACTTAAATTTGTTTTGAGTCAGTTATATCAGATAAAGAGAGGAACACAAACTTGGCTAATGTTGACTTACAATTGAGAGTAATAGACCTCTATCATCTCTAGTAAAAGAACTGAAGCATATGAAGGAATATGTGCATTTAGACATAAAAGAAATGTTCCTTCTGTGGAGAAAAATGATTTAATGTGCAGAGAAGGGTTATTCATTTTTAAGAGATTAAAAATGACTTGAATATAATACCTTTAATTTGTAATAATGGTCTGACGGCTGCTTCCTGTCTAATGTAAACCTTTTGATCGGCATGTCCATTTTGATCTCTTCTGTCCTGTAGTGTATTGAATGGATAAAGGTATTATTTTCAGTTATTGTTATATCATATTCTTAATTAAGCCAGTAAAGACATGCAGGTGGATTTAGTTCTCAACCACTTAATAGACAAATATGTATAAGGTTATTCTGTGGCCTACAATTGACCCCTTTGTGTGGAGGAATTCCCTGAAAACATTCAGGATTAAGTCACTCTGTTATATGAGAGGAGAGGTGGCACACATGCCTTACAGAAACAGACACTCTCACTTAGGGCATTATTTGGGAAGCCTAAGAATTTGATAGTCCAATTTTGTTGTTGTTCCTTAACAACACCAAACACAGATGCAAGTTGAAATTTATAATATCCTCATTATTACTGGATTTTGGGGGTTGGTTTTCTAGTGTATTTTGTTTCCAATCCTAAATTGTGTAGAAATTAAATATTAGGAAAGTTTTGGATTTGATTGCTTACTATTATAAAAGCACATAGAGCCTTAATGCATCTAATAATTTGTTCATAAATTTATAATACTCTGGTTCTTTAAGTCTAACTGATTTAAGTAACTAAATGTATACATTTGAGATGTAAATTCTTAATTTTTAAAATAATATTTTTAGTAGGCCAATATACTGGTCTAGAAGGTATAGCAGGATTTCCTGCTAATTTAGGTCAGGCAACATAAGACTTGCAAAGTCACATTCTCTCCTCTTTTGGAAAAGAGAATATATCCAACATGGAATATTCTGGATAATTATGAATATAAGTAAAAAATAAATGTTTTGGTGTAAAATATGCTTTGCAAGTTTACTCATTTTTTTGACTTTTAAGTTTTGTTTCTCATGGCAGGTTGTGGAAAGAAAAACAGTCAGTGACCAGAGTACAATAAAATGTCCTTAACACAGTTTGACTGGAGGTAGAGTAGCAGTAATATAAATCAGGCACCTTATTGAAGGGCTCTTGAGCATCCCGAGTTATCAGCCTTATTTTCAGTTAAGTTGTGGGGTCGTCGGAATAGCTTACTGACCCGTGGAGAGGTGTCTCTTGGTCCAGGTCTCTTACTCCCTGGTTGTGGGGTGTCGAAGGGAGTCTGCACACTCATGGAGTAGTGCGCGTTTACACACGCACGGCCCAAGCCAAGGCTCGCTTGGCTGTGCTTACACGCAGCAGCCTTACTCTTTTCAAGTCCCGAGTTTTGCATAAATTGGTAGGAACCTAGTTCCTAAAGAATCTAGAGAGATAAATAATGGATGTGTGGCAGCTCAGTTTAAGACCGAATTTTCTTTCCTTAGTAGTTTTTGTTCTCAATCACCTTGATGAAACAATCTTGAAGCCGCTTCACTTTCAATGGCATTTGGAATGAGTCCCTGACAGGCTGATTTTCCACCCCTGTTGTGATGCTGCTTTCTCTAGTTAATATTCCTGTGTAAGTGTCGCACAAAAGTAAACCCAAAGAGCCCGCACATGACATGGAGGCTGCTCCATTTACATTAATTATGCAGTCAGGGCGGTGAGAATTCGCTGTTAGCCGGAGGGGCGGGAGCGCGCCCCTGCGGGGAGCTGGGAGACGGCCGGGCCGCGGGGCCTTCCGGCGCGGCCGCAGGAGGGGAAGCCGGGATCGCTCCGGCCGGCTGGCCGCCGCTCGGCGTTCGGAGAACAATGGGCGCATCCCGGGAGCCGCGGGGTAGAGCGTCGCGTCCGCCCCGAGCCGCCCCGGCCCACGGCGGCCCCGGCTGCGCCCCACCGAGGTGGCCGCCTGGGCGGGCTACAGCCGAGGAGGCCAGGTCTTCTTCCCCGGCTGCCCGCAGCCGGCCTTGTGCCCTGAGGTCAGCCTCCCGGGACTCAGCCCTGGTGCCGAGCTCGAGAGCCGGTGCCTTTCAAATCCAAACCTGAAACTTGGTTTGAGGCCTGGAGACCGTAGTGGCTGGATTTCCTTGATTTCAAGTATCTGGGCTGCTGCCTACTGAGGTATCTCAGAGGAGGACGGCAAAATCACCGTATGAACATCTTTCACCGATAGGAAAAAATTTCGAACCAGCAGCAGAACAAGGACACCCTAGGAAAATGGTGGATAAGAAAAAAATTAACTCTCTGACCCCTCACCATAAATATGAAACATCATTTGGGAGGTTTCCCGCCGTAATTGGCTCAGAAACATCCTAACTTAATGGCTGTTTTTCAGTGGGAGACTGAATTCCGTAGGGAATTCCATAGGGAATTGTGCAAACATTTGTTGAGTACCTACTATGTCCTAGGTGATGGGAAATTACTACCTTGTTATTGCTGTATGGAAACAATTCCAGAACTTTTAGATTATTGCCCTTTCGAGGATTTAAATATGGAAACCGTAGAAAAATTGCTGTTCTTGTCACCACTCTCTGCCCCTTCCCCGCCTCCCCCAATCCATTTCCCTAGTGACTTGGCTTTAGTCAGGAAGCATTGGGGATGGTAGGGAGGATGAATGTGCTTTTTCTATTGTTTTTGCACTTTTAAAGAGTATCAGTAAAGATTATTGTACAGAATTTCTGCAGTGTTGTTTATGCACCTCATTGTGTGGACTTAAGAATCGTATACTTTCAAGGAATGACTAGCCAAATATCTGTGCCTGTAGAACAGCAGAACACTGAGACTGGAAAACACTAAAAAAAGGATGATTTGAAAAGCCTTGCCCCATTTTTAGATTTGCAAAAACAATTCCATGGTCATATTTTGTAGTTTTCTTTAAAATAAAGGATTGCATGTGCAGAATTTCATGAGTAAATAGTGTCACATTCAGCCAGGAGCAACCACACTGAAAATTTTTCCAAAAGGAACTAGGCCATCCTTTCAAGGCCATGTGTAGTTGCCAGCCAGGATGATATTTAGCTCTATTGCAGCCAAAGTCATAATTTCTGAAAAAATTAATGTAGTACCTTTATCACTTTATTTCTTTAAATAAATAGATAAGAAGTATTACTTTAAAAATGTCTAATGCTCTTTTCTGACATTTGTTCAGAAGAGACACTTGCACTTGTTCCAAAAATGAACTATTTTTGAAAACAAATGTCATTTATCCCTTGGCCTATAAGGAAAAAGTTGATCCCTCTATATCGTACATATTTTTAAAGTCACTTCTAATTACTTAAAACAGTACTGTGGATGATTTTTTCTCTTCTTAAGTGGAAATGTATAAAGATGCAGTTTTCTAACATGAATGTTGAATCATATGAAATTGCTGGTATCTGACCATTTTTGACAGTAAATTGTCAATTTCATGTGGTTCAAATAGAGAGTATTGATAACATATAAGTGAAATGAAAAAGCAGAAAAGAAAGCACTTAGATACAATCACTGTGTATAAATGCATGTATAAAAGATTGCAATTTGATGTTTTACAAATAGAATCAAATGTTCATGGAGTTCTTTTTTTCCCCCATTAAATTGTTTGAATTCACAATGGAACAAAAAAAGCTTGTTTTCTTTAAAGCTTCAGGAAAGAAAATTTCTGTTCTTTAAAAACAGCAAAATTGAAAACATATACCAAACTTAGTGATCTATGGGCCCTTGGAATTTTAACTGTGTGTATCTTTGTATTATTATCTGTATATATTCTAAGTATAAACATCCAAAATTTTGTTTTTTGACCCTGTTTCCATTCCACTTGAGTTAAGGTACTACTATTATATGCATTTCATCTTTAATTTTACCTGAATCTAATGGGAGCTTCCAGAATTAGACCTAGAAATCCAATCAGCATTTTAATTGGAACTGTATTTACCAGTATGGCTCAACATTTTTTTCATCCACTCAGAACAATTTGTATCATAAAATCATTTACATAATGGTTTGCTTTTGATGCTATCATTTGTGAGATTTTTACCTCTGAGATAAATTTCCACAAATAAGTTAATTTTTAAAATCAGAATGCAAAAGTGATAAATTATGAATACACTTATTTTTAAAATATTTAAATAAGATACACAAAAAATCATATTCTTAGTATCATTAGCTTTGATATCACTGTATGGTGCCAGATTATAATATGAAGCTTATAATACTATTTCACATTTTTATCCACTAAATAAAAACCTGCCTTGTGTTTTATTACAAAGTAGGTGGCCTGAAGGAAAAGTATATGTATTCTTTCCTTTTGGTATAAAATATGCATTTGGGCTTCTCATTTCATCCCCAATCTGTGTTATTCCTTAAAAATGCAGAACTGCCTGAAGTCCTCTTTAATATTTAATTCAACAACTTTTTAATCTGTCATTATGCTGTGATGAAGTAAGCATCAAGTGTCGCTGAAAAAGATTAAATTATACTTGGAAATAGGAATTGAAATGATTTAGGGTTGGAGGCTGAATATTTGCTTTGCACAAGTAATAATAATAGTAGCTTGGGTGAAGAAGGGCTTGGTTTGGCTTTAATGTCTGTGCCTTGCTGTGTTCCCCTGTGGCTCCCCCTGATTTACGCTGGCATTACTGAGCTTTATTTTATTTAAATGGAGGTAGAAAGTGGAAATTACTGCACTACAATACATTAATTATGCCATACTCTTTCTTTGTACTGATTTCCCTTTTTTTTGTAAACATCATAAACAATGATGCAACCTACCCAATATGGATAGCATCTGTAAGCAATCCTGTAGTTCTTGTTAACAAGCTTATCTTAGAAAGGAAAGGCAGTAATAATTAATATCCATCTATGGAATAGTGAAAAGCAAAGGAACATTTATGCTTTCCCTTTCATAGGGGATGATGTCCTGCATAAGAATTAGCTGTGATAGTACGTGTTAGTATTTTAACCACTGCATTTTACTTCGTGCTTTTAAAATCTAGACTTTAATCTGTGGACTATTTTGTTCATAGCGACAAAGGGACAAACTTTTAGACTTCTAAGTGACTCAAGAATGTTCAACAGGTGACAGATACTAACCTTTTTGGAGTACTTGGTCTCTGCATATGTTTAGATCTCTGTCATCTGGAAATCTGTTCCGTGGTCTCTGGCTACATGGGCATATTTTTAATCTAGTTCTATAGCTCTGCCTACACGAGGCCAAAGCAATCAGTTAATTTAGGGGATAAAACTAATTGAGAAATTATTTGATCAAGTGCACAGAAAGACCCTGTGTGGTTGTTTGAAAGAATGATACATTTCATTGTATTTACTGTTATCCATGTGTACTGGTGGCTTATATGTGTACTCTAGCTCATCATTTGTAATGAATGTCTTGAAAACATACGTTCACTTGTCATGATATGGCACGATGATGGTCCTTCTCAAAATAAGCCTGGATATAGACTAAAATTTTGATCCACAGCACACCTGTTGGAATATTATCAGAGCTGTATTCACTTCTAGGAATGTGGTGTATCTGTAATTCAGATTTTTACTTCCCTGGCATCATGTCCTATCATGCGACAACAGAAAAAAGAAAAGACCTCATCCTTCGTTTTTTTGAAACATTCTAAGTGAGAATGTAAACTTATTGCAGTAAATTCAGTATTATCTATTATCTCTGCAGAATTTAAAAAAATAAAACTGGCAAAATTTTTTTTCTTTTTGGCTGCATTGGGTCTTCGTTGCTGTGCACAGGCTTTCTCTAGTTGTGGCGAGCGGGGGCTACTCTTCGTTGTGGTGCGCAGGCTTCTCATTGTGGTGGCTTCTCTTGTTGCAGAGCACGGGCTCTAGGCATGTGGGCTTAAGTATTTGCGGTGCGTGGGCTCAGTAGTTGTGGCTCGCAGGCTCTAGAGCGCAGGCTCAGTAGTTGTGGTGCACGGGCTTAGTTGCTCCACGACATTTGGGATCTCCTGGACCGGGGCTCGGACCTGTGTCCCCTGAATTGGTAGGTGGATTCTTAACCATTGTGCCACCAGGGAAGTCCCTTGGCAAAGTGTTTTTAAGATTACAAAGTTTTATGTACCCTTTTATTTGTTACCCTTTCATTCTTCTATCACTATGGCTGCATAAGTTGCACTAAGACTAAAACACCTGGAAAAAGTACCAAAGGCATTTTGAAAAGGATATATTACTTTTTTTCAGAAACGATTTTTTGTTGGTAGCTTGAGTTAATTTTATGCCCTGCCTAATTGAATTCCCTCAGTATTTAGCTCCCTACTTTATCAGTGAATACCTGAGGTATGGAGGGTGGAACAATTGTGTGAGTATCATTACACCCCTTTCATTATCATTAGATATTTGAAATTAATGTTCTGTTGTTTTTGATAGTAAATTACCTCTTACAGTTCATAAATACATATGTAGAGGATTAGGTTCACAGATTATTTACGATTTAGTGTTTTGATCTAGAATAACATTTTAAAATAGTTTTTTAACAATTGATTAATGTTTGCCTACATAATGCTGTTCCTGTTAAGATATGCATTTGTCAACATGTGCGTTTTTTGCTCTAGCACAAGACTAGTTGCCTTTCTGAAACCTAGTATGCTTGTAGGGTAAAGTAAATGCATGTCTTTGTAGAAGAATAAATAAAAAGAGCAACCTGAGTCAATAAGCGGGTTCAATTCACGCCTACAGCCATGGCGGACAGCTCATTTTGTAGATGTGGGTGTTTTGTTTACATTTATAATGCAGCTTTATTTAATGCTGACAGATATAGCTTGTGGCAAATGATAGTCAGAATGTATGAGCAGTCATAATGCTTCTGTCTTCTCATAGTGTGCTGCTGAAAATAAGCAGTTCACCTCTGTTTTTATTGAGGAAAGGATATGAGACAGCTATAGCTTCGTGAGGCTATTTATTGAGTTGTTTTACTAGCTGTGAACATGCCGCTTTATAGCAGTTGTGAAAATGGACTTTGCTAGTGTGTGGGAAAGGAAATAACATTGCAGTATACAAGGGTAGTAAAAAATCTCTATAAATAATTTTTCAGACTGAGGAATATTCTCATTTAAACAGGCAGAATGGGTTGTGATTTTGGCTAGGTGTCAGTTTCCCCAAAAAAGTCACTAGGTTGGAATTAATCATATAACTTCGAGGAAAATTTTGATTCTCTAAAATTTAATTAGGTTAGAGCTTAGGAAAAGTTGCTTACATACCTACCGGGATTTAGCACAGCATTGTGGTGACCTTTGGGGCTTAAGGATCTATATTAACCATCTTAGGGGTAAAAATTATAAAATTACAGTAGGCTGCATGTATGTGTGATAAGACATACCTGTACCTGTAAGCTAACAATATGTTAATACTATGTTATTTAAGAATGTACGCCTGATACAGAGAAATCTATATTCATATATTGTTTATAATGTAATAGAGAATTCAGATGTGTAAGTAGCTCACAAATGATGGAAAATTCTTTAAATATTTGTATTTTGACTCTAAAGATTTATTATTCAAAATAACTAAGGGAAAGTGACAAAGTAACCACAGAATTTGCATTTGCATTATTTCTTTCATCCCTGGGAAATTATAGGCACTCACTACACC
Source organism: Lipotes vexillifer (assembly GCF_000442215.2). Taxonomy (NCBI): domain Eukaryota; kingdom Metazoa; phylum Chordata; class Mammalia; order Artiodactyla; family Lipotidae; genus Lipotes; species Lipotes vexillifer. The sequence goes on from NW_006799611.1 coordinate 40,959, forward strand.
TGGAGCTTTTTACTCTCCAACCGTTTTGGGTTTTACACTAGTTTCTTTTTTCCTCCACTAAATCTGCCCAGGTCTGCTAAAGCTTTTTGATGTACAGTTATTTGTTGGCTACTGTAATTGTGATGGATATAATACTTTTCATTCTTAAACATAAAACAGAGCATACATATTTGAAATTTTTATTACTTTCCTATTTTTATTCAAATGTTCATCATACAGTAGTGAGAAGGTACACAAATAATATTTTCATGCATGCAAAATAATTTAGAAAGCAGTGTGAATCTCAGCAGGTGTTTCTTCCATGTCTGTGCTCAAATTTCTAGGGAACACTGAATATTAAATTGAAATAACCTCCCTTGATATTATGCAGCTAAAGTTCAGTTTAATTCTCAGATAAGGTTTTCTTGGACACATATCATTTTCTTCTCAAGTAAATAAAAATCAGACTATTTAGATTTTAATACTTGCTACTTTACAAAGTAAATGAAAATGTTGCAAAGTACTTTCTTTTCCTTAGTGCTTTTATTAAGGCATTTGTGTTACCACTAAATATATGGATTATAGGGATGCGTAAAAATGTTCTTATTTCCTTCTCCACTGGCTGATGAAATGGGTTAATCTCTCTATAGAGCTATTTCTTTAATTCACCACCTGTTTTCAAATCCCTAGTAACTGACAAGGTAAGCGAAGAGGTTCCTCTGTGTGTGCCTTGTATACCTATTTCACAGAGAGAGAAACCTAGAATTAAAAAATTAAAAGTCTTGAATTTTTTTTTTAAGGAAAGTTGTTGCACGTTACTAAAAAGCGGCCATATTTAAATCATCATTCAGCAACCCAGTTATTTCACCAACCAGGCATCCTTTCAATGGAAGTTTTCAACTCAGAAGGGCATACATCTATATAAAGTACAATTTATTACCTTTTTAAATGCCCATTTCCTTCCCAGCATATTTTAAGAATATGATAGACTAATGCAAATTTTATATATTTTTGATTTAGAAACAAAGGAATTGATTTTATACTTAGGAAAGCAAATGTGGGCTTGGCTATTATGATTAGAATGTCTCAACTGTATATAAGTAATCATTTATTGTTTAAATACTGAAGAGGCTGTAGCAAAATGCTGTCAAGAGCCATCACACTCATTAACCTGCAAGCTAATTAGCTTCCTCCTGCCTGATTGCTGACAAGTTCTTCAATCTGAACCCATTGCTGTTGTGTCAGCAGAGAAGCACAGAGTGAGGTAGAGGAGGTCTCCATTTAGATGTTTGTGAACAAAGTCTCTGCATTAAAGGTTTGTTTTTTACACTCTTAACAAATGTTAAAGCATTCATATCCCCAGCTATAATTAAATTGGCAACTCTTAATTACTGTAATTAGTATATTAACTGTTTCCTTTCCTGTTCATTTATAATTGATTTCAAGAGATTACATTGTAATTTAATGTGATTTTTAAAATTTAATCATTGTTTAAAAGGTTTCAGTAGTTAAATGTACATCTAAATGCTATTGAATATTTGAAATAATATGCATAAAATCACTTAAATGCAGTGTCCTGTCAAAACCAGTACATATGGGCTTTATATTCATATGTCCTTTTTTTCCTGTGCAAACATGACATTCATTCCCCGTTAGACTTTTTCCCCCCTGGTAGGCTAACATTTCTTAACTAGGTTGCAAATTATTATTGGAATGATAGAACATTTTGCAAATGCATCTTAAAATATGAATTCATTAATTCGTGGAGGACTAATTCATTTAGAATAGCTTCTTGAGGGCAAAAAACATTCATAAGTTATTTTGCTTATTATATCATCCAATCAAACTCAAGACTTTATGGAGAGTACCAGAAAAAATAGAGTACATTTTGGAATGGTAAGTGATCTAAGTATGAATTGATGAAGTCCTTTCTAGATTTTCAGAATTATCACTATTACTGCTTTCTGGCAAATGTTACTTACAATTTTGGTTTAAAATATTTGAATCATCTTCAGCAAATTAGTTAGAGTCCTAAACCATTCTGAAATGCCATGTATACCAGCAAAATGTATTCACATGTCTAAAAGACCACATACTGAGATTTACTGTACTTCTAGTTTATGTAGGG
>NW_006799611.1:43264-53264 GCF_000442215.2 Lipotes vexillifer
GCCATGGCCGCTGAGCCTGCGCGTCCGGAGCCTGTGCTCCGCGGCGGGAGAAGCCACAGCAGTGAGAGGCCCGTGTGCCGCAAAAAAAAAAGTTTATGGGAGCTTTCCGTGCAAGTGTGTAATTATTCTGTATTGGACATGGGCAGAATTATCATTTGCATAGCATCCTGTAAAGACCTTAAACTACGTGATTATATATTTACCACTAGCTGGCTTTAACAAGCCCTAATTCAAGATTGGCTGTTTTAAATAAAATTGAAAATATCTGTATTTTATTTAATCATTGTTATAATAATTAAAATATTAATGTGACTTATTTAAATTATCATTCACTTACAGACAGCATTCCTTTTATGAAGAACTACCCAATGCACTACAGAAAAGCACCCTACTTTAATGAGTACAGCTTTTTAAATACAGTGGTTTTTATGTAAGGATTGTAACTTGAGCCTCAAGTCAACTGTGTGAAGGAATAGATGCTGAGATTCCTTCTTGCACTATAGTTCTGTGGACTGGTAGTCTCTTGGCTAGGAAAGAGATTTGAGGTCCTGAGGCAGTGTTTTGCATTTTTAGAATAAAATTTATCAGTTGGGAGCTACCGTTCTCACCAATACGGACAGCCTCCCAGTATGGACACCCTCAACAGTATGGACACCCTCCCACTACCCATTCCCTGCCTCTACTTCCACTTCTCTAGCATAGCCTGATTCTGAGAGAAGAGCAAGATTTTCTCCCAGGAACTTTTATAATCTCCTTTAGAATGTGATGCAAGTTAAATTTCAGAGAATTTAGTGTAATAATGATTCAAATTTGCTTTACAGAGGAAATAAAATGAGTTCAACGGCCTTTTGAATTTTAGGGCTCATTTCAGAATCTTTGGACCACTTGTTATAGTCTATAATCATAGTATCAGAGAGTCCTAACTAAATGCTGAACCTGTTGAGGGAAGGGAATCTATAGAACATCTAGCTGACTCCTCTCATTTCATAGATAGGGAGGCAACTTGCCCAAGGCCAACAACCAAATAGTACAGCACATACAAGATGAGGATCCACATCCTTGGGCTTCTAGTCTAGTGCTCAAGCTTCATAAATGTGAGTTGTAGTGGATTGATTTAGTACTTCTTCTGGGTGTCTAAGATTATTTGTATCATAGTTATTTTATATTGAATGTTAAAGTTGTTTAAAGTATATTAGTACAATTTTATTGTTTAAAGTAAATGCCCAAATTCATGTAAAACAGTTAGTCTTTTAAAATAATACACAAGTACTAAAATAGAAATGGCTGAATTCAGGACTGATTTGGTACCAAAAACAAACAAAAAAACCCCACCTCAGTTTGACATCAAGGGGGTATTTTTCTCCAGTAAGTTATTTAATAAAAGAAACTTCTGTGGTATTGAAAGGAATGTTGCTAAAGCGCTGGTTTCAATAAGTACCTCTAAAGAAGCTAAATTGTTTTCCAAAAAACGTATGCGATGACAACCCTTTATATCATATGCCTAGTTTATTTTTTCCCTTATTGTGTATATCACAGTCTAGAGAGAGAGAGAGAGCTAGAGAGGGAGAGCTGGCGGGGGTGGGGTAGAATGGCGAGCAGTCTGTGTGTGTGTGATATTGCCAGAGTGTACATGAAGAGAGGGGAGCAGAGCACAAATCACATAGATTCAAAATACTATTGGCAGTGTCTTGCAGCTTTTTGGTCACCTGGTGACCATCTCAGTGCCTCACTGCCAGTACTAGACTCTCCACTTCGCAGTTTCTACAAAGTTAGGATTAGAACAAGGAGACTTTAACAAAGGTAACATGCCCAAACACTTCATATGAAAATAAATTATTTGATTTTTTGATATACCTTAAATGACAAATGTAATATTTTTCTATTAAATATACCTATATATGTGCTTGTCTAGAAGTAACTGAGAATTGAGGGCATTGTGTCTTCTGTAAAACGGTGGTGGTATTGGTTTGGCACCTCTGTGTATGTAACTGTTAAAAGAGTAAAGCCCCCAAAAGTATTTTCTTGATATTAGCTTTCATTTATAAACCAGAATAATTCTGAATGCTTCTAGTAATGGGAGATAACCCAAGGCAAATTTAATTTTAGACTGGGCTTTTGCTTAATGTATTATTCATAGTATTGTATCATCAGTTAAGCATATCCCTGACAATAAACTTAAAACTTAACTTTAATAGTAATATCCACCCTAATATGGGTGAGTCAAATAGTGACCTGACATGATTTATTTTGCCTCCTTATTGTAGATAATTTTTTAATAATGGTGGGATGGAGTTATTTGCTGTTTTTCTCAACACCCCCCCCCTTTTTTAACACTTCACCATTTTTGCTGCATGACCTGGTTTTGCATTTTTCTGATTCTCTGTTCATCTAATTAGTATGTTCTAAAAAGACCTGGACCACTTATTGTACAGAGATGTAGCCTGTGGGTATTTAATAAGGAGCTTTCAGTGGTACATTTGCATCTTTTGCTTGGGGTCTGAATAGTGAATTACCTTTAAGATCATTAGAAGCACTGTTGTATTGTTAAATTCAAGCCACAATATTCTAATGACAGTTTAGAACTTCAGGCTTCCTATATAACCCAGGTGACCCCAGCATAATTGTATGTAGTGCAGAAGACCCCAGGATAAACTGATGATGGTTCAGCTCACCCACAGTGTAGCCTTTATATGCAGGTAGCTTTATACCCAAACAAACCAAATAGAGATGTAGTAAAAACAAATGTCTTATTCTAGTTATGTACACTCAAGTGTGTGTGTGTGTGTGTGTGTGTGTGTGTGTGTGTATAATGATATATTTTAATATCATAATACTAGTCCCCCAAGTATGACGATACTTTTTAAAAAGAGACACAGCTCCTAAGCAATGTGCAGAATATGGAATGTATTTTATCAGATAACTGATCTTTTAGAAATGTAATTCCTAGAAAACTAAATGCTTGAAAGTGGAGTGTTTTGTCAGGTTCTTACCATAGACCAAGAACTAAATAGGGAGATACTTTGTTGTTCAAGGATTAAATTATAATTTATTCTTTCTCTAACCAAATATTAAGAGAGCTATTATTAGATACTAGGTGAGATCCTTAAATCTTTTCTAAAAGGCAGCTTAAAATATTTTTTAAAGCTTATGTATTTTTTTGTCATTATTATAGGATTGTAGAATTTTAAAGCTGGAAGAAAATTTAATTTAACACCTTTTTTGGTTGTTAATATTTTCACTAGTTCTCTGATCTCAAATTGATGAGCTGTTTACCTGCTACCACCAGTAATGCCAGGGAGCTCAAAGGTAGCTAGTAACAAAACTGACTTAAATAAAGAAAAAGGTAGTGATAAATTTCATGTTCTTAAATAAATGCTTTTACTTAGAGGGTATTTATAAATTCATTAACTGGCATTTAATCTTATCTGAGCTTCTCGACTGCATATGAAAACTAAATGAATATAGATATTTTGTACAACTAAATTTAGTAGATAACGTATGTTAATTGATTTAAAATTTAACAATTGTACTTCAAAACTGCATTTCTGAAATAGCTGTTTCTTAATGGAATCTGAAGTTACTTAGTTGTGATCAATAATTTCTACTGAACAAGCTGTATATGAGTTTTAGCACAGTGCTGTGCATATAATGGGTAGTTAGTAGAAGTTTGTAGAATGAAAGCATGAATGAATGAAAGAATATAAAGGAAAAGACTATATATCTGGTACATAATGGGGCGCCTATGTACCAATAGTTAGTTGAGCCAATTAACCAGCTAGTTATGTTTTCCAGAGGGTCTCACTTCCAATAACAGCTTCAAAATTTTATAAATAATAACTGGGCAGTAATTAACTCGAGTTCACCTGGTAGACTGTCTATAATGTGTTTATTTTGTTTATCTCATCCTTTCTCACTCTTTTCTTGTTACCAATTTACTACTCAGAGTTCTCCAGATCAACTGTGAAAAGTGGCTACCTGATCTGACAGGATCCTTGTTTGGTCCATGACATCTGATGTTGTCTTTTCTTTGCCCTTCTTTCAATTGTGTCACCTTCATTGTTAGAGAAACCCAAATCTTCCATTTCTTGAAGAAGCTGCTTTATTTCTATCTTTTAGATCTATTGTGGAAATAAAACAGGACTTGTATTTTTAAAATAAATTATTATTTCTTATATGGAGAGAGGTTAATGGTGAGGCAAATGATTATGCAAAGATGTTCACTACGAAGACCTAAACTGAAGAATAAAATCAGAGTAAAATTTTAGTTAAAACTGGTTCTAGCTTGCATGCATATTCAAAAATATCATATAAGGTTTAACATATTTATGATCAGAGCATTGACCAATGATGTTCTGTTCAGTAGTTTGGTAGGATTTTCTCTTCTAAGAAGAATTTGTTGTATTCACATTTTTGTTTCCTTTGGGATCCCAGACAATGACTCTGTAGTCTGATTCATTAATATTGGTTGTCTTCAGCAGAGAGTATCCAGATTTGACCTGCCAAGTATTAAATTTTTAATGTATTACTAGTTCTTTCACAGAGTAAGGCTTGTCTTTGTTCTTTGTATTTTTGTACCAGTACAGCTTGAATCAGAGACTTAATTTCTAGTATCACTAAATATGCCTCAGTTTCAAAATATATACACAACGCACATATACAACTATAAAAATGTTTACTGATAAAACATACTTCAATATGAATAGCTACCTTTTAAAATATTTGAAATTATGCATTTCCAAATTTATTTTGAAAGGTGCCAGGGGGTGCTACGTGCTATGTACAATAAGTTAATTATTATGCTATTAACATTGATGATGTTGAATGTGTATTAGTTAATGTGTTAATGACGTGTTAATTACTGTACATGTTGTGAAGAACCTTCAGGCTTGTTCTATGATGCAACATGTCAACTTGAACCAGACCAAGTAATCTGCGACGCAGACTGTAACTCTTAAAAATAACACTTGTAAACATAAATTATAAATTAAATTATGCTTTTTATTATCCTTTTTCTTTCTGGTAGAATGAATAAGTAATTCTTCTGCTATCTGCACCTGTTAGAACCTAATACTGTCAGACTCTGTTTTCCCCAAGAGGATTGGAAGAGATTTGTTATGCAATAACTTCCGCTTTGTTTACTCTCTGGCATTTAGTGTATATTTTATATAGATTCATGTGTTTTGCACCCTGAAAGATCCTTCTTTTTTTGTTTACCAGATTAATTTATAATGGAAGACACTCAGTCTTTGTGCAAGCAGGTAAAAAGGGGCCTTGTTTGATTACCACCACTAGTTGATATTAAACTAATCTATCGATATATGTACTTGTGATTCAGTCTATGGCCCTTCAAGCTTGTTGGCCAAATAGTTGAAACCTCAGGAGATCAGTCATAAAAAACTGAATGCCACTTTCTTTTTCTATTTAAAAGGGCCTAGAATTTGCTGCTATTTGAAAACATGGAGTAATACATTTGGTTTTTGCATAAATACTGCTTGAAAATGTCAAATATTCAAATTTCATTACTTCAGCTTTTAAATTAATTGTTGCTCACTTCTTTCTATTTGTCAACATTTTTGGAAAATATACCTGATGATAATCTTTAAGAGACTAATTTGGAGAAATATAATAAAATTTACGTTATTCATAAAATATTATTTATTTTTATCCCTCCAAAATCATTTGTCTCATATTAAACAAACCACATTTGTAAAGAATAACTCACAAATGAACTAAGAGTCTTGTAGTGAGGATGTTTTTTAAATGACCCAGAGCCAACTCTTAAAAATACAAAAATAGGGCTTCCCTGGTGGCGCAGTGGTTGGGGGTCCGCCTGCCGATGCAGGGGACGCGGGTTCGTGCCCCGGTCTGGGGGATCCCGCGTGCTGTGGAGCGGCTGGGCCCGTGGGCCGTGGCCGCTGGGCCTGCGCGTCCGGAGCCTGTGCTCTGCGACGGGAGGGGCCGCGGCAAGTGAGAGGCACGCGTACCGCAAAAAATAAAAAATCAAAAAATAAAATAAAGATGAATGTTCCTTTTAGGCAGTTACTCTGTCTTTTAAGTTCTGTTAACATAATATGTACAAAAGGTGGTCAAGAGTTCAGGCTGTAAAGCTAGACTATCCAGGGTCAAATTCTGACTCTTTCACTGTCTAGCTGTGTGACTGTGAGCATGGCCTCAGTTTCATGATAATAAAAGTGGGCATAATAATAGTACTTACTTCTTAGGATTGTTAAGATGATTAAATGAGTTAATACAAGTAGAGCACTTTGAGCCAGCTCTGGCACATAGGGAACACTCAATAAATGTGAGGTCTTATTAACCTACCTTTAATATTCTACTGAAAATTATTTGGAAGCATTTAATTGTCACAAGCTCTCTGAATTCCCCGGGACCCATTATGAATGTGAGTTTTTGGTTTTCAGTCATTATAGTCTCGTACCCTATCACAGAGAAACATCTTATTTTTAATGATGATTTTATTACTCCAGTGTTGTGTACATCCACCTGGAGTCATCCCAGGTTTTTTCGTTCATCTAATCTTGTTTGATTTCCTATAGCACAGCTCTTGTTGAGATTTGTATTGGCATAGAAGGGTATTCTGACCAGGACTTTGGTCTCCCTTGCAAATATTTGTGTCTCTCTTGTTTACAGCCCTGATGTCCTCTTGTAATACCCATGCAAAAGGGATTCTAATAAATCTTGTGCTCAGCATTACACATTGTTTGTTTTAGCTGCCTTCCACTTCATGCTTCCTCCTTTAAGAGTGAGCCATTACGAAAGGTTAGATTCACAGTTAGCAGGCTTTAGCTCTCCCTTTTGAATCAGTGAGGTTGCCGTTTTATTGCTCTCCGACTTACACTTCAGTGATGAGAGTAAACTAGCATCAGATTAAAGGTCAGCAAATCCCATCAAAGAGAGGAATATTAGGGGCTGAGATAGTTGGAGAGGCAGCACACCACTGGGTATTGACAGGGTGATTCCAGGGTATCAGTCAGCAGAATTATAGCTGCCCAGAGAGTCAGTACAGCTTTAATGAGCCTGTGTGAAGAGGAAGAGGGTGGATTTATGTAGTTCCTCATAATTTTCTGTAGAGACTGTTATTGCAGACATTCTGTGGAGTGTTCTGGTCTTTCATTTAATTCAAAGGTCCTGGCGCTTATCCATCCTCTAAATTCCTTTTTGTTAGCTCAAATCAAAGTTGACATTTCCATGGTTTACCACCTAAAACACCCAGTTCAAAATCAGGTTTCTTTTACCAATTTTGAAATCGGTATACTGTTAATAAAAATCTACAATCATATTTATATTAATGCATATGTATTTCCTCTTCAGAAAAGTGGATTGAATAATGAACTTTTTTTTTCATAAGTAGGCAGTGGGGGAAAATGTACATTTACACATTGCCCCCTAAGCAACTGGGGGTAAAAACTGATTGTAATTATGATATGGTGCTTTTCCAATGGATCCTAATGTTCATTCTCCTTAAATTGGCTTTCCTAATTAATTGTTTATATGCCCATTTGCATATGCCCCATCTCACTCTTTCTGCCCCCAATACCCCTAAACTGGAAAAAAAAATTTTAATCTCTGGAGGGGACATGTTTTTAATTGTTCTAATGAGCAATGCTACATTTAATTGCTGTAATTTTCAGTCCACCTTGATTTTGATGTCTTTGTAGTGAATGTGACACATTAATTTCTTATTAGAGGGGGATTAAATCTCTGTAGTATCAAAATCTAGAATATGCTCTGGGTAGTCAAGTGTTTATGAAAAATGTCTGGATATCTTTGCTATAGGTTATTTGCTTAAAGAGTTGATATATAGATAGGTTTTTTTTTTTTTTTAGCTAAGCTTTTATTTATAGGTCACTAGGAAATAGATGTTTTGTGAGAAAATTATCAATAAATTTGCACTATAATGTTTTGTTTTATTAGCCAAGCCAGCCACCTTTTTGTAATTTGTATTTAAGAATATTCCTTTTTGATTATTTATAAGTAAATGAATGCATTATTAACATAGAGGTCTTGTTTGTGTGATTTGCTGCTTGGAAAATGCTTTCAAGCTTCTCTGCCATTGTCCTCTGTATGTCATGTGGGTGGTCGTGCTTTTCAGACACTTACATGATTTTTAATGGAATAGAGTGATGGATGTGATACGACCATGAGAAGCACAAATATCCTTTTCAAAGTCCACCGTTGACTGAAACATCTATAGTATTTATAGCAAAATGTAAACTCCTTAAGAGAGATGCAATTAGATGACTGTTGAGTGAAAATATAGAAGCCTTCTTCAGTCGTTAGTTAGATGCTGTATTTATATTAAAGAGCAAGCACACTTAAAAGTAAAATCATGTGGAAAGTGTAGTAAAGTTCATGTTTCCTATAATCATGCCATGCTTCACGAAGCCCTTTCAATAAAACTGAGTCTGTGTCCTTTATAATAATACAAATAAAACTTTATGCTTTGCTGTTACATTGGAATGTACTGAGGATGTCAGTGACCTCCATGCCGTATTTACTAGTATGCTATTTTGAGCAGTGCCTGTGCATCACGATAATTTGGTATTACAAAAACAATAAAGTGAACATTCCTTTCTGCAGAAGGAAAAAGGGAACCCAGTGGATATTTGCTATTCATAATGAAGTCAACTGACTGTAATTTATATACTCACTTTTGAACATTTTAGAGAAAAGGGAAAGAAGATGGCTGCAGCAGAGGCAAAGGAAATGAATACAAAGATAAGCATGAGATTAATTATCTGATAGAGGCAGGGTTCTTACTGCCATGAGGTATATATGAATGACGTTTACTGATCACCTTAAAGTACATGACTAAGTATTGTATGTATTTTTTAAATTCAACAGGGGTCTATTATTTTCATTTGAAAAAAAATTATGAATGAAAAAAGGACCATTTTTCTGAAATGGTACACATTTTTCTCCACAGTGGTAGTTTCTGACCCAAATTTTTGTATCCACATATGTGGATTATATGTATTGTTTTTTAAAATACCACATATTTAATCTCTGAAATATTTGATTAAAGATTTCCAAAATATTAATTGAGAAGATGCCTAACTTTGGTCTAATTTTAACCAAACATGTGTAGCCAGTTACAACATGGTAATGAGTACATTCGCAGGAAGAAGAGTCCTTATTTCAGAACAGATAAACACCATTTACTTTCCATGTGGTCTTCTGCACATGGCCATTCTCTAGATTTCTGAGCTTATTTGAAGCATGTGGTCAGAGACCACTAATAATGAGCAGCTATCATGAGCATTTCATCATCAGTATATATCAAAGTGCTATTCTACTGCTGGAAGTGATATGAGAGTAAAAGTAACAAAAGAGCAAAAGAAGAAAACAGATACTTAGGTCATAAACATTGAGAAAGCAAAAAGAAATAATACTACATATCATTAAAATATGTTGCAGTAATTGGCGGCACAATCTATGGCAAAGAAATTTTAGTATATAAAATGGAAGATTTAAAATAAAAAAGAAACCAACCCAATCAGATTTGACCATGTATTGAACATTATCAGAAATCAGATAAAAGTTGGGACTTCCCTGGTGGTCCAGTGGTTAAGACTCCGCGCTTCCAATGCAGGGGTTGTGGGTTTGATCCCTGGTTGGGGAATTAAGATCCCACATGCCATGTGGTATGGCCAAAAACAAAAGCAAAAGAAGGTAAAAGTTTTAATTGTAGGACAGATTTGTTTCAGATTACATTTAAGATTGCAAAGCTTCCATATTTTTTTATATTCATGGCATGCTCTTGGTAATGTTTCATTTTCACAGATGATACTAAAGAATTCTGCAACTAGTTCTTTGACTTTGGGAAATGCAGTATTTTAATAAAACAGATTTCAGTCTGTGATTTAAAGTGAATACCACTATTGTTGTTTAAAGTAATGATCATATGCCAGGTACTGTTTTAGACATTTTACGTATTTTATAGCATTTAAACTTCACAATGATTGTTTGAGTTGGTGGTGTC
>NW_006799611.1:58264-78381 GCF_000442215.2 Lipotes vexillifer
TTTTTTAACTTTGTAATGCTGTGGTAACCAAGGAGCCTAGATGTAAAACCTCTGAAAATGTCCCAGTGTATGTTTTGGATTAAAAACAACAATGTTCAATTTTTAAATTACTGTTTTCCCAAGTTTAAGTTTGAAGATATCAAGATCTTTTGATAACCACACAGTTTGATTCATTCTGGCTCTTGTAAATTTAGGTTCACGAAGATGTTTATAGGTGCCTACAGGAGTGGGTGTTATGACTGGAAGCCATCATAACAGAAGGTGTGACTTTGGCAGGTTAGTAAGCTAGGGAACAGTGAGGTAGGTAGGATGAGGGATAAAATAGTAATTTGAATATAAAGTAAAAAATAAATAGAAATATTCAAATTAAAAATAATATTGGAAACTGGGTATTATTCGTAATCATGACTGTTTAATAGAGAAAGAAATCCATTCACTTTTCCAACTATAGTTATGAAAATGACTTCAGTGTTGATAAATACCTTCTCAACGTTGCCTAACTGTGAAGTGCTCTAGTACTTTTCATCCAAAGGAATATGAAATTTGTGTTGATTTACTTACAATTTTATTTATTTATTTTTACTAATGATTTTAGAAGTAAGAGTTATTATTCATCACAAGGGGAGAATGTTATACCAGCTGAAAATACATACTTATAATTATTTTTATATGTGTCCACTACTATTGAGTTTAAGGGCTGCTTCCTACTGGTATGGTGGTGTTATATACATATTAGGTACGTATAAAAGAGCTATAGATTGGTGATTACTTTGTGTCCTTTGCATTTCTTCCTGACTAATTTCCTTCTTCTATCTTCCTTATAGTCTATTTCCTTGTGTATTAGTCATTGAGCATCTTTTCTTGTTTGCCACACTGTTCAGGGGAGTGTAATAACTTTGTATGTTATGTTGATTTACTATTACAGAACCTCACCAGTGTCCATAAGGAAAAGATCAATATGTATAAGTACAAGGGGGAAACTAGAAACCCGGAAGAACCTTGAAGGTAGATTAAAAAAATTAATTTCCAGGAGAAACATCAATGTCTGTAAATACAAAAAAGAAACAATTATAAAAATGTGAGCAAAAATTTAGTCTAAAAAGGAGAAACTTAAGGAACTCCCAAACAAATAATATAAAAATGAAACGGAATCCAAAGTACAAGATAAGATGTTGCTCAGTGAGTCCTTACTTCATTCCAAATGCACAGAAAACTTGGTATGTGGAACTATAAGCATTCTAGGCCATGAGATTCTAGGCCATGAGATTTTAACATCTAACAAAGTGAGGGGAAAAAAATCAAAGATGATAAATTAAAAATACTAATGTAGCCAATATTTGGCAGTTTCTTCTAGATCTAGAAGAAATAGCAAATACACGTTTGTCTATCTTTAATTATCAGCGATGTGTTGATACCAGTTTTATCTTATTTAACAGAGTTATCTAACTTTTTGGTACCCTAAATTAATTTATTGTCTTAGTATGTTGTGGTTTTCAAACTTTATTTATTTACCTCTGAATAAGCAACAGATATAATTTTAAATTATTGTGAGTTAGTTTTATTACCCAGTTGAAATTATTCTGAAGTATATTTTTAAATGAAAGTGACAGCTTTAAAGTGTTTTGAAGGAGGATATTAAAGTTGTTCATTTGAGTTAAGGCAACCAAGAGCTCTCTCATGCTGTGGGTATAATTCAGGGCATCTAGGAATGAAATCTGTTCTTAAAAAGAATTGATGGTTGTTTTAGGTTAGCATATAAAATCGCAGAGCTGGTGCTCAGTTGAGTACTTGGCAGCTTATAGATGTTACTGTCATGTTAAGTTACACTAGACGCAGAGTGTGCACCACTGTGGATAAACAACAACAGGCACAGACGCAAAAGGCAGACACCAAATGTAGACCTGCAAAATGCCAACTTCCTTCCCCCCGCTTCCCCAAGATGCCTTGTAACTAGTATGGGGAACCTGCTTTTAAACAGATTTACGGAGGTTAATTGGGCTGGGATATTCTAGATTATGTTACACATTAATGAAAATGCTGATTTTGAGCTGAAATGACTCCACCGCTTTTTATATCATGATAATTACTTTAAAACTTTGTCTTCTGTGTTGTTGAAAACATCTTGGCAGAAAGCCTGTGACCTGATTAAACCTATGAATTGTCAGCTGTGATCTATAGTACTCAGATGAGGTTGCTGACTGGGCATCACTTAGGAAGTTCTTGATTTAAAAGCAAAATTAGATTGAGACTACTGTGTCCAGCACTGTATTGCCATGTTGATGGTGTATTTTCAATACTGTATGTAGTGTCCTGGTTTTATCATTTGCTGGCAGTTGCTTAACAAATTCATTTAATAATATATATTTTTAAAGCATAGCTAATTACCCTTATAATATATGTATTTCTCTTCTCTCCCTGAAATTACATGATGGAAAAGCCCATCTAATCCTGTTTATATTCTAATTTTTGGATATAGCTTGTGAATTAATTATGGGATTTTAAATTCTGTTTTTCCAACTGTATGGAGACACAAAATAACTACCTTTTGATGAGTTTGTTTTATATCCTTGGAATTATTTGTTTTCTTTCTCAAAATCTTGAATTTTTTACCCCTTTCCATTTTTGCTTAAATCATCTAAAACTGGGAAGATTGGCTGTTAGAATATTCTGAGAATCCAGGGTTACTTTTTTCCAAGGATCCAATATGGGATATATTGAGAGAGGGTCATACTAGAAATTTCACAGAAGTAAAAATTTTCATACTTACTTATGCTTATTGATAAAATGTGAGCAATGAAATTCTCAGAATGAATTGTAGTGCACTGATGTTTGATCATTTACTCAAATAAATAAAATACTCACACTGTTTGTCCTGTTTCTCGCTTCTTCTCTCTCTGTCTCTCTCTCTCTTCCTTGAAGGTCTCAGCATCAGAGGAGCCCAGGAGGAGGACCCTCCCGATCCCCAGCTAATGAGACTGGACAATATGCTTTTGGCAGAAGGGGTTTCAGGTCCTGAGAAAGGTGGGGGATCGGCGGCAGCAGCTGCAGCCGCGGCAGCCTCTGGAGGTTCTTCAGATAACTCTATTGAACACTCAGATTACAGAGCCAAATTGACCCAGATCAGACAAATCTATCACACAGAACTGGAGAAATATGAACAGGTCAGCAGCCGCCACTCTCATAGTCCTACACAAACCCTCTATTGCTCTTCTGACAGACTGCGCTAACTAATTCTGAGGGCTGTGAGGGGTAGGTGTTAACAGAAAGAGCAGAATAAATAAGGTCAATGCAAAAATCCAAGTGAATTGTTGGATTCATGAAATGAAGTCCCTTTGCAATTTTAGAGGTGAAGCTAAACCTGTTTTATCCCATCAATTTGTTTTACTCATTCCTCACATTTACATGCCCTTACTACCACACCTGCAGCCATCCTTCCCCTCTAACCTCACTGCTTGGTGCTCGTCAAAGCTCTATATCATTAACAGTTATGCACTGGCCTCATTCATAGCTATTATAACAACTTTTAAAGGGAAGCATTGCATAGTGAGCTCTGCCTGCTATGCGGTGAGCTACAGAATCCTCCTAGGAATTAATTCTTCAGGATTATGCCAGGCTAAAGGGAAGGAGCTAACTTCACAAAGTAAGCAGGTTCTGGCCTTTCTCTTTGAGGAGAACTCCCAAGATAATTACACGTTTCCTGGGGCAGGGAACACTAGGCATTGTGTGCTAAATTCCTGATTAGAAAGAAAGTATGGATTAAAAATGCTATTCTCAGCAATTATATTAACTATACTTCTTTGAATCTAAGATATCTTTGATTTTAAGCCGTATCATGGTGCTATGTACCACCACCAAGAAAAAATGAACTGCCCAACTGAAGTATAACATACCATTGATAGTAAAATGCTTCCAAACTTCAGAGATGTTAAAATGTGGGGAAAAATAAGTAAGTCTTAGATTCAGTGAGACAAGGTAAAATGTTGGTGGTTCATTTTAAACATATTTTAGTTGTTCGTTTAAAAGCCTGCTTAATTTGAGGAATTCTCACTGAAAGGTAATTAAAAAAAATTATTATGGAAATGTTTAAATGTACCCAAAATAAAGAGAATATTAAGCTGAATGCTATGAAATTAACAAGTTTTTAGGTCATAAACAGTTGTGTATTAGCATTTTTATAGAGTTCAACCTAAAATAAGGAACTGCCTAGATACTCATCATCCAGGTAAATAGTTATCAACATTTTGTCAATCTTATTTTGTCTATCTCCCCTTGCCCCCACTCTTTTTTTTGGGGGGGTGGGTAGAGTATTTTAAAATAAGTCCTAGGCATCATGTCATTTCACCCATAAATACTTCACTATGTAGTCAGGCATTTATTAAAGTCCGAACACCTTAGTGTGATGCCCTTGGTCAGTTTTAATATTGATTTTTCTTCTAAGTTCCCTGTAAAGTTTCAGTTGTATATGTTATTATTTTCATTGCCTTCTCTAATATTCTGGATATGGTATTATTAAAAAAATGCTGGATTCTGTCCCAGAGGTGAGTGTGTTTTGAGGAATGGTAGAAAGATTTATGTAGCTTTATGTTAAAATAAAATATAAATTAATATTATAAGATGTTATCTTTTTTCTGAGTAGGCTTTCTGGGATCTCATACTGTATCTCTAGTCTCATTCATAGGAATAATTTTTGGTAGAAGATATGTAAATAAGAATTTTGGAAAAGTGGTCTTGTGTATATATAAGAAAAAAATTGAGCTATCTGATTTGACATATGAATAATTGAGAGTAAACAAAATAAGTCATGGTTGAAAAGGTTGCCCTGAGCATAAACAGTAGAAAACAACTCTAATTTGTAGTATAACCCTAATTGCATAACTTTATGTTAAATACATCTGTATGTACTTACTAAATAAATACTATGAGTCACCTTGCATGGAAAGATCTATAGTATTAGGGGTCAAATGGCTCATCTTTTTAGCTGAGAAATTAAGGTGATTCCTTACTATCTTCTGCCATGTTTCTTCACACCAGCCTCCTTACTTTCTCCCTTTAGCCCTGTTGGAAGTTGGGTGAATCTGGCGTCAGTCATTTTCACCAAGGTTTTTGTTTTGTTTTGTTTGCTTTAAAAATACACATGTGCACACAAGTTCTTCATAGACTAAACTACAGTATGTATTTTTGTTTTAAATATCAAAGATTTAAAATGTAATCATGAATCTTATTTCTAGATATGTTCAGTAGCCTAATAAAAAACCACTGAATGTATATTTCCTTTCTCATTTTTAACACTTTCAGAAGGAAAAATATAGATAATATGAAATCTTTGCAGTATTATGGACAAATAAAGTATCATGACTAGTTGGCTGATTCAACAGAAATTTAGTTTACAATTTTTCTCCTGTAGGTTCTGAATTGTTTTAGAAAGAACATAGCAGCATTTAGTTCTCTTGAGCTGTCTTTGAAGCTGGCTTTTATTGCTCTTCTGTCTGTAGTTCCTAAGTTTGTTCGGATCAGTGAGTTGACATAAGATGGTCTTTTCTTTTCATATTTTTGGGATACAGGGCTTTATCTGAGATAGAACTTTCAGGGATATACTTTGGAGTTACTAGAAGGGCTACGAAGAACTGAGATGAAGGGGTGGCATTTCTAAACTAGATGGTGGCATTATAATTTACATTTTACAGATGAGAAAATGAGACTTGGGTGAAGTAATTTGTCCAGTGTCACACATCTAGTGTCAGAATCAGGTTTTGAAATCAGTTTCTGACAATATGCCTTCTTTTTCCATTGAATTATGCTGCTACTTATGTATGTTAAAGAATAAAATACAACTGAGTAAATTTTAAAGATCTTATTAGCTTCATTCAGCGATTCATGAATTGAACAGCATCTCATCTAGCACATAGAAAGGAGCTCCCAGGAGCTGTACGAAATGAAAGACTCTTAAAGGCAGACAAGAGTGGGACGAGGAAGTGATACTAGCAAAAAGAGGGTCCGTTGTGGCAAGGTCGCCTTCCCTTAGGTCCTGGCAGAGTCTGTCAGGCAGATGACCTCACCGGTGCTGGCCCAGTAGTTCCAGATTGACTGGTTTACGATTACATTCCTAGGAGACGCTGAAACTTGGGGCATAGCAAAAGTGACTCCCTTTTGGGTCTCTTACCTTGTTTTTAAACAATTACAGTTTGCAAATAATTCAGATACGTTCTGATTTTTCTCTTATTTGCCCATGTTGGATTGCATCTGGGATAGGATCAGAGTAGAGATAGAAAAATAAACAACTATTTTAATCACTTTACAGACATTATATTTTTCCTCCTAAAAGTACATGAACATGGGTACTTTGAGTGACAGAAAGCTTATTAGTAAAGAGGAAGAACATATATGTTAAGGCAGAGGCTTTGTCAGAAAATTGTGTTGAGTCTTACTAAAAGAAATAACATTGGAATTTTAGAGCTGTTCACTCCACTGTGTTTTGCAAT
Source organism: Lipotes vexillifer (assembly GCF_000442215.2). Classification (NCBI taxonomy): domain Eukaryota; kingdom Metazoa; phylum Chordata; class Mammalia; order Artiodactyla; family Lipotidae; genus Lipotes; species Lipotes vexillifer. The sequence continues at coordinate 64,744 of NW_006799611.1, forward strand.
GAAGCTGTAATGAAAATGTATCTGAAGCCTGTTTAGATTTAGATTGCCATAAAATTAACAAACACCACCACTGCAGTAAATTAAAGTACCTTATAAACGCAGCCACATTTACAAAGCTAAGCAGACTAGAGCTACAGTTAGAGCAAAATTAAATCCAAGCTGCAAGGCTCAGCTTTCTGTGTATGTTTTAGGAATGGTACTGTTTTTTAAAATCCTGTCCTTTTTATTTCTCCAGAAAATGTCCTTTGATCATGTGTTTACATTACATAGGCTCAGATGTAATGCTTCTTAATGAGAACCATCTAGATTCACTTATAAATGCTTTTGAAATATTAGGCATAGAATATATATTAAAGTAAGATTCTTGAATATTACTATCACCTAAAAGGAAAACGAAAACTATTTTACTTTTGTTGATCCAGACAACCAAGAGGAATATGATAATTTTTCAAAGCTTGCAGCAACTGTGTTGTAATGCTTTTGTCTTGGTTGCACTGCCTTCCTCTTTAGCTGGGAGGAAGACCTGGTTGCTTGCCTTCTTGTTGATTAGCTACAAGTTTTTTGTTTTAAAAGGAGGAAAACAAATTTTTTTATTTTGTACACATGGGATCCCCATATAATTATGAGACCCAAAGGTAGCCAGGCATTGGAGGCTTATATGGCATCCTGAACTATGGGATGGGACTAGCTACAAGTTTTGAAAAATGTTTTTACTGTATCTTTCAAATATGCTCTTATGATTAAAGGCCCGACTATTAGAATAGGTGAATTCCTAATGAACTTGAGCCAAGGGTCCTGGGAGGCCTGTTTTAAAGAATTGAGGGTCTTGTTTCCTCTACCTCTCTACCAAAGGGAAATGGATACACTGGTTTTTGCAAATGAAATTTGACTTAGAGATTTGTTCTCAGTTTAAAAAGAAAAGATATATATCATGCCTTATGCAGCTCTCCCACTTTGCTTGTACCAGAAGAAGTGCTTGTACACAAGCAATTCACTTCATAATTTACAGCTGCTATAATAGAGATGACATATTGAAAGCTATCTCCTATAATTATATTGAAATACATTTTTGCTGAAGGCAAAAGTGTTGTAAGGGTCCCAGCCCTCCCCCAACCATCTGGGAACCTGCTTTCTGAGTTCGCAGATGTCTTTTGAATTCACCTCAAATCAGGTAAAGCACTGGAGCCACGCATGTACTGTTTAGCTAATAGAGGACTTTCAGATTACAGGGGATTGCAGGGGGAATTGAGAATGAGTGTGCAACCTAAACCACTTAAAGGCATCATGGCCTTGTGCTTTTTGAGGCTCTCAACATTGTGTGTTTATATTTGCTGGCAAGATCTCCTTTGCTTGTAAAGAATCTTTTTTTAATCAGGTTTTAAAATGCTGATGTTATTACATTAGAGATTGTGTAACCCACAAACTCCTAATCCCATTTTGCTATTTTCTTAATAGCAAAATATATATATATATATATATATAGCAGGAAAGGTAAAAGGGTACTACCTTATGTAAACTTTATACTTATTTTTCCCAAACAAGACTTTGTCATTCATTGCTCCAAGAGAAGGGTTTTACTTCTTGTCAGCTTTCACGCTGCGTCTTTTCCTTGGCTGGAAGGAGTGTTTGAGTGTTCCCTTTTTTTCTCCAAGTTTCTAGTCTATTGGCTCTTTGTACCAAATGTATCTTTGACCACAAACTTGTTTAATGAAATGAATTGTTTTATATTTGAATACTTTTCTTTTTTTTTTCAATTTCTTTGGAAGCAGTGTTTGTATTTATTCTGGCAATGGGAAGACACAACTATATTAGGTAATCAGAGTAGGGACTTACTTGCAGAATGACACACACAATATGAATTTCATAAAATTGTCATTTCTATTTTCAACAATAACTGCCATTTATTAAGTGTTAATTGTGTTCCAGACTCTTCAAAGAACTTAACATGTATTATATAATATAATCCTTACAAAACCCTCATGAGATAGGTCCATAAACCACGTGATTACGTTGAGACTTGTTCAGGTATGATAGAATCTAAAAAAGAGTGGTTATAATCAGTTATATGTATAACTGATTCACTTTACTGTACAGCAGAAACTAACACAACATTGTAAGCCAACTATACTCTGATTTAAAAAAAAGATATTTCATCTTTGCAGCTGTTTCTTAGGCATATTGGTCTCATTCTAGTTGGCTTAGAAAGTATCTTTCAATGTTGACTCTTATCCTAAAACTAGAATAATTTGTTGATTTAATAAGCATTACATAAATACAAAATCTGTAATAGTGGACTAGAGTTACTTGCAAGGTTATAAAGACATCTAGAAAACAGATGCTTGCAAATTTGAGAATCATCAGCTTTTAATAGAGATTTATTCTTTCTTTGAAGAGTGGATTTTTAGCATAGAGAGTGTTATGATCTGTTGTCTGCAATCAGCTTCTCTAGATGGTTACAAAAGGCCAGTTCAGTTTTTAGATTTGATCATGAACCATTTTAAAACTTCCTCAAAAATAAGTGCTTGCTCACCGTCTGATTTTACATTTTTATGTTCAGTGATGTGATCTTACAGGCAAGAAAGGGGTTGAATCTTGAATTCACCACTGAAAAAAACATCACCACAAAACAAACAAAACCCTGAAAACTAATTTTGAGTGTAAATCCAAGTACATATAGATATCGAGGATATAGTTTTACTAGCTAACAAATATCATTAACAACATTATAAAAAATCCAGATATTTCAAATCCTCCATTATATTACTTGGTTTGTATTTTTAAGGAGAAAGGAACAAATGGCAAGGAGAGAAAGGCTCATAATAAGAATTGGTTGAAAATATTTTTTATCAGATGAAGCATTCCACACTTTATGTTGACTTTATGTTATTACAATGTATGTTTTAAACAAAACATACATTTTTGTTACATTGTAAACAGAAATTATCTAGGATGTTAAACAATGCATCCTAGATAATTTTCAACAGCTGGATTAAGAGAAAAAGAGGTTTTTGCCATTACTCGTTATTCAGAAAATTCAAGGAATCAAAACTCTTCTTCCCTAAATCTCCCAATTAACCAAGTTGTTTCTACATTTGTATTGTGGACATTGACCAGAAAATTCTTAACTGACAATTTTACTTGGAAAAATAATAAGGCAATGAAAATTTTTTCCAATGTCTATTTTAATAATATAGTCTTGTAGGTATGACAGAGGATATGATAAATGTTTGAAGTGAGCATCTTACATTTTAAATAGCATTGATGCTAGTGTGTGGTTGGGTGGCCCTTCAAAACAACTCTGCAATCATTTGATCATTCTTACCGCACTTATGTGTTTAAAAAATGTATATCTTTTAAGGATCTGGAGATGAGGCAGTACTGTGCTCTGCTCTGAAACTGGTACACATGATGCTGTAAATGAGGCTGTAATTTACTTTCAGTGGTATAAAGGAAAAAAATCACTTTGCCTAAAGTGTATGTATCTTTCTTAAGGGTGTACCCGGATTTTAATTATCTAAATGTAAATACTTAACGAATTTTACTTAGAGTAATGAGCTAAAGTGCACACTACATAAATGAGATGTTCTAATTAATCATGTATGAACTACTGGTTTAAAGAAAAGCTATGTGAATTCTGTGAATGTTGGGCTATTGCCAAATTGCTAATCAGCGTTTGCATTCATAGATGACTTCACTTAATAAGTTGTGAGACATTCAGCAAATGTTTTAGGAAATTACGAGTTTTTAGATGCAGAAACTTTTTGCTTTTAACACTTATTTTTCACACAAGCCTGTGGCTGCTTCTTAGAAACGATAGGCAAACATTCATTCTGAAGAGATTAAAATATAGCCAGAGAAAAACTGAGAGCCAGAGGAAAGCTGAAACAAACAAACAAACAAAAAACAAAAAACCCTCAGGTATCACACACAGGAGTCTTGAATTATTTATCAAGACATACACTCTGTCATAGATATATGTTACCATAATGTGTGAGCTAGGTTTGTAGGAATTAGCATTATTACATGTGCAAATTAGAAATACTCCAGTACAGCTAGTTCTCAAACGTTTTGGTCTTAGGACTTGAATTCATTTTTTTAAAAAAATTTATTTATTTTTGGCTGCGTTGGGTCTTCGTTGCTGCACGCGGGCTTTCTCTAGTTGCGGAGAGCAGGGGCTACTCTTCATTGCGGTGCGCGGGCTTTCCACTGCAGTGGCTTCTCTTGTTGCAGAGCATGGACTCTAGGCACGCGGGCTTCAGTAGTTGTGGCTTGCGGGCTCTAGAGTGCAGGCTCAGTAGTTGTGGTGCACGGGCTTAGTTGCTCCACGGCATGTGGGATCTTCCTGGACCAGGGCTTGAACCCATGTCTCCTGCATTGGCAGGCGGATTCTTAACCACTGCGCCACCAGGGAAGCCCATGACTTGAATTCTTAAAAATTATTGGAGACCCCCTAAGAGCTTTTGTTCAGTGCGTTGTATCTATCAGCATTTATTATAATAGAAGTTAAAACTGCGAAAAAATAAAAGTATGTATTTAAGAAACAATGATAAACTATTATCTATTCACTATAATATTTATAAAAGCCTGTGTTTGCCAAAAAACCCTCAATATTTAGTGAGAAGAGTGGCACTGCTTTTACATTTTTGCAAAACTTTTTAATGTTGGGCTTAAAAGAAGTCACCTGGATTGTTATATGTGCTTCTACGGTCAGTCTCCTGTCATGTGGTTGAAGTATATGAAGAACACCTGGCCTCACACAAAGATGTCATTGGAAAAGGGAGGAGTGTATTAATAGCCTTCCTGATAATTATGGATACTTTTCTCTGATATTATACCAAAACTTGACAAGTTGTATTGTCTTAAAGGTTAGTTATAATGAATCTGAAATCATATCAACTTTTTGTACTCCCTTCCTTTAAAATCCTTTAAAATTCCTTTAAAGGAATTCCTTAAAAAAAAAATCCTTTAAATTCCTTTAAACTTGGTCTAGTGTGCACTTGCAATGGATCTTCTACCTATACATTTTTTTGTAACAATGCTTTGATCATTTGGAAAATATTGTTTCACTGAGTTATGTACATCTTCTCATGTTAACACTTTACATTATATAATATCAAAATATCAAATTTACTAATATCAACACCAAATTATTCAGAAAGTCTGCTAGGATACTATCAAGCTCAAGGTAGTGGATGCAAGTTTTCCAAAATTATAATTTTCACTTGAAAAGTCAAATTTCATCATTGGCACAACTGTTGTCAGCTGTTTTCCTTGATGTGACAGGCTTGCTTGGTTCATTTTTGAGAAAATATCTGCGAAATACCCGAGTCTGAATAATTATAATAATTTGTTGATTTCACTTTCAAATAAAAATGGTGTTCCCTGAAAAAGACAGCATCAGCTCACAACTTAAACTATCACACAAGTGTTTTTTCTCAAGACAACCATCCTTCAATAAGCAATTGAAGTGCTTTTAGTATGTTTCCCGTTTTATCACACAGAATATTAAAGTTGTAGTCAAGGATTGAGATGTAATAAAATGAATGATTTCTCTTGCTTCATCAAGGACATTCCTAAGTGAAACTGCCTTTTTTTGTGGGTTTGTGTGAATGCATGGTGATGAAGAATAAAAAAGAAACATCAAAGATTACTAAGTATACTGTTTCCCAAAGAGTTTTTCTTACTTAGTACATTGATCCACAAGATGCTGTAGAGCTGTGCTGTCCAATACGGTTGCCACTAGTCATATGTAGCTATTGAGCCCTTGAAATCTAGCTAATCTAGACCGAGATGTGCTGTAAATGTAAATATATACTGGTTTTCAAAGTGTATGAAAAAAAGAATGTAACATATCTCATTAACAGTTATCTAAAGATCTTGATTATGTGTTGAAATGTTAATATTTTTCATATATTGGGTTAAATAAAATATATTATTAAAATTAATTTCACCTGATTCTTATTTTTTAATGTGGCTACTAGAAAAATTTTTCATTTCATATGAGAAAAATAAAACACATTTGGAAAATAATCATTGCAGTAGAAAAAACATTAAATGACCCCCCCATATTTTTTTTCATATGTGGCTCACAGTGTATTTCTTTTAGACAGCACTGCTCTAGAGAAAAGAGGTTTTGTGACCAAATTTATTTGGGAAAAGTTGGATATACTATCCTCCTTTGAAGATTTATGATGCATATTGGCATACTGGAAGTACTGAGGAATCCTGCCCCCACCCCCCTCAAAAAAAAAAAAGCATTTAAAATTTTGGTTAGCCCCACATTTCCCAAACATACTGTATTAACATTTTTTGGAACTAGCTGTAGAAGTGTCTATCAGAACTTGCTGATTCCAGTTTGCTGTTCTAGTTTACTTTCCTTCATTTTACTAATAAGAAAACTGAGGGCTACTGTTTATTAAATTCTGTAATTTGAAATTACATGAACATCTCTTTAGGGAAAGTATTGTACAAGAAAAAAAGATGTGTACATATATTTCTTGACAGAGTGACCACCTATTTTCAGCTTGGCACAAAATAAGTTTAAGTTGACAATATAGTGGGGAAAATCTTAAATTTACTTTTCTTTATTATGGTTTCCTTAAAGATGGAAAGAACTTCCGGTTTTAGAGCTGCAAAGTTCCTTAATGTTTTACTGTGCCATAACCTAGGACAGTAATTCTTGGCCTTTTAAAATTATAGACTGGCTGAGAATCTGAAACGAAAACAAACAAAAACCCCACAGATTGTCCCCTTGGGAAAGACAGATGTGCACACAACTTGAATAAGATTTCAGGGAGTCATGGACATTCTAAACTTATCCATGGACTGCAGGTTAAAAATCCTTCACTTACAAAGGTTCAGGGATAATGTATTTACAGATGTTAATCAACATTACTCTTGAATTGTAATACAAAACCCCACCAATCCATAGATGTTTATTGGATGCCTACTGTGTGTGTTGCACAAATCTATACTCTGAAGAATCCCAGAGTCACCACTCACAAGGAACTTTAAAATTCTTAAGACTTAAACATATTTTTTAAAAACTTTGGTAAGCCAGACTCATTTTACCTCACCTTAGAAATATTTATATAAAAGCTCCATAAAAGCTTAAAGTAGCTGAAACAGCCAGTGTACTTAAAAGGTTAGTTCTCTAATTAGCAGTTAGAAAACCATCATTTGCTGTATGTTTGGGTTATCTGTAGGGAAGTGGACATTATTATATCTTCAGAATGCATCTTGCCATGATCAATGATTGTTCTGTCTGCTCACCCTACTAGGGGCATCTGTGCAGTAAGGTGCAGAATCTCCTGTCTTTTTTTTAAACAAAAATGCCAGAAGATGTTCTTTTTATCCAGAGATGCAGACAGATGCTTTATTTACCAAGGCAATACTGGATTTCTGTGTAGGCCCAGTTATGTGGTTTTATAGATCTAAATATAGGTGGGCTGAAAGAGACAGAGACTGAGGATTGTTAACTAAAAAGTTTGAGACCCAAATCTGATCCTTATTTTCCTGCTGCCCCTCCCCTGAGGAGCTGAGCTGCTTTACCCATGTTTTAGGAATGGCATATATCCACAAATAAGGCCCACACCACAGCTAAATTATACTAGGACATTGGCATGGTATCAGAGGCCCTTTACATGCTAGTGCAAATCTGAATTCCCTCTTCTCCTTTACATATTCTCTCTGTCCCTGTGGACTTGCTATATACCATGATTTCCAGGATATTTTCTTGTGCCTGAAATTCCTCTTGATTTCCACCTTTATTCCACCTTTCAAAAATCTTACCCATTCTTTAAAGCCCTAATGTCACTTTTGCCATGAAGTGATCTCTGCTTCCAAATGAGAATACTTCCTCCTTGGAACTTAGGAAGCACTTACTCATATTTTCCTGTGATACTTTACATGGTCTGCCTTGTTTAAGAATTCGTTTTTTATATATTTTATTGCACTGAAAGTCAGGTCCACATCTTGCTCATTTATGTGTCCTTAATCACTCTTGGAGGAGTTTGAACTTCATAGTGCTTCAGTAGACATTTGTGGAATAAATGTAAAACCCCAAAGAAAATAGGAGGTGCTTAGTATTAGCAATTAACATATATTTGTACTTACATATAGCAGTTGGTAGAGAGCATCCTCCAGTGGGAAGACCTCATCTTGGAACAGGGACAAGGGTGGTGGGAAGGGCAGTTGAGTGCTGTGCTTCCCTTGCATGCCTGGCCATTCATAGTTTCAGAATTCTTGCGCCCCATCTAACTATCACTGCCATTTCACAAGTGTCTTAGTTTTCATTTTACCCTACCTACTGCATAATGCCATTGGCAACTGCAAATGAGGTAGAAATTCAGATGAGTTAATGTCTGGGTGTGATAATACAAAATACCAGGTTCCTAAGGAGTGATTTTTTTCCCCTTACAGGCATGTAATGAATTCACTACACACGTGATGAACCTTCTCCGAGAGCAGAGTAGAACACGTCCCATTTCCCCAAAAGAGATTGAAAGAATGGTGGGCATCATCCATCGAAAATTTAGTTCCATTCAGATGCAGCTCAAACAAAGCACTTGTGAAGCAGTTATGATTTTAAGATCAAGGTTCCTTGATGCCAGGTATGTGAGGCCACAAATCTATTGCATGGCTTTTTAAATTTTTTCTTTTCACTCTTTGTGTATTATTTTCTGTAATCCTGGCCAATTGGTCTTAGATTCTTCTTTAATTTGGCTATAAGAGCTCTTCTCTACATTGGACAGGTAATTCACCTCATGGTGCCTGCACTGTCAAGCCTCTTCTTGTCTGGGGGCGGTAGTGCTATTAGCTGCCAATTTGGTGACTCAGGAAACAAATAGGATTAGTGCCGCTACTAATGACTTAGTAATTAATACATAGCCTTTCTTTCAGTTCTGATGCTAAAACGTATATTTAAGGATAATGTTCAGTATGTAACTTTGTTTTAATGCAGGTTTGTTTTCTAAGAACTTCCTGATGTTACGTTGCTTGTGCATATTAGAAAAAAAATACTTGGAGATACTGATATTCCTAAGAAGGAAGTGGTATTATAGTTACCACAAAACCCCAAACTCTGTTTTTCCAAATCAAGAAGAAAGCCTGTGAGTTTCCCCTCTCAGGATACATATTTCCCTTTTATCTGAAGCTGTCACCAAGTTTCACAGGAATTAGGTAATAAATTGTATATGGTGTGTTAGACCTACTAGGTGACATAACAGAGGAACTGTCAAGTTCCTACTATATGCTGCCTCTGCAGAGATGCCTCTTGGGCATTGCTAAAGCTTGCAGTCAATCTTCAACGGTGGAAAGGGGTTTCTATTTTGTTTTGTTTTCTCTCCCTTGGAATCTCACAGAGGTGATGATTATCGTCCAAACTTTACAATATTAAAGAAAATAAGTTAGCATCTCAACTGGAAAACAAGATGTGAGGAACAATCTTCATGCCAGAGCTCTTCCTTAGAGCCGAATAAGGAAACATATGCCACCTGATTATACTCCCGTTCTCCTGGTTAAGCCAAGCCCTGTATCGCCTTTGGTTCCTCCTTCTTCCATACTGAATTAGTCATTAGAACTCACCAGTGCTTTGTTTTCAACATTTCTCGTTCTAGCCCTTTTTCCTTCCATACTTGCACTGCTCGGTTCACGTTCATCCTTTTGTACCTAGACTACCACAGTAAATTCCCACTATTCTCCCTGATTCCAGCCTTACTCTTCTCCCACTCATCCTCCATGGCCCTCTTATGATGCCCTTATTGCTTTACTTAAAAACCATAGCAGCTTTTCTTTTTTTTTTTTTTGCTGTACGCGGGCCTCTCACTGTTGCGGCCCCTCCCGTTGCGGGGCACAGGCTCCGGACGCGCAGGCTCAGCGGCCATGGCTCACGGGCCTAGCCGTTCTGCGGCATGTGGGATCCTCCCGGACCGGGGCACGAGCCCGCGTCTCCTGCATCGGCAGGCGGACTCTCAACCACTGCGCCACCAGGGAAGCCCATAGCAGCTTTTCAATGCTGGGTAACTCACATGCACACTACTTAACCTGGCATTTGAGGCCTTATGTGACCTGCCCCCGCCCAAATTACTTTTTTGTTGTTGTTAAGATTTAAGTTTTAGATTTTTCCTATTTAAAAAATACCAAGGTCACTATGGAAACGTTGTAAAATGTATAGAATAGAAAGAAGGATGAGGGATAAAAGACAATCACTTTTTTACCACCCAATGGAAAAAAAAGTCACTGTGAACATTTTAGTATATTTCTTTCTGGTTTGTGGTACTTTTTTTTTTTTTAATGTTCTTTGTGATGGTACAATATGCATAATTTGCTCCGCAATGGGGGAGGCCACAACAGTGAGAGGCCCGCGAACTGCAAGAAAAAAAAAAAATTTACCATGAATAGGTAAACATTTTTCATATAGTATAAACTCCTATTTTAAATGTTAATTGTTGAAGTCTACCAGATGGATATATGATAAATAATTAACTTAGCCATTTCTTCATTTTTGAGCATTTAGCTGTCCCTATTAATTTCCATGATAACTTCTTCCTTCCTTCCAATTCCTTTCTTCTTTCCTTCTACAAATATTTATTTGTGCTGAGGCTATAAAGGTAAACAAGATAGGTTAACATACTTGCCCCAGCTGAGTTTACATTCTACTTGGGGAAACAGACAATAAACAAGTAAACAAATATGCTGTAGTATTCTGTTCAATAATGTAATGAAATGTGATAGAATGGTAAGTGCCATGAGGAAAAATAAAAGCAAGGTGAAGGGAGAGAAAATGATGGAGGGAAGGTACTATTTTAGACAGATTTTTATTGGGATTAGTCTTCCAGTGAAAATCTTTATGCATTCAACCTTTTTGATCTTTAGAATTATTTCCTAAGGATTAATTCTCAGAAATGGTATTATTAGATCAAAATGTGAACATTTTTAGTGCTCTTAATATATCACTAAATTGTTCTTTCCTGTGTTTAATCCAAAATGCGATACCTCTTGGTCTCATCTGTTTCCTCTGACGAGAATTCTTTTCTTCTGCCTAACCACCTCTTCCACCACCACCCCTCAACCTCCACCTCCAGCCTTCCACAGCAAACCCTGTTCTCCCAACCATTTCCCCAACTTGGTCACCAGTAATGAATTGTAATCTGTGAGAGTGTGTAGCATGGAGCCTGGAACAGAGCTGGTGCTCATGTTTGTTGCATTAGTGAGACCTTGCTCAGCCTTTCAGGCCTGGCCTAAAAGCTCCCGTTTTAGGAAGCCTACTTTAAGCACTCCACTGGACTCGTCCTTGCCATCTCTTAAACACTGATACTATGTTTATACAATTTTCCCGACCGAACTTCATGCAGACTGCCTTTATTGCAGTTTTTCAGGATCATTTCTTCTCTTCCCAAGTAAGTCACGTCGTCATTGAAAGCAATGGCCAAGTCTTACACGTTTAGATTCCCCACAATTCCAGCAAGTGTCTTACACATAGTAGGCTGCAGAAAAATAATTTGTTGACTAACCAGATGAATGAATATTTCCACTTACTACTTATAATAGCTCAAAGAGTTAAGGAAGTAGCATCAGAAAACAAAAAACATTTTTAAATTGTCAACGTTGAGCATTTTAATTAAAAGCATTAGGTAACAAAGATATTTAAAAGTACTTTCTTCAGAAAGGAATCTTTTCTAACACAATTGCCATCCTTACTTCTGCGGATACTTTCCCATTCTTATCAACATGCATGCTCTTTTTTTTTAAACATAACTGCATTCATAATGTATACACCTAAATGATTTATTTTTCTTCCAAGAAGAGAAAGTAAGTTAACAAGCCAGAGTGAGCAGAGCCAGGGTGAGAAGGTGGCAGAGCTTGGAGCAGAGCCCCTTCTCCCACAGAGACTGCTGTCAGTAATGTTGTGATGCTGATGGGACACAGCCCTGGGACGGATGCACCACTGCACACTGGCCTGAGGCATAGCCATTTAGAGTGTGGTGAACCCTGGGGGGAATGAAACTTAGGGGAAATGCTTAATGGGCATTTTCTACAGAATGTTTTTCTAAAAAATAAATGAAGTATTAGACCGAGTTCTCTCTTATGCCTTCAAGTGAATGCAAATACTGAGCTTTGCTTCCATCTGTTCTTGTAGTGCCTCTTAGCAAGCCCTCTACACTGAGAAGGCACGGTTTTTCTGCTCTAGGCAAACATGCTCATTCAGATATATGATTCCCTTGCTCACTCTGGCTTTTTGTAAAGCTATACTCACATTTTCTTGGTAATTGGACAAGCCGAAGTATGTACCGGTGCAGAACAGTTAGGAATAAATTTGTGTAGGTCCCTCTACTCTTCTAGTAGAAGTGCCGTAGTTTGGATGCAGCCAGACTTTCTGGGGTAAGGCATTCTGTTCTGCCCATAAATTTGTTCTCTGAGGTTTTTTGATGTTTTCTAAAACCACTCCTAGGTAAAGTTGATAAATGAGCCAAACTTATTTCTGCTTTCCCAATATGTTTCTGCTCATTCCCCCTTTTGTAAGTCCTCATTTTCCAAAGAAATGCCCTTATGTGATCTGCTCCACTGTACCCGGTCTTCCTGCTGGATTTCATGTTTTAGACTGAGTCACAAGCTCACATACTTACATATACCGGAATTGAGGGGAGTGGCTGGATGAGGGGCAGTGAGGATTAGAGCAGACGGGTACATATCTGAGGGACAGCCATCACTTAGCTTTAGCCTGTGGTTTCCTTCCGATGATGTGGGCCTGGTGTGGCTGATCTTCCAATTTTTCATAAGGAGCCAGAAACTTAGATTTTTATGAGCAGGTCATTATTGTGTTGTCTCAACAAACATTATCTGTGGGCCAGGTAATTATCTATAAGTTTGACAGTTTCAGTATCTATTCTAGACCTTTTCCATCCTATTCACCCAGCTACCCACTCATCAGACTGTGCCTTTTCAAAGTGCCCCAGGTCAGGGCTTTGTTTTTCTTGTCAAGCAATGCCTGACTCCTGCAAAAATGCTGATTGCTATTCTTGGTGTACTTCTCTTTCATCTGTCTTCCCTCACCACCTCCCCCATCCAATTCATCATCAAATCCTGTTGATTTTAATTCCCAAATAGATCCTGAATCTATTCTTCATCCCTCAGGAAACAGTGGTTTAACCTTCCAAAAAATTATTGAAATTAAGAAGTTTCAGGGCTCATAACTTGAGATGTTTTGATCAGACTGAGATTTCTTGCTCCCTTGACTCTCCCTGAATGTTGAAACATAGATCACATACTTAACCTGCCATGTTAGTGACATCATTTTAACTAGAAGAATCTCATAGGGTATACACATTTACAACTGCCTACTGACGCTGTCTTTCCTGAGTATAGGATATCACAATTAATATCATTAAGATTATTTGTAAGGCAATATTAAGAAAATTGTTTGGGGAAAGCGTTTTCCAGTTACTGGAGAATTTAATTTAAAGTGAAATCTGACAAATGCTAATTTTCAGGTTGGAATTTTTTAAAATCTTCAAAATAAAACCCAAATGTAAATGACATTTTTGCTATTTGAAATAAATTGTCAACAAATACTTGATCTTCTGACATTCTGCCACCCACTCCCAGTAAAAACAAAGAATTTGTCCTCCCCTACTCTTT